>NC_044559.1:139336550-139659354 GCF_007565055.1 Rhinopithecus roxellana
GTGGACTCGGCCCCTCGATGACAAGACTTCCTAATGCTCACTGCCAGCTGTCCAACTGCACGTGGCTCTGGCTCCTATCTGTGCCTGGTGTCCTTTCTGCAGGGCCCCATCTGTCTTCTGTGCTGTATCAGCTTGCTGTGACAGTCTTCTGTGGTCTTGCATATGTCCCTTCCTACAGCTGGTCTGTTGGTCAGTGAATGTGCAACCTCAGTTGGAAGGTATGTTTTAAGCTCTGGCCTCTCCCAACCTACTCAGCCATTGTGCAACCCAGCTGCAGGTAATAGAGAACTGGTAGAAACAATCAGTGCTTCTCAAACTCCAGCAGGCATCAGAATCACCTGGGGGTGGGAAGGTGTCTTTAATACAGAGATTGCAGGGCTCTGAACCCAGGGTTTCTGATTCAGTAGGTCTGAGGTGGGGCCAGGAATCTGCATTTCTAAGAACTTGCTAAGTAGTACTGATTGCTGCCAGTTCAGGAACCACACTTTGGGAACCACTGATATAGAAGGCAACACCCTTAAAATGATTCTAGTTGTCATCCCTGGGGAGATTGCTGAAGCTGATTTTTTAATGTTTTCCTGCAGTTTTAAGTTTGTATTTCCAGTTTTTAGAATTAAAGAAATAATAAAAAGTAATGGGAAAAAACATAAATACCTGAGCCTTCAAATGCATGTCCTTGAGTTCTCCATTCAGGCGCTTGACTCCAGCCCCTGGACATTCTTCCTTTTCCTTAAGGAAAATGGGCTTGTTCTTCTTCAGGGTCATTGATGAAGCTGTTCTGTGTTTGCAGAGGACCTCCCGGGAGGCCCTGCCATTCCCATCAAAGGTTACGCCCTCAGAGAGAGCGCTCCTAATGTGTGCCACTCTCTACCACCTGAGATGCTATTTTTTATAGCACTCCTCACAACTAGAGACAATCTTAGTTGTTTGTGTTCAGTGTGTTTTCTGTTCCTGACCTGCCCCTTCTTCCATCTCCCTGTCCTCAGCTCTGTCACCAGAGCATCTGGTCCACGTGTCTTCCCTGTTGCTGCCGAGTCCCATGGGCCCAGGACAGCGACAGTCACATAGCAGGTGCTCAGTAAAATATTTGGTGAGACTAACTGGAGATAAGAGAAGAAACAGTAGTTAAAAACAACACGACCAGACCCCCCACTGTGCTTTCAGCCATCACAGGGGTGTGTGCTTTAATTTAGCTGGAGCAGCTCTCTGGGGAGGCACTGTACTTGAGCATGGCATGGAGGAGGAGGGCATGGCAGGGAAGGAGTTGTCAGAGCTCAGGGACTGGGGGGACAGTGGACAGAGTACTGCCTCACAGCACAGGGAGTTTCAGCAGGGCTGCTCACCCTGTCATCACAGCAGGGAGCTCCTGCATGCAATGGGCAGAAAGTTCTATTTGCTTGCAGGTGGTTGTGTGTTTGCTAGGGCTGCATAACAATGTCCCACAATCTGGGTGGCTTAAACAACAAAAATGTATTCTCTCACAGTTCTGGAGTCCTGAAGTCCAAAACCAAGATGTTGACAGGGCCATGCTGTCTCCAAAGCTTCCAGGGAAAGATCCTTCCTTTCCTCTTCCAGCTTCTGGTAGCCCAGGGGCTCCTTGGCTTGTGGCAGCATCATGCCAATACCTGCAGCTATGGGGTGTCCTGTTCCTTTCTATGACTGTATCTCTTCACCTCTTCCTATGAGGATGCCAGTTGTTGGATTAGGGCATACCCTAATGACCTTTTTAACTTGATTACATGCGCAGAGATCCTATTTCCAAATAAGGTCACGTTCGCAGGTACCAGGACTAGGACTTCAACCTATCTTTTTGGGGGACACAGTTCAATCCAAACAGTGGTCTTTGTAGAACAGTTTCCATGGGGATGGTGTTTCATCTGCCAGAGATCTGCACCAACAGGTTATATCTATCCAACTGAAGAACGTTTCACTCCACAGTCTCCAAAAGAAGAGTGGCCCATTGAAGCTCCCCAGGAAAAGTACCCTAGTCCAGGGCCCCTCAAAATAGGGAGTACTCTCACCCAGACCCCTAAAGGAGAAGTGTCTCACTCCAGAATCCTTCCAAGAACAATATCCATTGATGTACCCTAAAACTTAACATGATCTCCATCCAGTTAGGGCCCATTTTTTGATAGATTGGGAGGGCTAAGATTACCCCAATTTCAACTGTGCTAACAAGGCAAGCTTGACATGTGTCTTTGCCCGGGTTTTAGAAAAAGAGGAGGCTTCACCGCTGGGTGAGGTGGCACATCTTGTAAAAACCCAGTCTTTCTATGTATGTGCTGGTGCGACCCTATGAGCAATGTACGATGATCCCATATACAGAAGAGGAGACAAAGGATCAGAGCAGTGACAAGACTTGTCAACAGTCACATTGACTCGGTAGTGGTAAAGCCAGGCCTCGTGGCTCTACTCCAGTGCTCTGTGCATTGTACCACAAAGAGTCTCTGTTATTGGGGTGCAGTTACTATTGGTGAACCTTTAACCCATGCCTGGTCCATTAAGACTGAAGGGCATCAGATGGAGGCTGAGGGAAATCCCTGGACAGTGAGCTTAGTGCAGAAGACCCTCCTATCTCACAGGGCCATCCTCTCACCTGCTCATTATTATTAATGTTGGCTAAGCACAGACCAAGCATGCCAAGGAAGCTGTTTCTGTGGAGCCTGCAGCCCCCTGTGCTCTGATATTTGCATTCAGCATTGTGCACGGAGACTTCTGGGGGCACCCAGCTAACCCAGATGGGAGGGCTTTTGCTTGAGGATGTGACCACAAAGCCAAGTGCGGGAGGAGCTCGGCACATCATGGAGGGAGGCCTGGGGTGGGCCAGGGAATGGGCTTCCTGGATTTGGACCATGGGGAGCAAGGAATGGTAGGATGAACCCTGTGGTAATCAGAGGTGAGGCCACAGGGGCCCTTGACACCACACAAAGCAATGTGATGCTCTTCATTAAAGTCCTCAGGGATTGGGGTCATCCAGGGAGCAAGAGAGATGGGTATCAGACTTCCAGATGCCGCCACACCGTGCAAGACAGGACCCTGCTCACTGCGCCTGCCTCCTGGGTCCTGGCATTGTTTAGTGCTGCCTTGAACCTCCCATCCCGAATGGAGAGGAGCAGCAGCTGTGCTTGGGTTGTGCCTTCTCACTGCCGGGGTCAGACTATACCAGGGCCGTGAACCCTGTAGGATCCTGGCCTTTCTCCTAAGTCTGTGACCAGAAACATGCCCTGCCTGGCTGCTATCTCAGTACCCTAGGGAGCAGAGAAGCTCTCTAAGCCCCTGGCTTCATGCCCTTCAACATGGCCACAGAGAGTGGCAGCCTTGAGACTGGCAGAGCAGGAAAGCCTGCCTACCAGACTGGCTGGGTGAACAGGGCCCTCATCAGAGGCACCCATTCCATCATTCACTTAAGCCTCAAATATTTACCAAGTACCCACTGTGTGCACAGTCACCTGCTTACTGCAGGGACAGAGAGGTGGGGAAGGGCAGACCCTGACTTCAACCTCCCCACAGTGCAAAGAGATGCCCAGAAAATGTTTATACATCCAGATCTGGGATCCAGAGGAGGGAGCAGTCAGCCTTGATGCAGAGCCCTCAGTACAGGGATGATAAACAGGAATCCAGAAGGTTCTGTCTGAGGTTGGTTGATTTGCTGCTCTCATAGAGTCCTACTGTGAGGAAGCTCCTTCTCCCAGTTCTCTAAAAGGTCACTTCAGACCTTTTTGAACTCATAGCATTAATCCTTCTGCCTGAGTCGCAGTTGACGAGCCTGTTCCCAACATGGCAAAGGAGACGCAGCCAGTTTTAAAGGCCAATGCCCCCCAGGAGTCATCCTCATTCGCTAGCCAAAGGTTCCAGCTGCCCTCTGCCAGCCAATGGCTCCCAGGATAATGTCCTCAGCTCCAACTTATTCCCAAAGTCTAGCTCTGTCCCTGCACATACTCCAAAGTACTTCAAGCTCAACTTGCCTCAAACTCAATACCCATCCAGTCCGCAGCCTCTCACACCAAAGATAGGTGCTCATTTATCTGAATTATATAACTTTATTAATGGTGGGGGTGCTCACCCAGCTCTCGGATTCAGAAATCAGGGGATTGTCCTGGAATCCCTCATGCAGTCCTCTGGATGTGGGAAGTAGCTGAATATTTCTCCATTCCCCCTTCTCCTCCTGGCTACCCAAATTCCTGCCACACCACCCTTCACCTGAATTTTGCCATAGCATGACTGTTGATTTCCTGCCTATAATGTGCCCTGTCCTAGTCCACCCTCCATGTTACATCAAGGGTGAGTTCTCTAAACGTGCAAAGCTTAAATTCAACCTGACTTTCCATGAAAAGCAGACAGGACTGTTCAGAATATGCTCCCTCCTCCATCTACTCTGATGTTCTTCCCCTTCCCCTATGACCCCTGTCCCTGCCTGTAGCTCCAGGAATCTGGAATTGTCCTGGCGGTGGGCACTGCTGACTGCCCACCCTGCACTGCTCTCCTCCTGTCTCCTCATGCCCCATTACCCCCTGCACAGCTCCTGGGAGGAGGGCGACTTGTCTCCCTTCTTTGCATACGGCATCCCCAGGGTAATTGACCTGGGGTGGAGATACAGGCTGAAGGGAAGATGACTTCCTCTCTGCCTCGTTGGTGTGGCTAAGAGAGCCTGTAGCCTGTTGCCTTTGGCCTCGTTAGACCACTGGGGCCACAGCACTGGGGTGAAGCTGAGGGTAAGGACAGTGAAACACGTGGGGAGAAGGCCGCTGGGTCCCTGGTGGAAGCATTTAGATGCTGAATGGCACCTCACCTGGAGGTCGACTTGGACTCGAGTTACACACACTCAGCAAGGGTTTTTGTTACTTACAGCCCAAATTCAATAGATGTTGTTCATGACTCCAATGACTGTGTACACTCTGTTTAGACGCAGGGCGAACACATGTCCCACACAGCTGGGGACAGCACCGGTTTATGCCTACCATTTGATTATCATTGGTAAGAGCGTCCCCTTTCCCTCTCCAGTGTTCCAAGTATGGACAGTAGAGTAGGTGTTCCTTCTGCTGGAATTAGGCTGCACAGGCATCTGCCCGGCACACTCCTACCCAGAAGTCTAGAGCATCGCCTCGCTGAGGAGGCTTACCCAGCCTCTCTCTGCACGTCCCTGCTTGCCTGAAGAGAATCCCATACTCCTTTGTAACAACCCCTGTCGTGTGGACATGCTGGTACTGCATGCACTAGACTGCACTGAAATGACTTATATTTATTTTTATTAGATTGTGAGCTCAAGGGGAGGAATCACATGGCCATGCGTGCTCATCAGTTGATTGTTAAACACATAAATAAATCATTCAAGATATGTCATTTTCATATAGTAGGTAGGGCCCTCTGAGCCACAAGGTGGCCATGTAATAATTTACAGGGGACAGAGCCTGACAGAACCTTGGGCTCCTCCTCCAAGGTCACGGGCACTCACTGACCAGCCAAGAGCTGTCAGTGGAGGTATCTCCTGACCCTCCTCAGCTCACTCAGCAGCCTGCAGGGTCTGCCCTCAGGAACCTGGCACGGTGATCTGGGCTCCCATCTGGCCAGGGAGCCGGCAGCAGGACAACACCGACGATGCCCCTAAGGGCTCCTAGCTGCTTGGCTGAGGATTTTTGTGATGCCTGAGCTCGGTAAGGGCCGTCCCCTACTTCCAGAAGCCAAGAGTCATTGCAACAGACAGGGCCCCCGGTTCCCCAGTTCCCATCTCAAAATGAAATGCCCCTTTGTTCTTAAGCAGACTTCAGGCATCCTAGAACCGAACTCCATTTGTCATTTCTTTGTTGCTCTTTGTCCTCATGCACAGGCCTGGGGACTAATAGTTTCTCTATTGGAAAGACCTGAGTAAAGGGAGGTTGCATTGCTGTAGGTCTTCATTCTGCGTCTCCAGACAAGGTTCCATGCTACCATGCGCTGCCTTCCCTCCTGGGCTACCCTGGAAAACTTAGCTTATCAGATAGTTCCACCATCCTAGAACTGAGAGGGCAGAGGGGACCCCAGGAAGAAGATGACTCCTTAACAAAGAATGTGGGCATCTTGACAAGGAGAGTCAGAAAGAGTCCCCAACATCCTCCTAAAGCCAGCACCACCAATGAGAGTGACACAACCATGGGTGCTGAGAAGTGCAGCGTGTGGCCCACGGCAGGGCAGCTCAGTGCCTGGAAAGGCCTCCTGCCCTGCCTGCGCTGTCCATGGCTCCCATCATTTCTGGATTCTGAAGGCCCAGAAAGTCAGGAGCTGGAGATTTTGCAGAGAGCTGTCAGAAGTAAAATACACCCATTAGAATAAACGCCTAGCACCATAACATGTATTCGGGACGTTTTCTAGCATCATCTCTGCACTCCCGCCTGCCATCTCCAGACACAGATAGTCCTGGCCCTCAGCATCATTGAGAACCCACCCACTTCTCAACCTCTGAGTCTTTGCCCATCCATTTCTATCCAGCAAAACCATACAAAAACTTTTAGACCTAGCTGAAATAACTTCTCCTACAAAGCCTGCCTTCTATAAGCTTCCAAAGTGGAAGAAATTGGGATTTATTTCTACTTCTAGAAACATTACCTCCTTGGCTACCGATGTTAGGATCCTAGAGTAACCATGTGAGTGTGTGTATACGCATGTATATGTGTGTGTGCAAGCCCTAGCGACTGTCTGAGATCCCTTGGTGGGACGTACTGTTTTGTCCAGATTCCCAGAAGTTTTTCTGTTTTGTGGTTGATGCTCTGAAATGTTGAATGAGTTGATCACTTGCCTGAGGGCTGGAAGGAGACTGCTGGTTTCAGCAGACGAACTTCAAAATTATGAAAAATCGTCTTTTTTCTCTTCTGGTTTGGCAAATAACTCTAATTCTCTAATGCAGAGTTTTAATTGGAACCTTGATTCTATATTCAGAGGTAATGGGCTTTACTAAAAATGGATTAGAGCAGTTCGTAAATTTTTCCCAAAATGTTAACATGCTACAGGGCCGATAGGGGTTGTTTAGCTTGGCAAAAAGAGTAGCATTAAAGATTAAAATAACAACTTCCTGGATTGCTGTGCAGGCTTCTAACTTGTCCTGGTGTCCTTGGGCCCTGAGTGGACAGTTGTGACATCATCAGTAATGACCATAAATCAGCAAGAATCCCAATCTCTTCATAGTTCTCTTGCAAGAAGTTTGAGGGAACAAACAGGCAGAGTGGGTGTCAAGGAATAATGACCAATAACAGCTAACTTCCTGAGTGCCCATGCCACCCACCTCTCCTGTGAGGGCTGTGCCTCAGTGACCTCTGTAACCTCCTGCCAGCCTGCGAGTGGCTGGGTGCCTTCCCCAGGTCGTGTGGCTGAGAACCTGTGACTGTACTGCATTTGAGAGTCCAGGTCCCTAACCGCTCTGCTGCACCTTCTCAATTAGAAACAACCTGTAGATGTTCCAGATCAGAGAGCTTGGCTGAGACAGAGAGGCATACTCTGAAGTTTCGGATCCCGTGTTCTTCACTCCAGGCCAGGGACCATCGTGCCCCAGACGCAGTGAGGCTGGGCTCTGGAACAGGTCTGGACTAGGTCTGGATCCAGCTTTGTGGAGGGACGGGGTATCTCTGAGCTTGTGGTTCATGCCCTCAATGTGCTGGTGTCTTCATCTGTAGAATGGGGTTGTTATGACGGTTAAAGGAGACACTTCATGTGCAGGGTTCAGCATGACATCTGTGCTTGTGGCGAGATGGAAAAGGAGGATGGGGAGGAGGAAGAAAGGCAGTCATGGCTGTGGGTGTTGGCGGGGCAGGGGGCAGAGTCTATCTGCCCTCTTGAAATGGCTCCCATTTCTGTGGTCCTAAGAATGTTAAAAAAAAAAAGGAAAAATAAATATTTGCAGACAGACCCTCAGGAATCTGCTCCCTGTGACTTTCTAGTGGCCCCCTTGTCTTTCAGCACCTCCGGGGCCAGGTGCCCAATTGCTGCTTCTCCTTCACTCTTTGCCTCCCTGCCAGCCCTTGCCATCTCTGGGACTGTGGGCTGACCACTGAGCTGGGTGCCAGCGCTGGTGCTTGGGTGTGTGTGGGGACCCCATCACCAGCACTGCACAGACAAAGCTGGGCAACAAGTACTCTGTCCCTGCTCCTGCAGCTCCGCTGAGTGTTATACCCCAGCCCAAGTCCATCAGAGGGTGGGACCCTCCGGACCATTCCCTCAAGAGCGACCTGCTGGCTATGGGACATCGGGGCCAGGCCTACCTTTCTGCAGACTCACAGGGATGTTTCCCATAACTGAGAGGGCTTGAGGCTCTTCCACCTGGCAATCTCGTTGACCTGGAAACCAGGGGGAGAGATTTATGGATCTCCAAGTTAATGAAGCTCAAACACCAGCTGCCTGGGCTTCAGTGGAAGGCATGGCCCTTCGTTCAGTTTCTCCATAGCTCTGCCGCTTTCACAGCTAGAGCCAAGGTGACCAAATTCCTCACATAACCACAACACTCATTTATCATGTGTGTTTATAATAATGAACACACTTCAGGGCCATTGACAGAAAGCAGCCTCCTGATGGTTGAGTCTGCCTGGTCACACAGGGCAAAAGCCCATCGGCCAAGCCTCGAGATCTGGGTGAGATGTGACTTATCTTGGGAACGCCTGACTTTGAAAAATATACACAGAGTGACCCATGACAGACCCTTAAGCCCTGTTTGCTAGCCCTCATGGATTCTCTGCCTCATTAAAAATGTTGTTTAAAATTGCTGAGGGATAATTAAACAGGCCTGTGGTTGATTTATGGAGGACAAACAGAGCTATGAATGCACAGAAATATTGTGTTGTTGGGGAGGCAATTTATGAAGATGAGGCTAACTACTGACCCGAGGTTGGCCACAGAAGTGATGTGTCTTAATGATGCTTCAAGTCCACAGAGGCCCGAAGTGTCCAGGTATTACATGTTGACAGCCTGGCCCACATTTTGAGTTTAGTAGCTTTTCAATCTGAATACCCCAACTCACAAAAGAAATGAAATATTGTGCCATGCCCCTACCCCACACTGTGGGGTAGGCACATGTTTGGAATTTGAAGTGGAAAACAGGGGGACTGACTGTGATACTGACGTTGAAATGGCCCTCACTTCTCAGCACCCCGCCTTGCTTGGCAGCGTGGTTGACACTCCCCCAGGTGGTTTTTATGGCAAGTTATGAATCAGAGGGTGTGGGTGTGACTCAGGCATGTCTGGGTCCTCACTCTGGGAGTTCTTTGGAGTGGAATGGGGAAGGACATTGTCATTCTCTCTTTGTGTTGATGCTGTCAGTAAGCAAACAAAACACAGAATGTAGCCGAGGCTGCCTCCATAGAGAACCATCCTAGAAAGCAGAGAACATGAGACTTACGAGCCTATGACCTTCCTGGCCTGGCCAAGCTCCCTGCTAACTGGGGAGCAGCTTCAGTCCGTGCCCGGAGTCCTGATGTGGGCTCTGCATCCTGGCAGCTTCTGGCGCTTTCAGCAGCTGAGCCTGGGGCTAGTGTTTCGGGGCCACAGTCTGAGTCCTGTTCTGTCCAGTCCCTCAGTGGTCAGGGGCCACAGGGACACCTACTTCCAGACATTTTAAAAGGTTGGGTCTCCACTGTGTCAGAGAAAGGGTCCTTCTACCCTGAGAGCTGTGTCCTGGAAGCCAGCTTGCACCAGGGCCCTCCTGGAAACCTTTGTGCATTTACCCATCACTCCCTTTTGGCTGCCTCTTATCTTCTCAGCTCTGCCCTGAGCATATTTTCATCCCTAACACCTCCTACCCCGTGACCCACACTGGAGCCACATGCAGAGTTCAACACTGGAGCCCTGGGACCCTAGTCATGTGTGCTTGGGTGCGAGGCCAAGCTTCACTTCCTCTGCCTATGTTCTCAGGGTTGTGTACCCTGAGTGCCCCAAATAACTTCCAAGGAAAAAAAGTTAAATTGAGCTCTAGAAGTGACCACAGGTTGCATAGTATTCATGACACATTTCCCCTGCTGGGTCCTATCTTGAAGGTGCTCCTAACATCATCAGGGTGACTGTGAGAAAATGGCCTGGTCCCAGCTTTCTTTGTTGGCTCAAGTCTACTTACGCTTCTGTTCGCCACGTTAGAAACCCCGCCCTCCTCAGAACCCACACTTCCGCTTCTGTCTTTCTGAATGTCCCTCTGTCCATCTCCAACAACCTCCCCACATGTACCAATTAATGAAACTGCCCTCCCCAGCGTTAGGCTACCACCTTTCCTTCTATCAGAAACTGCCTCAGAATCTGAGTAACTCCTCCAGGCTCTGAACCCAAAGCCATCCCCAAATCACCACCAGAGCTCCCTTTGTTCTAAAGAAGGAAACGTTTCACCAGCCTGGTTTGAGTTACTGTGTGTACTTGGAAATATTTGAAATACTCAAAGTACTCTTTCCTGTAGAATTAAGTTGATTTAAACTGTCCTTGTCTTCAATTTGTCTGAATTGGTAAATTTATTGGATGGGAAAGTTAAAATCAATGACTGTGTTTTATACATCCCCCACAACCAAGAGACCCAAATCTTAAAATAGAGTAAATGGTTACTTTATTCTAGTTAAGTGTCCCCGAGACTTAAGGTAATCACATACTTGAGGTTTTTACATTTGTGTCTTATTTATCAGTAATGCTAACCCAAGAGCCATTAAAAAAGTGGAGCTTATTGTTTAGCTTGGAAGGGAAAGCTCCTCCTGTTCCGCAAATCACCGAGGCAACTCCCGTCCTGTCCACGGTGTCCTGAGCCTTTACAGCCAGGACTGGGAAAAGTCGATTTCCTTTTTACATAAATAGGAATGTCGTACCGCTGTGCATGTGACCCCAGAGACTGGCCTCTGCAGTGTACTCCAATCTGGTAAAAATGTCACTTCTCCCTCTCTCTAAATTAAGGCATGTGGATGATCCGAACAACACAAGAATAAGCTAGAACGTGAAGCAGAGTCAATCTTATCCGTTAATAAAGTCAAGTTGTTGATTCAGAAAGATTGGCCCTGAGAGGATTTCAGGAGCAGAAGTGTCATCAGCGCCGAGGCTTCATTTGTGGTTGTTACCACAAGGTCTTGGCTGAACCCAGAGGTGGACAAGAATTGGGTATGTCTGAGGGGAAGGATGCAGTGGGGGGTGAAGAGGTATTTATGGGTTTTAAGATTTAAATAAAAAAAAACCACATTGTCATCTGAAAGAAGATAAATAGCAAATTGTTGACGCGACAGGCCCATAGGGACTAATTACTCTTCTGCAGTAATTTAGGAACTTCACCAGTGATTTACATTGACTTAACATGTCAAATGTCAGTTCTGTGTTATGAAATAAAAATACATGTTCTTTTAGTGTAAACAATACAGAAATATTCTCAGATGTCCCAAGTTGTTAGTCATGCAGGACAGATTCAGTGCCCTGCGATGCATGTCCACGGCTCTGTGCCTGAGGTTACAAAGTGTAACAGGGCAGCCTTATAGTGAAAATCCAGGTAGACACCTTGTTCATCTGGGGGCTGAGGAGCATCCACACCACCCCTCGGAGACACTCATGTTGCACATTCAGAATACAAGAGTGATCATGAATAAATGTTCTTGACACTCCATTCTCCAATCTCCATTCTACTTTGGTTTTGGGGAGGTTGCTGCAGGACATTGATGGGGAGACCACTGGCCAGCTGTACCCCTGGTAGGGTTTGAGCCGATAGCAGGGTGGCAAAGCTTACAGCACTGTACTACATGGTGTGAGCTGCCTTGGTTTCTCATGGGGTATTACCACAGACCAAATACAACTTGTCTGCAAACCAGGCTGAGAAGCTGGTGCACAGCTCACACACTACACATGCTAACTCAATTGAAATAGACTTTCAGCAACAGGTGCACACTGGCACTTATTCTACACCAGGCTCTGTGCAGGGTGAAGAGGGCTAAGGCTCTGTGTTCAGTAGAGCAGGCCCTGTCTTGCTGCTTCTTCTCTGTGGCTTGGCTCAAGGTCTAACAGTTTACAGAAACCCAGTCAATGTTGGTTGGCTTGAAGACAGGATCTCCGCCTACACACTTTTCATAGTTTCAGAGAAAAATCCTATTAATCATCCAAGGTTCAACGAAGAAAAGAGAGGTCACTCTAAGTATTTATAATAGAGGACTCTCATTACCCAGGTGATAGGAAGACTTTGAGGCCAGAGCACAGTGACATTGGAGGGAGCCGCAACCCTTCCTGGGTTGAACTGACTGAGGAGATAAGTGGTGCTATGGGGCCCAGGTACGAGGGTCACCCTTTGGAAGCTGGAGTCTTGGCTTCCCTGGTAAGAGCTGGACCCTCAGGGAAGTCTGCTGGAGATAGTGCTTAGGTGTGGGAAAATGGTAATGGAGAAATACCCTGGCTTCCCCCTTCTTACCCCTCTTTTTAGCACCTCTCTCTAGGGTGAATGCCACCAGAAACCAATTGGCACAGGAGCCAGAAATGACAGTCTAACAGGCTCAATCCTTCCTTCCCTGAAGCCCATCCCCATAATGCAGAGAGGTGAAAGGGCTTGCACTGGCTCTGAGGGCAGACAGGACCAGGATTGGCACGTCTTCCATTGGACAGCATCCCACAGCCTAGGAATAAATTTCCTTTATGTATTTCATTCTCAAAATCCCCACAAAGACCCGGTGAACGGTGCATTTTTACCTCATTTTATGTATGAGAAACATAAGACCCAGAAGCTTCTGATAAATGACTATAAACTCCCCAGAGAGTGCCTGGCTCAGCAGTACTCAAGGTGGGTCTGTAACCCCCATTTCCCTCTTACCCTTGCTCTATGTAACCCTTGAAAGGCTATTTTTCTTCTAAGGACTTATGGGGAGATCTTTTCACCCATGAAAGTTTTGCATTTTAGATTATTGTTCAAATTGTCTATTTCCCTTTTGATCTCCTGTCTAGTTGTTCTCTCCATGATTCCAAGTGTGACATTGATGTTGCCAACTATTTTTATTGGTCTATTTTTCTCATCATTTATATGTCTGCCCCGTGTATTTTGGGGGCTCTGTTAAAAACATACGTTTATAATTGTTGTATCTTTTTCATGAATTACCTTTTTGTTATTATGAAGTGTCCCTGCTTATCTCTGATAACTGTTTCTGTTTGAAAGCTTATTTTGTCTGATGTCAGTATGACCACTCCAGTGTTCTTACAGTTGTTTGCATGATTATTTCTTTTCTATCCTTTTACTTTCAGCCCATTTATATCTTTGAATCTAAAGTGTATCTCCTGTAGCAAACACATAGTTGGATCTTGTTTTTCTTATCCTGTCTGATAATCTCTGTCTTTTGTGTTGCTTAATCCATTAATATTTAATGTTAATATCCATAGGTTTGGATTTATGTCTGCCATTTTACTTTTTCTTCATGTCTCATGTCTTTTTTTCATCAAATTTGGCATATAAAGCTGCATATTACAAAATTGAGGTTTTGGAATGCAAAATTTAATAGCATAAAGCATTATTTTGCTTTCTTTCTTTTGTGTGTGAATCTCTTCCAAGGTCTTCTGTAGGAGGAACTCGAACACCTCTTCTCCACCTTGCAAGTCCTGCTGAGTTGCTCTGGGAAGGGGTTAGGAAGGGAGGTAGGGATTCACATGCTTCGGGTAGAAGAGATGAGTTGTGAATAGGGAAATTCCCAGTAGCCCCTCAGCCACCATTCCCCCTTACCTGCATCTCTTCAGATCATTCTCTTCAAGTCACTTCAGGTGCATTAAGACATTGTTATCCGAATGGCAAAGAAATTCTCTTAGACCTGCCCGTCACTGTTCACTGGAACCAGAGGGCAGTTCTCTGTGGATCACAGTCAGTCTAAAGCACCCTCTCTTAAAGCTACCAACATTGAGGCATCAGCCAAGGCTTCCCCGCCATGGACTTTAGTCCACTCCCTGAAAGCCACAGGCTTGTGGCAAATGATAACAGGGAAGCTGATTTGGCAAAGTGGAAAATATGGTATTACCCAGTTAATAAAGCAAACTATTAAATTCTACTCCTTATTGGGACCACCAGGAACAACTAAGAATGCCTGTGGACGGGAGTGAGGGGTGGCATGGGTCACATGCAGTTTTTGTCATAGTTTAGTAGTGATGTGCCTACTGCTTCTCTTTTGTTACACCTCCTTCATTAGTATCATAATTCTTTTTGGTTTTTGATGTAAGAATCAATTAGAAGGGGCAGAGCAAGATGGCTGAATAGGAACAGCTCCAGTCTCCAACTCCCGGCGCGAGCGACACAGAAGACCGGTGATTTTTGCATTTTCAACTGAGGTACTGGGGTCATCTCACTGGGGAGTGCCGGACAATCGGAGCTGGTCAGCTGCTGCAGCCCGACCAGCGAAAGCTGAAGCAGGGTGAGGCATTGCCTCACCTGGGAAGCGCAAGGGGGAAGGGAATCCCTTTTCCTAGCCAGGCGAACTGAGACACACAACACCTGGAAAATCGGGTAATTCCCACCCCAATACTGCGCTTCAAGCAAACAGGCACACCGGGAGATTATACCCACACCTGGCCGGGAGGGTCCCACGGCCACGGAGCCTCCCTCATTGCTAGCACAGCAGTCTGAGATCTAATCGCAAGGCAGCAGCGAGGCTGGGGGAGGGGCGCCCGCCATTGCTGAGGCTTAAGTAGGTAAACAAAGCCGCTGGGAAGCTCGAACTGGGTGGAGCTCACAGCAGCTCAAGGAAACCTGCCTGTCTCTGTAGACTCCACCTCTGGGGACAGGGCACAGCTAAACAACAAAAGGGGAAGCAGAAGAGGCCTGTGCAGATCCGAACGACTCTGCCTGACAGCTTTGAAGAGAGCAGTGGATCTCCCAACACGGAGGTTGAGATCTGAGAACGGACAGACTGCCTGCTCAAGTGGGTCCCTGACCCCTGAGTAGCCTAATTGGGAGACATCCCCCACTAGGGGCAGTCTGACACCCCACACCTCACAGGGTGGAGTACACCCCTGAGAGGAAGCTTCCAAAGTAAGAATTAGACAGGTACACTCGCTGTTCAGCAGTATTCTATCTTCTGCAACTTCTGCTGCTGATACCCAGGCAAACAGGGTCTGGAGTGGACCTCAAGCAATCTCCAACAGACCTACAGCCGAGGGTCCTGACTATTAGAAGGAAAACTATCAAACAGGAAGAACACCTATACCAAAACCCCATCAGTACGTCACCATCATCAAAGTCCAGAGGCAGATAAAACTACAAAGATGGGGAAGAAGCAGGGCAGAAAAGCTGGAAATTCAAAAAATAAGAGCGCATCTCCCCCTGCAAAGGAGTGCAGCTCATCACCAGCAATGGATCAAAGCTGGTCAGAGAATGACTTTGATGAGATGAGAGAAGAAGGCTTCAGTCCATCAAACTTCTCAGAGCTAAAGGAGGAATTACATACCCAGCGCAAAGAAACTAAAAATCTTGAAAAAAGAGTGGAAGAATTGATAGCTAGAATAATTAATGCAGAGAAGGTCATAAATGAAATGACAGAGATGAAAACCATGACATGAGAAATACGTGACAAATCCACAAGCTTCAGTAACCGACTTGATCAACTGGAAGAAAGAGTATCAGCGATTGAGGATCAAATGAATGAAATGAAGCGAGAAGAGAAACCAAAAGAAAAAAGAAGAAAAAGAAATGAACAAAGCTTGCAAGAAGTATGGGATTATGTAAAAAGACCAAATCTATGTCTGATTGGGGTGCCTGAAAGTGAGGGGGATAATGGAACCAAGTTGGAAAACACTCTTCAGGATATCATCCAGGAGAACTTCCCCAACCTAGTAGGGCAGGCCAACATTCAAATTCAGGAAATACAGAGAACGCCACAAAGATACTCCTCGAGAAGAGCAACTCCAAGACACATAATTGCCAGATTCACCAAAGTTGAAATGAAGGAAAAAATGTTAAGGGCAGCCAGAGAGAAAGGTCGGGTTACCCACAAAGGGAAGCCCGTCAGACTAACAGCAGATCTCTCAGCAGAAACTCTACAAGCCAGAAGAGAGTGGGGGCCAATATTCAACATTCTTAAAGAAATGAATTTTAAACCCAGAATTTCATATCCAGCCAAACTAAGTTTCATAAGTGAAGGAGAAATAAAATCCTTTACAGATAAGCAAATGCTTAGAGATTTTGTCACCACCAGGCCTGCCTTACAAGAGACCCTGAAGGAAGCCCTAAACACGGAAAGGATCAACCGGTACCAGCCATTGCAAAAACATGCCAAAATGTAAAGACCATGGAGGCTAGGAAGAAACCGCATCAACTAACGAGCAAAATAACCAGTTAATATCATAATGGCAGGATCAAGTTCACACATAACAATATTAACCTTAAATGTTAATGGACTAAATGCTCCAATTAAAAGACACAGACTGGCAAACTGGATAAAGAGTCAAGACCCATCAGTCTGCTGTATTCAGGAGACCCATCTCACATGCAGAGACATACATAGGCTCAAAATAAAGGGATGGAGGAAGATCTACCAAGCAAATGGAGAACAAAAAAAAGCAGGGGTTGCAATGCTAGTCTCTGATAAAATAGACTTTAAACCATCAAAGATCAAAAGAGACAAAGAAGGCCATTACATAATGGTAAAGGGATCAATTCAACAGGAAGAGCTAACTCTCCTAAATATATATGCACCCAATACAGGAGCACCCAGATTCATAAAGCAAGTCCTTAGAGACTTACAAAGAGACTTAGACTCCCATACAATAATAATGGGAGACTTCAACACTCCACTGTCAACATTAGACAGATCAACGAGACAGAAAGTTAACAAGGATATCCAGGAATTGAACTCATCTCTGCACCAAGTGGACCTAATAGACATCTATAGAACTCTCCACCCCAAATCAACAGAATATACATTCTTCTCAGCACCACATCGCACTTACTCCAAAATTGACCACATAATTGGAAGTAAAGCACTGCTTAGCAAATGTAAAAGAACAGAAATTATAACAAACTGTCTCTCAGACCACAGTGCAATCAAACTAGAACTCAGGACTAAGAAACTCAATCAAAACCACTCAACTACATGGAAACTGAACAACCTGCTCCTGAATGACTACTGGGTACATAACAAAATGAAGGTAGAAATAAAGATGTTCTTTGAAACCAATGAGAACAAAGATACAACATACCAGAATCTCTGGGACACATTTAAAGCAGTGTGTAGAGGGAAATTTATAGCACTAAATGCCCACAAGAGAAAGCTGGAAAGATCTAAAATTGACACTCTAACATCACAATTAAAAGAACTGGAGAAGCAAGAGCAAACACATTCAAAAGCTAGCAGAAGGCAAGAAATAACTAAGATCAGAGCAGAACTGAAGGAGATAGAGACACAAAAAACCCTCCAAAAAATCAATGAATCCAGGAGTTGGTTTTTTGAAAAAATCAACAAAATTGACAGACCGCTAGCAAGACTAATAAAGAAGAAAAGAGAGAAGAATCAAATAGACACAATAAAAAATGATAAAGGGGATATCACCACAGACCCCACAGAGATACAAACTACCATCAGAGAATACTATAAACACCTCTATGCAAATAAACTAGAAAATCTAGAAGAAATGGATAAATTCCTGGACACATACAGTCTCCCAAGACTAAACCAGGAAGAAGTTGAATCCCTGAATAGACCAATAGCAGGCTCTGAAATTGAGGCAATAATTAATAGCCTACCAACCAAAAAAAGTCCAGGAGCAGATGGATTCACAGCTGAATTCTACCAGAGGTACAAAGAGGAGCTGGTACCATTCCTTCTGAAACTATTCCAATCAATAGAAAAAGAGGGAATCCTCCCTAACTCATTTTATGAGGCCAACATCATCCTGATACCAAAGCCTGGCAGAGACACAACAAAAAAAGAAAATTTTAGACCAATATCCCTGATGAACTTCGATGCAAAAATCCTCAATGAAATACTGGCAAACTGGATTCAGCAGCACATCAAAAAGCTTATCCACCATGATCAAGTGGGCTTCATCCCTGGGATGCAAGGCTGGTTCAACATTCGCAAATCAATAAACGTAATCCAGCATATAAACAGAACCAAAGACAAGAACCACATCATTGTCTCAATAGATGCAGAAAAGGCTTTTGACAAAATTCAACAGCCCTTCATGCTAAAAACGCTCAATAAATTCGGTATTGATGGAACGTACCTCAAAATAATAAGAGCTATTTATGACAAACCTACAGCCAATATCATACCGAATGGGCAAAAACTGGAAAAATTCCCTTTGAAAACTGGCACAAGACAGGGATGCCCTCTCTCACCACTCCTATTCAACATAGTGTTGGAAGTTCTGGTAGGGCAATCAGGCAAGAGAAAGAAATCAAGGGTATCCAGTTAGGAAAAGAAGAAATCAAATTGTCCCTGTTTGCAAATGACATGATTGTATATTTAGAAAACCCCATCGTCTCAGCCCAAAATCTCCTTAAGCAGATACACAACTTCAGCAAAGTCTCAGGATACAAAATCAATGCGCAAAAATCACAAGCATTCTTATACACCAGTAACAGACAAACAGAGAGCCAATTCAGGAATGAACTTCCATTCACAATTGCTTCAAAGAGAATGAAATACCTAGGAATCCAACTTACAAGGGATGTAAAGGACCTCTTCAAGGAGAACTACAAACCACTGCTCAGTGAAATAAAAGAGGACACTAACAAATGGAAGAACATACCATGCTCATGGATAGGAAGAATCAATATCGTGAAAATGGCCATACTGCCCAAGGTTATTTATAGATTCAATGCCATCCCCATCAAGCTACCAATGAGTTTCTTCACAGAACTGGAAAAAACGGCTTTAAAGTTCATATGGAACCGAAAATGAGCCCGCATTGCCAAGACAATCCTAAGTCAAAAGAACAAAGCTGGAGGCATCATGCTACCTGACTTCAAACTATACTACAAGGCTACAGTAACCAAAACAGCATGGTACTGGTACCAAAACAGAGATATAGACCAATGGAACAGAACAGAGTCCTCTGAAATAATACCACACATCTACAGCCATCTGATCTTTGACAAACCTGAGAGAAACAAGAAATGGGGAAAGGACTCCCTATTTAACAAATGGTGCTGGGAAAATTGGCTAGCCATAAGTAGAAAGCTGAAACTGGATCCTTTTCTTACTCCTTATATGAAAATTAATTCAAGATGGATTAGAGACTTAAATGTTAGACCTAATACCATAAAAACCCTAGAAGAAAACCTAGGTAGTACCATTCAGGACATAGGCATGGGCAAGGACTTCATGTCTAAAACACCAAAAGCAACAGCAGCAAAAGCCAAAATTGACAAATAGGATATGATTAAACTAAAGAGCTTCTGCACAGCAAAAGAAACTACCATCAGAGTGAACAGGCAACCTACAGAATGGGAGAAAATTTTTGCAATCTACTCATCTGACAAAGGGCTAATATCCAGAATCTACAAAGAACACAAACAAATTTATCAGAAAAAAACAAACAACTCCTTCAAAAAGTGGGCAAAGGATATGAACAGGCATTTCTCAAAAGAAGACATTCATGCAGCCAACAGACACATGAAAAAATGCTCATCATCACTGGCCATCAGATAAATGCAAATCAAAACCACAATGAGATACCATCTCACACCAGTTAGAATGGCAATCATTAAAAAGTCAGGAAACAACAGGTGCTGGAGAGGATGTGGAGAAATAGGAACACTTTTACACTGTTGGTGGGATTGTAAACTAGTTCAACCATTATGGAAAACAGTATGGTGATTCCTCAAGGATCTAGAACTAGAAGTACCATATGACCCAGCCATCCCACTACTGGGTATATACCCAAAGGTTTATAAATCATGCTGCTATAAATACACATGCACATGTATGTTTATTGCGGCACTATTCACAATAGCAAAGACTTGGAATCAACCCAAATGTCCATCTGTGACAGACTGGATTAAGAAAATGTGGCACATATACACCATGGAATATTATGCAGCCATAAAAAAGGATGAGTTTGCATCCTTTGTAGGGACATGGATGCAGCTGGAAACCATCATTCTTAGCAAACTATCACAAGAAGAGAAAACCAAATACCGCATGTTCTCACTCATAGGTGGGAACTGAACAATGAGATCACTTGGACTTGGGAAGGGGAATATCACACACTGGGGTCTATCATGGGGAGGGGGGAGCGGGGAGGGATTGCATTGAGAGTTATACCTGATATAAATGACGAATTGATGGGTGCTGACGAGTTGATGGGTGCAGCACACCAACATGGCACAAGTATACATATGTAACAAACCTGCATGTTATGCACATGTACCCTAGAACTTAAAGTATAATAAGAAAAAGAAAAAAAAAAAAAGAAAAAAAAACTTCATCGAAATAAGTCAGAAATGACTATGTAATTGCACAAAGGATTATTTTAGAAAAATGTACAGTGAATATATTTTAATATATGGAATAAGTTTATGATTAAATGCAAACTTCTCAAACAAACAAACAAACAAACAAACAAAAAGAATCAATTAGAAAAAGAAAAGCAAATTAAGCAAAGGCTGATGGAAAGAAGAGGTGGGAAGGGAAAGAGGTAGAGAGGGAGAGAAGACAAGGAAAGGGAGGTTCGATTTCATTTGGGCTGCAGGAAAAAGGTAATCCCCTCAAGTTTTAAGCCAGCTATAGCTGATGAGTAATAAAGGGAGGTCCAAACCTCATTTATGTTTTAATATTAACTTCGTGTAGTAAAAAGCAGGGAAAAAATAGAGTGTCATGCGGAGTTCAAGACCTAAAAAGGAGCATCTGAAACAATCTAAAAAAAGGATACTGTGATTCCAATCCAAGGACTTTAATTTCACACAAGGGAGTAGGAAACTTCATGGCCTGTAAAACGTTTTTCACTTTTGGTTATTTGCCCTGCGGGGAGGAAGCTGAGGCTCATCTCCACGTCCTGTCCCCTCTGAGCTCTGCAGCAGACGCTGCTGCTGCCGCACCTGCTCTGCCGGCTGCCTATGACTCTATGCGAGGCCTGTGCACTACCTGTCACAGTCTCCTCTCTTTGTGATTGCTGCCCTGCCTTGGCTCCTGTAACCCCTCTGTCAGAACTTCTGTCCTCTTAGCCCCCATGACCTGTTCTCACCTGATTCCCAAAACCAGTTGAGATGTTTCCACCTCCCTGGAGCCTTCCTGATCTCTGGACCTCATTTTAAAAGAGTGGCTGAGCTCCCTGAAATTGTGTTTCTGGAGCTCTCAGACTCTCTCTTCCTAGGAGAAATGATCACCTGTTAGGTTGTGCCCTGGATACCTGTTAAGTGGGTTTATGTCAGGTCCTCTTAGCTGAGCTGGCCATTATTCCTCAGAATTGTCTTCTCTGAATATTTCCAAGGCAGCCTGAAGTACATGTTGTGATGCAGAAGGCTGCAGCATGAGAGCAGCCTGCCTGCTCATAGGTCCATGCAGGCCGCTGTACCTGACCCTTTGGCTCACCTGGTCAGGGTGGGGCAGCTGCTGGTGGCCACTTTCGGGTCCTGCTGCAGCCCCTGCTCTGGCCTTTCCTACTAGAGATCAAAGCAGTTTCAGTTGGTCCTTGTGGGTCCTGTGCAGCTGTGGGGGCCACTTGGTCTTGCTTCCTATACTTGACATCTGTCATTCTCCCTGAATGCTTGCCCTGCCATACAGGCTCTGGGCCACAGCCTCAGATGCAGAAACAGCAGCAGCAGCCCTACAGAGGAACCAAATTCCTGCTTGAGGCCAAACCCCTGCAAGAAATACATTATTCTACAGTTACTGCAATCGTGCTTGGCACTGGACCCTCACAGATGCCCACCTGTAAGCTGCCCAGATCCCTCTCAGGTGGGGCCAGGGATCAGTTCTGGTTTTCTCTCTTGGCAAGTTTAGGCATAGGGCAGGCACTCACAGAACACAGGGTGGTTGTGGGGCCTTGATGTACCCAAGCTGGCTGAGATGGCCTTGCAGACCCTGGCTGAGCAGATCTGGACAGAGCAAGGGCTGGCTGGCTTCCTGTGGCTGGAAGAAGCCTTTTGGTTGTGGTTGTTTTGGGTTTTTGGTTCCCCTCATGGTGGGACTACTTGTCAGGCAGGCGCTTGGAGACAGGATCCTGATGGTCGTGAGTCTTCAGATGCCTTCATCTGTCCAAATGGTTTGATTATGGCCTGTGCCCCAGGGTCAGGAGGGTGCCCCTGTGCAGGGCGGTGCTTCAGGCTGCCTGTGCTGCACTCTCCTGGAGCTCCAGGATGGCTCCTTCCCTTTGGCTCCCTTGGACACAGATGTTTTTGTGTCTTGGTCTTTGGGATCTGTCCCCAGGCACTCCCACAGGAGGACAGACTGTGGATGCTGGTCTGGTTTGTGGACCCTAACAATGAAGTCTCTATGATGCAGTTAGGTCCAACTGACATACGTTTTCACCCATAACTCTGGCATGACCTCCATGCTGCCTCCAGTGCTGCTGCCCACCCTGCATACTCTCTACCCAACCCCAGTGCATTTCCCTGCTGACTATGGGGTGCCCAATTGGGAGAGGGGCACAAATCATCCCCCTACGTGGATCCTTTCTGAGCTAGAAATTCTCAGTGTGACCTGCTGTGTTGAACTTAAGAATGAACTCCAAATGTCATCAGCATCCATTGCTTGGCTCTGCTCCCAGGGCCTGAGAACAAAGCAGGACTCTGTGGTCACAGGCAACACGCCCTGCTCACTGCCTTGCTCCACCAGGTGGATTAAACGGCAGCTCCATCTCCTCATGCCCACCTCAAAGCCCAGATCTACAAGGATGTCCAGGCCAGTGCAGCGTCACAGCAAATGACCCCAGGCTTCCTTCTCTCCATTGTTTCATAAAGTTCTCTGATGTGTTACCATGGTTACAGATCCATCAGAACATTGCTCTCCAAGTCATCAGAGACTTTCTGCTTCCCAGTGGCTTCCGGTCACTTTAAAACGGGGCTTGGATGTCTAGAGAGGAGGGGGGATGTGGGCAGACATGAGACGACCACTGAATGATCTGTACTTCCGGTTTCGGGGCTTTTGGGGCTGGGGTGGCATTATGGCTCACTTGTGTTCTCCCAAAACTTGTATGTTGAAGCCCTAACCCCCACTACTGCAGGATATGACTGTGTTTGGAGATAGAATCTTTAAAGAGGTGATTAAAGTTAACTGAGGTCATCGGGGTAGGCCCTGATTCAATACAACTGATGCCCTTCTAAGAAGAGATGAGGACACAAATGCGCATAGAGGGAAGACCATGTGAGGACACAGGGAGAAGACAGCATCTGTGAGCCAAGGAGCGGGGCATGAGAAGAAACCGAACCTGCCAGCAACCTGATCACAGACTCCCACCCCCAGAACTGCAGGAACAATGCAAACCTGGCCTGTGGTGCTTTGCTATGCAGCCCTGGCAAACTAGGACAGGTGTGTCTTAGTCCATTTGCGTCACTATAAAGGAATGCTTCAGGCTGGGTAATTCATGAAGAAAAGGGACTTATTGACTCACAGTTCTGCAGGCTGTACAAGAAGTGGGGCACCAGTATCTGCTTCTGGTGAGGGCCTCAGGGAACTTCCACTCATGGGGGAAGTTACCACGTGAGGAGACAGGAAGCAAGAGAGAGGGGAGGAAGTGCCAGGCTCTTTTTAACAATCAGATTTCATGGGAACTAATAGAGTGAGACTTTGATACCATGAAGATGAGGATGATACCAAGGTATTCATGTGGGAACGGCTACCATCACCCACACACCTCCCCCAGGCCCACCTGCAACATTGAGGGTCACATTTCAACATGAGATTTGGAGGGAGCAAACATCCAAGTCATATCAGGTGGTGACTGAATTCCTCTTGAATTCCTCTTGTGCCCCACCTATGGCTTTGGTGGAGTTGGTGCCCACTCAGTGAGTGCTCACTTAGCCCAGTGATGCTGCACACACACGGCTCACTTCCCTTTCAACAGTTCCTGTGATTCTTCCTGATGTTCCCAGCCTTCCACCTTCACATTTTGGATGCCGTTGCTGTGTGGCCCCATCTTGCATGAGCTGCCTCCACTCAGCAGGTACCACCTGGGCTGCCATTTCCTCCTGGAGGGCCCAGGGGAGTGGGGACACAGGTGAGAGGAACTGGAGCAGTGGATCCTGTCCCTACTTTTCCCTCCTTGCCCCTATCTCAGCCCAGCAATTCCAAGGTGGGACACAGAGGGGAGGCAGATGGAGGGCCAGGGTCCCAGGGCAGCTCCCATCACAGACCTGAGGGGAATCGTGCTTGAACGTGGATGTCATTGACTCAGGGTCTTCCTTTGTCTTCCTCATCTTAATACCTGGAGACAGAAAATTGCACTTGTCAGCCTTTGATGCTTCGCACAGGATATGGAAAAAAACAAATGTTGGCCTTCTTTGAGTTTAGTCACATATGCAGCCAAAGGCCCAGGAGTGAGAGCTGTCTACAGGGAAGGCAAAAGCATCTCTGTTCATCAAAGCTGCCCATTTGTCCAGGGGTTATGATAGCAGCAACAACAACTGGCACTGTTATGATGGGTTATGGCTTCCTGGCCATGTTTTTAAGCATTTTAAAATTTAATACAGGTATTGTTGTCTCTGTTTTATAAATAAGAAATTAAGATCTGAGGAGAGCATATTCTCCCAAAGTTCTCACAGCTGTGCTGATTTCTTTTTCTCTTCCTTTTTTTTTTGAAAGGAGTCTCGCTCTGTGGCCAGGCTGGAGTGTAATGGCGTGATCTTGGCTCACTGCAACCTCCACCTCCTGGGTTCAAGCAATTCTCGTGTCTCAGCCTCCTGAGTAGTTGGGATTACAGGCACGCCGCCATGCCCAGCTAATTTTTTTTTTGTATTTTTCGTAGAGACGGGATTTCACCATGTTGGTCAGGCTGGTCTTGAACTCCTGACCTCATGATCCTCCTCAGCCTCCCAAAGTGCTGGAATTACAGGCATGAGCCACCTCGCCTGGCTGGTTGTGCTGATTTCTAACCCAGTGTGACCATTGCCCCATCCACCTGGCCTCTGCCATGGTATCTCCCCAGCTCACCAGACCCTTGGAACACCCAGACTCAGCGCACCTTCCTCCATATGCCCTGTGAAGAAAGTGCCTCCCCAGATCTGTGAGAATGCAACATTTCTTTCCAGAGAAGCCTGTTTCTGACCTTGCTGGCATTGCCCTGCCTATCTTGATCAGTGCCTGGGGGATCTGAGGCTGCCAGGTGCCTGTCCTGTGCCAGCTGCACATCTCACTACCTGTGCCTGAGCCCATCCTGAGGGTGTGAAGGATGGCAACCAGGGTCTTTCCCAACCAGGGCCAAAAAAATGCCATGCTTTTTCCAAGTCCAGGCCACATTAGTTTGAGACTAAAGGGAAGTGGCAGTTTCTGAGAGTGATGGCATCTTCTTCCAACTGCAGTGCTGGGAAATTGCTGGTCTTCCTTTCTCAGGAGGCTTGATGACTTACACATGAAATCTTAGCACGGCTCAGATATTCTCATGGCTCTGCTACCTTTACAGCTCCCGAACAGCCCTTGGTGTCCATCAGTGCTGCCTGCTGGTGGCCCCAGGTGCTCAGGGTGGCTGAGTTGTAGCTTGTCCCAGCACTGTTCTGTGTTGGTTGAATGTGGCGTGGGCTCTGCTTTGTGTTTCTGCTTTGCCTTCTGCTGGACAGGCCTGTAGCACCCTGTCCTGGACTCTAGCCCAGGCTAGCCGGGCACTGTAGGCCCTCTGAGGGTCCCACATCAGTCGTAGGCAGAATTCTGAGAGGCCTCACGATTCCCACCCCATGTATACACGCCCCAGTGTAATCCCTTCCCCATGGTTGGAGGCCAGGCTGCAAATCTGATGGCCTTCCTGCCAGTGATGAGGGTACAAAGCTGAAGAACTTTGCAGATGTAATAAAGCTCCTTGATGAGTTGCCTTTGAGATGATCAAAAGGGAGATCCCCTGAGCCTTTAAAATAGCCAGGATCTTCCTAAAGAGAGAGATTCCAAATAGGAGAGGGATGCCCTGCTGGTCTTGGGGAAGTAAGTCTTGTGTCCCTAGGGGCCCTGCCTGGGTGGACCCAGGGAGAGAGGTGTGTGGCCTCTTGGTGTGGCAGGGAGCAGGTGTGGCCTCGAGGTGCTGAGAAGAGCCTCTGGCCATCGCCTGGCAAGAAAGCTGGGACTTGGTCATTCCACTGCAAGGAACTAAATTTGGCCAACAACCACATTAACTTGGAAGGGGACCCGGCTCCAGAGGGGACTGTACCCCTACTGACATCTTGATTTTAGCCTGGTGAGACCCTCAGCCAAAGATCTTGCCCAAGCTTCTGATCTACAGAAACTATAAGACAGTAAACACATGGTGTTTTAAGTTGCTGAGTTCATGGTGCTTTGTAACACAGCAATGGGAAACTAATACAGTGCCCCAACTCCCTCTACCCCCACCCACGGGGGTCAGATTTTTAGCACAGTTGCTAGGGTCTCCTTATTGTCTCTGCCACTGTGTGACTTCTAGATTGGCCTGCATACTGGGATCCCATCCTTCATACTCGTCCTAACGGTTAAGCCCTGGCATGGGTGATGGTCCCAGGCCTTGGGCTACAGCTTATCCTAGGATGAGCCCCTCTGCCTCATGCACCTCAGTGAACAGGAGGAAGGAGCAGGCGCTGGACCCCAGTGGTCCTTTTTCAGTGGGCTCTACTCTTCATGGCTCTGTTCCTAGTTCCCATCAGGTCATTTCTAGGAACTTACAGGTACCGCAAAACCCAGGCCTTCCCTAAAGAAATTAAAGAAATATTACCATTGTTCCAAGCTCAGACCACAGTAACCTGAAACTCAAGAGGAGTGAAGATTTTTTAGAATGACAGTGCCTTCTACTATCTGCAGGATTGAGAAATTGTCATTTCATAGGGGCTTGGTGATTTATTTCTGAAATTCTGAAGAGGGATTGCAATGAGAAGAGAAATATCACCAAAGTCTCAAAGCTGCTGACCAGCTTATTTAAAAGTATGCAATATATTCAGCAAACACTTAGGGCAAACCACAGGAAAAACAGAGGATAAAATTGATCGCCTTATGAAAAATACTTGGAAATGTAAAGCCCAAAAATGTGTCAATAAAGAGGGAAAATGGAGTAAGAGTCCCCATTTGATCTCCGTTTATGTAACATAATAATTTTTAAAACTCTTTTGATTTTGATGTAATTATAGATTCATAGGAAGTTGCAAAAATGATGCACAGAGTGCCATGCCTTTTACCCGCTTCCCCCAGTAGTGACATTTTATATGACTACAGTACGATATCACAGACAGGAAACTGATATTGGTACATGTTATGGCTTGAATTGCATGTCTGAAGTCCTAACCACCAGTACTTCAAAATGTGACCCTTGAAAGTAGGGCCATTTCAGATGTCATTAGTTAAGATGGAGTTACAATGGAGTAGGGCAGCCCGAATCCCATATGACCAGCATCCTTAGAAGAAGACGGCATGTGAAGACAGACCCGCACAGGAGGAATGCCATGGGGTGAGAAAGGCAGAGATCTGAGTTATGCAGCTGCAAGTCAAGGAATGTCAAAGGTGGCCAGAAAACCACCAGAAGCCAGGAAAAGGCAAGGAAGGAGTTGGACTTACAGGTTTTAGAGAGGGGTTCATCTCCCCAGACCACCCCGCTGACCATTGGCAGAAGGTTTTCCATGGATGTTTGGCTAGGGAAGAATAGTTAATGTCAAAAAGACCTTCTGTTGTGTTAGACTGCTATTTCCCCAGTCCTGCAGCTGCAGGAAGCAGGCTTTTCTTGGGACATGTCTGTCTGCAGTGGTTGGTGGTTCCAGGTTGCAAGCTTCTCCAGTGATTTGGCTGAATTACATGGGAGCATAAAGAAAATCCAGGCACCTCAACATAGCACTATGCTGAGTCTCAAGGTCTTCTAAGTCCCAAGGTCTCTAAGAAGTCACCTTGCTCTTTCCACCTCTCAGAGTCTTCCTAGATTTGACTGTTTTCACTGTAGTAAAATATGCATAACACAAAATGTATGATTTAACCAGTTTTAAGTGTATGGTTCTAAGTATACCTAGTATAGCACTAAGTACATGAACATTGGGGGGCAACCATCACCACCATCCTTCTCCAGAATGCTTTTCATCTTGCAAAACTGAAACTGATTCATTAAACACCAGCTCCCTATTTCTGCCTACCCCCAGCCCCTGGAAACCACCATTCTAATACCTGTTGCCATGATTTTTGAAGTATTTGTCCTTTTGTGACTGGCTTATCTCACTTGAAATAACGTCCTCAGAGTTCATCTATGTTGTAGCATGTCAGGATTTCCTTTCTAAGGCTGGATGACATTCCATTGTATGTACTGCATTTTGTTTATCTCCTTTGTTGATGGGACACTCAGGTTGCATCTGCCTCTTGGCCATTGTGAATAATGCTTCTACGAATGTGGGGATACACAGTTATGTTTGAGTCCCTGCTTTTAATTCTTTTGAGTAAACACCCAGAAATTGGATTGTTGGGTCATCTGGTAATTCTGTGTTTAATTTTTTATGTTCAACTTTTATGTTATGTTCAGCAATTCTTTTTTTATTTTCAAGAGAGATGTCTAGGGATGAATTGGGGTTGCTCTACCTTGGCTGGAACTAGCAGGCTAAATCAACTTAAAAAATATTCTTCTTAGCTAAACCCCTTTTATAGAATAGCCAATGTGTCCCTTGAAGTTTGTGTCAAGAACATGAACACACTTCTCCTTAGAATCCTTACCTGCTTCCAGTGCTCAGGGAATCTTCCTGAGGAATGATTTTGTTCCAGGCCTTCTGGTCAACCGCAGAACCTGAAACCATGGAGGCAAATTATTTTCTTTCTTCTTCAGTGTGATTTTCCTTCCCCTTCATACAACTGCTAAGGTGTAAGTAAAACATAGTTGTTACAATAAAGGCCATACTGACCCTTCTCATTTTTGAAGAAATTTTCATTTTCATTATCTCATTCATCCTCATCAACCACTGTGAAGGAAGCAGTCAAGGCCAAGGCTTTATCTCTACTTCATAGACAAGGAAATGGACTCGGAGTCAATTTGGGATGAGAATTCCAAAACTTCCCATGCAGAAGCCACCACTCTTTCTTTTCAACATAATTTCCATATGATTTGATTAATGGAATGGTAAGAGCACCACTTCAGCATTTCAGACGATCGACCTCATCTCTACTAGTAGAGAGTGTCTGTTAATGGGGCTGTACCTCGTTCCCTAGCCTGGGAACTGTGGGAGAAGGGAAAGGACGGAGGGAGCATGCTGGTGGATTGAGAACATCTGGTTTTAATTTGGCATTGGGAGGAATCTTAACTCTGTTACCCAGGTCTGTAGTTCTCTTTCTGATTTATCATTGGTGCTGCAGTGGTATATCCTGGAGTAGGACATTAGCGTTAGTACAAACTGAAGCACTTTTCTTGTGAATACTGTGAATTTGGGGTCACCTCCAATGGCAGATTGTGTGTGGCGTGGTTTAGTAGTAGATCAGCTTACATCAGGCTAGGGCTAATAGAGCCAAAGGCAGCAGGAGGGAACAGAAGAAACCCCTGGGCACTTCACCTGATGGACACATTTGAGTCTAAGAGTCGTTTGCCCTGCCTGGGACTGGGATGTTGACCAACTGATCCCATAAAACTCTCCAAGCAGAAGGTCAAGTGAAGACTCAGAACCCTGCCTCCCAGGGCATGATAAGGTTTGATCAGGATGTGCAGGCTGATTCTCAGCCTAAGAGTCCCGTGAACCTACAGCCTTGCTCTGGAGCCTTCAGTCTCCCTGGATGGCAAGGCCGAGTTCCCATGGAAATGCCCAGTTGTAGTTGTGAAGCAGACTCCACGAGTAGTTTTTCCACCTATGTCAGCGTTCTCCCCATGTTATTATGAACTACGCTGTGTCAGAACACCAACTCTCAACTCTGGGAAGACAAGTGAGATGTCAGGATTTCTGGGCAAGAGCACCCTAGCTACCCCTCTTTAAAAAAAAAAGATTTTCTGCTTTATTTTCACTGCTAGACATGCAGTAGGTTCATCTACATCATGAACAGCTTGTATAACTTTCTGCTCATTTTCCTAGGCAGTGCAATAGTTGAGTTCTCTCTTTAATGACCTCATTAAATGAACAAGTTTGGGTTGACTCTCAGCTTCTTTCTATCCCTTATACAGTAGTTCCCCTTGTTGACAGTTTCACTTTCTGGGCTTCCAGTTTTCTTTGGTATGGTACAATAAGATATTTTGAGAGAGAGACCAAATTTACATAACTTTTATTACAGTATATTGTCATAATTGTTCTATTTTATTCTTAGTTATTGTTGTTAATCTCTTACTGTGCCTAATTCATACATTGAGCTTTATCATAGGTCTGTATGTATAGAAAAAAACATATTGTATATAGAGTTCCCTAAAATCCGATGCTCAACCATCCACTGGGGGTCTTGGAATGTATTCCCATGGATGGGGAAGGGCGGCTACAGTAATAGGAATGAAATAGGAGTGGAAATTTAGTTTCTATTACAATCTTTAAACTCAGAAGATTATAAATAAAATCTCAGGAAATCATGTGCTGCCCCTGAAGAAAATGGCTTCTTTTGGTCTTCCATTTGTCACATTTTCAGCCTCCTAATGTTGCAGGACTTTTCTTTAGTTCAGCCAAAGATGGGGTTCTTTGTCCCATGACCACAAAACTTCAGGCTTGCAGACAACTTGAATAATGAGTAAGACAGGGTTTTATTATGTGAAAAGGAAGAAAACGGGGAAACAGGGACTCTCGCAGGGTCAGAGTCCCTGCTAGAGCGCTTCCCACCTGGCCATTGGAATCCCAGGTTCCACACAGGAAGAGGAGGGCCCCGACTCCGCTCCATTGCAAGCAGCATGAACCTCCAGAGGCTCTGCCCCAGTGCGCGGGTAGGTTGGAGTTTTTCAGGGAACTCCCTGCCACCTGGATGCCTCATTAAATAATGTGGTAGCCAGCACCAAAGTGTTAATGCACCAGTGTCTAGCTTTGGGGAGTGTGACATCCAGACATCGGGTGGAAGGGCGAGCCTGTCCCCATGATAAGGTCCTAATACCCCTCCCACTCTCCAATCACAACAGCTTCTGATAGGTACCCCATCTCCACTCTCCCATAGTAAAATTTATGGACATTCTGCAGAAGAGAGTCCCTTGGCTCCCGCTTACAGCCTATTTAAAAAAAAATTGTATATGTTTAACCAACTTAGCAGACTCGAATAGAGGAAAGAGGCTACATCTTTATGGCAATTAATTTTTTTTTTTTTTTTACAAAATATTATCCAAAGTAATGAAAATATTATAAACAACCGAAATGGTGACTGTGGTAGGATGCATGATGGCCAATCAAAATGTCCACATCCAAATCCCCCAAACCTGTGAATGTGTCAAGTTATGTTGTAGGAGAGAACTAAGGCAGCAGATGGAATGCAGATTGTGAGTCAGGTGACCTGGGGATGGGGAGAGGGTCCTGGATTCTCCAGGTGGGCCCAATGCAGTCACATGTCCTGACAGTGGGAGAGAGAGGTGGAAGGCTCTCCATGCAGTGTTGTGAAGGCTCCGGCCTTGACGGGCTTTGAGGGAGGAGGAGGAGCCCCTAGAAGCTGGACAAGGCAAGGACAGTTTCTTCCTGGGCCACACGTCTATTTCAGTCTAGTGAAACTGACTTCAGACCCCTGACCTCGGGAACTGTAAGATAAAAAAAAGTGTTGCCACTGAGTCTGAATAGCCCTTGTCCAAAATGCTTGGGACCAGCACTGTTTCAGATTTTGGATTTTGCATTTTTTCAGATTTTGGAATATTTTTACATACATATTGAGATATCTTGGGGATGGGATCCAAGTCTAAATATAAAATTTATTTACATTTTATATACATCTTGTACACATAGCCTGAAGGTAACATTTATTATTTAACATATTTTAAACTTTTATTATTGAAATTATTTAATTATTTTAAATTAGGAATGCTCAGCCTATAATTTGTTATATCAGCAAGAGGAAAATAATACAACATAGCATAAAGCCTGATTCCTCAAGCTTTTAGGACAGGTAAGATTGTGATTGTAACTTATGTGGTAAAACAGACGCTTGAGTTTTCTGGGGCAGTGGGCAGTGGGAAGCCTCTGTCCTTGCTCTCTCCCTACCCTGCACACGCCTGCTGCTACTCTCATCAGTGGGTGGAGTTCATTTCCTTTTCTCTTTATTAACAGAATGTGGCAGAATTGGCCGGAAGCAGAATTGCCTGTTTCCAGTGAGGCCCCCTTGCCCTCTTGGAAGCAGTTGCTGTGTAGGAATTCTGAACACCTCACAGGAGATGGTGGCCTGGCCAGTTCCTGCCGCTCCAGCCGCCCAGCTGAAGGGGTTCCAGACACAAGTGGAGCCATGGTGACCTCCAGCCCCAGCAGACACCTCCACACCGTGCAGGGCAGACCAACCATGCCACCGAGTGAGTCCCATTTGCAGACTTTGAGCAAATAATGATTGTGCACATTAGATCATTTATTAAGTTTCTCTCATACACCAAGCACTGGTTGGATCCCATGCTTGTTGGTGACAGAGCTGCTGTGATGCCAGTCATGCATTCCCTTCAGCCTGTGAATGAGGAGCACCATGAACTAGCCAACTAACACGTGTCTAAATCACATAAAGGGAACTGAACACCAGAGAGCCATAGTCACTTTCTGAAGGTCACACAGCCAAGTGCAGATGAGGCCTTATCCTCAGGGCTGGGCTCCAGGCCTGCTGGGCAGGTCAGTTACTGCTGTACAGAATTTCTGTTATCCTCAAATTGCTTCAGAGAAGCACCAAAGGATGTCCCATAGTTCTGCTTGACTAAGGTTTACAAAGTTAACGTTCATACTTTCTACTCTATTTTTCCACTCTTTAAGGGTCCACATTTTCTTGGTGTAACTGCATATAAAAGTTTAACTATTACAGAGATAACCACAAAATTTGATTAGGCTTCAATGAGTGGAAAACACTGTAGTCCAAATAAATGCAGAAATCACTGGTTTGGGAACCAAGGGATAAAATGCTCCCAGCTGTGGCAGTTCCTCTTTTACCTTCTTTAAGCGAATTTGCAACACAGAAAAAGGCTGATGAAGCAGAGACATTGATTATCAAAGTGGCTTCACTTCCCAGAACCATTCTGATGCAAGATAGAATCCAGCTATGCTTAATCATCACATGCACAGCACTTTCTGAAATGCTTTCTACATCTTTGGGTAGATTTTATTTTCTCTTAATGGAGGGGTTTTCCCAGGCTTTTTGGGGACATAGTCTTCTCTGTCCCCTTCCCTATCTTGGCTTCTTCTTTGTTTTTATTGTGGTAAAATACACAAAACATGATGTTGACTATGTTAACATTTTTAAGCATACAATTCAGTGGTATTAAATATACTCATATATTGTGCCCCCATCACCACCATCCATCTCCAGAACTCTTTTTATCTTATAAAATAGAAACTCTGTACTCATTAAACAACAAGTCTCCATTCTCTTCTCCAGTCACCTCTGGCAACCACTGTTCTTTCTGTCTCTGTGATTTTATGAGGTACTCTGTGTACCTGATGTCAGTGGAATCATACAGTATTTGTCCTTCTGTAACTGGCTTATTTCACTTGAGCATAATGTTCTCAAAGTTCTTCCTTGGTATAGCACGTGTCAGCATTTTCTTCCCTTTTAAGGCTGAATAATATTCCATTGTATGTATAGACCACATTTTGCTTATCCATGTATGTGTTGATGGACACTTGAGTTGCTTCCACTTCTTGGCTGTTGTGAATAATGATATTATAAACAGGGATGTGCAAAAGCCTCTTCAAGTCCTTGCTTTTAATTCTTTTGGGTATGTACACAGTAGTGGAGTTCAGGATCATGTGGTAATTCTGTGTTTAATTTTTTGAGGGTCTGCCATACTGTTTTCCAGTGGCTGCACCATTTTACATTCCTTGTGCAAACAATGCACAAGGGTTCCAGTTTCTCTGTATTCTTGCCAACATCTGTTAGTTTCTGTTTTCTTCCTCGTAGCCATCCTAATGGGTGTGGAGTGGTGTCTTGGCTCCTTCTTGACAGTGGATCTCTTTGGAGTGCATACCTGCCAGCCGGGATAGCTGTCTACTGGCTGCTCCTTGGTCCTGTGGAGCTTTGCTCCTGCACTCTGCCAAGCTCTGAGTCTGGCCTCTGTCTGGGCTGCTGATAAACACCTGTCTTCATGCTAAGGCCTCACTGATTAGTTGAGCCAACCGACTCCTCCAGGGCCTGCCCAACACTGATGGGTTCCTGACCCAGGCCTGGAACATCTTGCTGCCTTCTTGTACTCACAGCTTAGGAAGCAAAAAGCAAGCCAGGTGTTCGTACTTCTCTGCTGGGGACATAACAAATGGCATGACAAATATTAAAACAATAAATGAACTGAAAAATAAATGAGTTGGCAATTATTTATTATAGAATCATCTGAGATGGTACTTCAAAGTATTCCCCAGCCTTAAAAAATAAGGATGTTTTGGCCGGGCGCGGTGGCTCAAGCCTGTAATCCCAGCACTTTGGGAGGCTGAGGCAGGCGGATCACGAGGTCAGGAGATCGAGACCATCTTGGCTAACACAGTGAAACCCCGTCTCTACTAAAAATACAAAAAACTAGCCGGGCGAGGTGGCGGGCGCCTGTAGTCCCAGCTACTCGGGAGGCTGAGGCAGGAGAATGGCGGGAACCCGGGAGGCGGAGCTTGCAGTGAGCTGAGGTCGGCCACTGTACTCCAGCCTGGGCGAGAGAGCGAGACTCTGTCTCAAAAAAAAAAAAAAAAAAAAAAAAAAAAAAAAAAAAAAAAATAAGGATGTTTTATACAGCATGAAGAGTCAAATGTAAAAGTAAAGAAATGAAAACAGCCAGATGGAGAGATATGAATATTTATCAGATTCCAGGATGAAGATGGGCTTTGTAATTGTAATGCTTTGGGGAAAATTAATTCACCAGAAGCCCCCCTGGGAAGAGCATGGTAATTGCTGAAAATATGCCTGATAAGCCACTTACGCGGGAGGGAGATCCCCTTAGGAAGGGCAAAGGGATTGCAAAACTGCCTTCCAGAAAGCTGGGGACTTTGCTAATGAGTTGACCTCATGTTCTGCTAAGAGCTGATAGATGATTTAGGGACAAATATCAGGCACTGTGCAACAGAGGGGAGGGAATTTGAAGTTTTGGTGGGGTTAAGGAAGATACCCTCCGGGGAATTCATTTGTATTTCATAAAATTTAAAAACTTCTGAAAACAGCAACAACAAAAAATGTACCATGAGCGGAAATAAAAGTACTTAAGAAACTAAGAGACATGTTTACAGCAAAGATGAATCAGGTTTAGTTAGTGTATTTTCAGCACTCGCTATGAAAGGCACTCAGACTCCTGAAGAAAATTGTTCAAGGTCATTAGGTAAGTCAGGGGTCCCTGAGAAAAAGAGCAGAAGATGGGAGGATTTTATTCAGGGAAATGGGGGATGAGAGGGAAGAGAGGGCAGGGCTGACAGGAAGCTGGACTCTAGGGAGAGAGAGAGAAAGTTGGGAGGGAGTGCGCTGGACACCCTGGGGATTCCAGGAGCCCCAGAAAGAGGACTCCCCAGTTCCAGGAGCTGGGCCTTGGTCTCCCAGTCATGCCCTGGTGAGCTGGAGCCGTCCCTGTGCAGTGTGGCCCCTGTCCCAGTGCAGCCTGGGTTTCCCAGAAGCAGTGGGGCCTGGGTCATCTACACTTTCTGTGGTTGGAGTCTGGAGGTGCATTTTGTCGGCCAGAACAGATGTGACAAGAGAGTCCCAAAGGAAGGAAAGCAGATGGCCGAGGAGCATTTCTGTAGGGTGCCCTCAGCCGTCTGAGACAGCTTCCCACAGCAAAGTTCCGTGCCGAGGCATAGAGACCTTCTGCGCTGTCCTCAGGGCCTAAGCTATGTAACCTCAGCAGAATAGTAGATCTCTGAATCTCAAGCACGATCCCTTAGTGCACCTCCCCATCCTGTGGTTGTCCAACCTGTGTCTGACTACCTCCCACGACAGGGCGCTCATTCACTTCTGTGACATTTCTGGACACGTCTTGAAGAGCTGTGTGTACAGAGCACCCTTAACTAACTCTATCTTAGAAAAAGACTCCATGTTATGTTCACGGAGCACTTTACCAACAAGGATAAGATGTTTTGTTTAATAAATAAATTTAAAAATAATGACTGCATCCAACAAGATAAGGTCATAAACAAGAATCCTCTTTATCTGTTCTCACCAGAGGACTGACTAGAAAAGATTAGGCCTTCAGCAGCCTGAAATTGGCCATCCTAACTGACACCATCTTGCAGTCACTTGTGATAAGAGCTCAGCATCTGCTTCCAAAGGCTCTGCTGCATCAAAGACTCTGCATTGTAAGACCAATGGGCCACCCAGCCTAGACCAGGGCTCCTTTGGTCTTCTTAGCTACCCCTGGACTGGTTCGTTCACTTTTTCTTCTCTCTGTTTTGCCTCTTGATGCTAAATGTTACTTTGTTTGTTGTAGAATGTTTAGCCTATAACATTCATATATTGATTAAGTACACTATGATGTATGGTGTACAATACTGACCGGCTTGTGGGGTGACTTGAGCCTGTATGCCCAGGGCTATGTGCCCATGACTCCCTAGTGACTGGGAAGTGCGATGGAGAATTGCCTTCTTGGGAACTCCATGTAGCTCATGGCTTTTGTGATTGAAATAGCTTCAATAAAAGCTTGATAGTGTGGAAAGACACACACATGCATGGACCTGGTTATTTCTAACCTTGTACCACTCATGCCATCATGTGACTCAAAGCAGAGTCCATAGGTCACAGATCTGCCTGACCTCTTTAGAGCATCAGGCCCACCCTCTACCTAAAGAGCGAGGGAGAATCTCCCTCTTTGTAGATCCCAGAGCTGTGCATACACATTGCAGGGTGAGAAGCAGTTCCTCAAGGTGGCTGGTGTAGCCTGAGCTAGCATCTGCTCCCTCCAGCTCTTAGCCTGGGTCTTAGTTTTGCTTTGTGTAACCACATGCAATGGCCTTGCTCCCTTCTCTCCATAATGGCACAGTGAAGAAGTGCCATGGCAGTTTTGGTTTGGCTAAGGGTCCTGCCCTGGAGGAGTGAGGAGTGCAGGAGGTCCCCCTTCACGTGGGCAGAGGTGGGGTAGCAGCGGCTGGCTTTGGGGATGAGGTGAAGGTCTTTGTGCTTACGATTTAAGGATTGAGGGGAAGAATGGCCCAGATTGTCAAGGCCTTGAATGTCAGTCTGCAGACTTTGTTCTGTGAACAGCAGACGGCGCAGGTGGGGGAGGGTGACGTCCACATGGCTCTCCAGCCTGGATCCCGGACCCTTACCTCAGCCTGGGATCCAAATCCTCCATCACAGCTTCTCCACCCTGGATGGCTTCCAGGAACCTTGCTCTGGACTGAATCGTGTCCCTACAGTATTCATGTGTGGAAGCCCTAACCCCAGTGCAGCTGGATCTGGAAATGGAGCTTCTAAGAAGGTAAATGCAGTTAAACAAGGTCATGAGAACAGGGCTGTGACCCCATAGGATTCTTGTCCTTATAAGCAGGGACACCGACTGGGTGAAGTGGCTCATGCCTATAATCTCAGCACTTTGGGAAGCCGAGGAGGGTGGATTACCTGAGATCAGGAGTTCGAGACCAGCCTGGCCAACATGGTGAAATCCTGTCTCTACTAAAAATTCAAAAATTAGCTGGGCGTGGTGATGGGCACCTATAGTTCCAGCTACTCGAGGCTGAGGCAGGAGAGAATCACTTGAACATGGGAGGCAGAGGTTGCAGTGAGCTGAGATCATGCCATTGCACTCCAGCCTGGGCAACAGAGCAAGACTCTGTCTTAAATAAATAAATAAATAAATAAATAAATAAATAAATAAATAAATAAGAAAGAAGGAAGGGACACCAGAGAGTTCTCTCTGTCTCTCTCTGTGAAGACACAGTGAGAAGGTATCATCTACATGCCAGAAAACGGCCCACCGTGGAAACCAATTCAGCTGCGCCTTGATCTAGAATTCCAACCTCCAGAGCTGTGAGAAATTGAATGTTTGCTGTTTCAGCCGCCCAGCCTGTGGTGTTTTGCTGTGGTAGCCTGAGCTAAGACAACCTAAAATGCAGTGTCTTCTTCAGATAACTGAGGATTTCTCCCACAAAACCTGCCCTCCTCTGTGTTCCTGGTCACCGACAGCACCACTGCACACCTGCTTTCCTGGCCAGGAAGCCCCTGACCTCTCCTCCTCCTCTGTCCCCTGCATCTATATAGTCACCCCATGGTGAGGCGTTACGTCCTCCTGAGCCCATCTCTTACCCTCTGGCTGCTGCCTGAGTGCAAGCTGCCTTAACCTTCAGCCAGTGATGGCAGCAGCTTTCTAGGTGACTTTCCTGCCCCTAAGTCCTGCCTGCAGCCCCTCATCCCACCCTATATACTGTGGACATTTTTCCAGATCCTTCTAAAGAGACTCATTTGACGAAGTCACCTCACCATCACACACTCCTGGGCTCCACTGCTGCAGGAAGAGGTGCAGGTTACTCTGCACAAATGTGCTGGTATTGACCTTGCCTGCTGGCCTCTCAGTTCACAGAGACCATTCTTCCTGCCCTTCCCCACCCTCCCCACCCACATGACCAGTGACCCATGGCCCAAGTCTGCCAGGCTCCCTGTCTTGCGTGGGAGCCTCTGCACATGGGCTTTCTTCTCCTTGGAGTATCTTTTCCTCCCCCACTTCATTACCTTCCAATCCCCTCACCTTTGAGCCTCAGCTGAGCTTCTTTAGGAAGTACCTCCCCACCTCCCAGACTCCAAGGCAGCAGTCTCCAGGCCCCTGTGGCTGCTGAACTCCTGAGATGTGGCCAGTGCCATTGAAGAAGGGAATTTCTAAGCTGTGAGTAAACTATGCAGCAGATTCATCTCAATTTTATGTCTATTACATATAGAATCTTGAATAACAATATTTTAGATACATTTAGTTAAAAGGTATTCTTAAAATTCATTTCACATTTCTAAACTTAAAAAAAATATAGCCCCAAGACAATTCAAAAAGAAGTATGTGGCTCGCCTTTGTGACTCATGTTGTATTTCTATCGGACAATGCCCTGGTCCGGGTCAGATGTCCCTCCCGTGTGCTCCCAAAAGGCCCTGTTCTTATTCCTGGTACAACACATGTCAAACACCCTGTAATCACCAATCCGATCCCTTGACCATCTTCTCCAATAGGGACTATTTCCTGAAGGGGTGTCTGGTGTCCTGATCAATGGGACATTCCTGTCACGTAATCACAGTAACTCACACAGAGGGGGTGCTCCCAAAAGATCGATGGGAAGAGGGAGGGAGGGAGGGAAGGGGAAAGCAGCATGGATCTGAGCACACAGGAGGAGGCAGTTGCACACCCGGGAGGCTCTGAGTGGGCAGCTTCAGGGAGCCTCCCAGGCTAGGAGGGTGCGACACTCTTACTGGCCTGGATCTCGAGAAGGAAGCCTCCTGGATCAATGACTAGAGTAGGTTTCATGGCAGCCGTGATTTCCTATCGCAGTGAATAGCCAAGTCATGTTAGATGTTCACTCGTACACATCCCCAGAGGCCTGGAGGAGGAATGCTTGATCTCCTAACATAATCCAAAAAGTAATCTTCTAGACACTAGTATTTCAGGGAAAAGCACCTTCTTCCTCATCTTTTAGTCCATACGATGAAAGCCTAATGGATTCTGTAATTTATCCACCTGGCAGGCCTTTTTATATTTTTTGGCCCATAGGCCATAAATCAACCTGGGTCTACTTACCTACAGCAAGTCTAGTTTGCAGGGGAAGGTGGTGTTCAGATGTAGCCTTCCCTGGAGTCATTTTGGGGGAGAAGCCTAACTATGCTGACAGCTCTTGCCTGGACAGTGCATCCCATGTGGTATAATTAAACGCACACCATGCAGATCCAGGAAAGGTGAGTCGGGTGGGTTAAAGGAATCCATGCAGTGGGTAAGACATCAAATACCATACTTGTTATCATTTTCTTCAACATAGTGGAATCAGTCCACTGACAATTTATACAAAATGCATGTCCTAAAATGAGAAGACAAGATGTATTTCAAACAAACCTAAATTAAGTAACACATCTTTATAAGTGGTCTAGCTCTACACATGGGCTCCAGGTATCATTGCCTGGGAAACTCTTTCCTTATGGATCATGGAAATAAATGGACTGTACAGATTTTTTCAGTTGAGGTTTAGTCAGGAATTCTAATCTAGGTATTTTGAAGACTAAGATGTTAATACAGGTCATTAGAAGCTTAGATAGTCCTCAGAAGCCTGGGCTTAAAGGACCAGGGCAAGTCCTGAAGGGTGGAGTTCTCCTTGGTCTCAGACACCTGCAGGACCCAAGTGAATCCTCTCAGGAGGCTGCCCAAGGCACTGGGAGCTTCCATGTACACCTCAGGGCCCACAGTCCTGAAGCAGAGTCTTTCCTGACAATGTCTCCTGGCAGAGGAAAAGCCCCATGACCTCTGCTGTAGGGGAATTAGATGGTTTCTCTTTCTCTTTGGCCATCCAAGTTTTATAGAAAGCATTCTTGTTTTTTGGGGGATTCAACTGAAGTTTAAGGGACTTGAGCAGACGTATAGTTTCCAGGCTTTATCCACTTTGGTTTGGGGTGAGGAAGCTCAGGTGGGAAAGGAGACATATCTGGAAGGTGCCTGAAATATACAAATAGTTTTTAATTTATTTATCCACAGTAGAAAATTTATTTTCATCCTGATTGTCAATTTTTATTTTTTTTCCCTTCAAATCACAAACAGGGTTGTTAAGACTTATTAAGGTCAGAAGCTGGCCCCAAGTTGTACTAGACTTATAGACCTCTTAAAAACTTTAGCCTTACCACCCATTCCCAGGGCAGGAAGGTTATTGCACCTCTTGTTTCCACAGATTCTGCATTGCTGCAATGAACAAGAGCATCATTTCATAGAGGTCCAGCACATGTTAAAGCAAATAAAATATAAAGCAACACTTTATAATGGCATAGATGTTAAATTATAACTGTTTTCCTTTTTGCCTCCCATCCTTAATGTGAAGGGTTTTCATTACATGACAGCAAAGCTTGGCATTGCAAGATAAGTGGGAGTTGGTCAGGTGGAATTTGGGGAAGGCAGGGTATCCTACTATCAAGAGGAGTTATATACTCAAATCATGGAGACTTGCAAGAGTCTTGGGGAACCACGGGTAGATCTGCACGACTAGATCCTTGGATAGGAATGGCAAACATGAAGGATGAGATGATAACAGAGGCAAAATCTAGACTCTGAGTTTTAGATTTTTATCCTAAAGGCAAAGGGGCCAAGTAAATATAAGGCACAGTTTTTTGTATTCTAGGAGCCCAGAGTCAACCTAGGGATAGGTAGGTAACTTAAATATGATATAATAAATAAGAGGAGAACTTCTGCATTTCACATTCCAGAGGATTCTATTCACATTGCAGTCTATAAATACTTGTCCTGGGATGCAGTTCACAGCCTGCACAGCTGCCCATGCTGGCTCTGGTTGCTAAGACAGTTGTAAGCACCAATTGCTATGTGCATACATTGAAAGGAAGACCTAACTTAGCATTGACTAAGTAGAGAAAGTTTCCCAGAAGGTTGATATCCAGTCTGTGACCTGAAGTATAAGTGGGAGTTAGCAATTTGAGATAGGGAGGAGCCAGGGAGAAAAGTTTTTCAAGACAACAGTTTTAGCATGTGCAAAGGCCTGAAAGCATTAAAGGATGCATGCAGTCTGACAAGCCCCTAAAGGGCATGAAGGCAGAGGGCTGGTAGCAGTGTGCATGGGTGGGGAGAGATGCACTGGAATATAGGGAGTTGGAGCCCAGAAAGCAGGTGTAGACCAGAAACAGACGGAGATCATCAGCCTTCGGGTAGGGGCAATGAGGAGGGTGAGTTGTAAAGATGGGAAAAGGGTGAAAGATGAAAGCCTGACACATATTAACATAAGGGGTAAGGATGGGTGGACAAAAACTTTATTTGGCCAAGACTGAGAGTCTTCTGTATGCAGCAGGAGGAACAGGTGTCCAATGTTGCTTTATTTCAAAGCTTCACATGGATTTAGCTGCTGTGAAGTCATTGATAACTTTTGAGAGAACTGTCTTGGGGGTGTTTTGAGTTAAGAAGGGCACTGAAATGAGTTAAGGAGTGATGGAGCATTCTTTTTCTGTCTTTTTTTTTTTTTTTAGATGGAGTGTTGCTCTGATGCCCAGGCTGGAGTGCAGTGGCATGATCTCGGCTCACTGCAACTTCTGCTTCCCGGGTTCAAGTGATTCTCCTGCTCCAGCCTCCCGAGTAGCTGGGATTACAGGCGACTGTCACCACACCCAGCTAATTTTTGTATATTTAGTAGAGACGGGGTTTCACCTTATTTGGCCAGGCTGGTCTTGAACTCCTGACCTCGTGATCTGCCTGCCTTGGCCTCCCAAAGCGCTGGGATTACAGGTGTGAGCCACCACACCCAGCTGGAGCATTCTTTAAGAAACTGGTCAGTGAGGGGGCGGAGCAAGATGGCCGAATAGGAACAGCTCCAGTCTCCAACTCCCAGCGCGAGCGACACAGAAGACCGGTGATTTCTGCATTTTCAACTGAGGTACTGGGGTCATCTCACTAGGGAGTGCCGGACAATCGGTGCTGGTCAGCTGCTGCAGCCTGACCAGCGAGAGCTGAAGCAGGGCGAGGCATTGCCTCACCTGGAAGCGCAAGGGGGAAGGGGATCCGTTTTCCTAGCCAGGGGAACTGAGACACACAACACCTGGAAAATCGGCTAATTCCCACCCCAATACTGTGCTGTAAGCATACAGGCACACCAGGAGAATATATCCCAATCCTGGCCGGGAGGGTCCCACGCCCACGAAGCCTCCCTCACTGCTAACACAGCAGTCTGCCGCGATCTATTCGCAAGGCAGCAGCGAGGCTGGGGTAGGGGCGCCCGCCATTGCTGAGGCTTAAGTAGGTAAACAAAGCCGCTGGGAAGCTCGAACTGGGTGGAGCTCACAGCAGCTCAAGGAAGCCTGCCTGTCTCTGTAGTCTCCACCTCTGGGGACAGCGCACAGCTGAAGACCAACAGGGGAAGTAGCGGGAGCCGGTGCAGACGCGAACGACTCTGTCTGACAGCTTTGGGGAGAGCCGTGGATCTCCCAACGCGGAGGTTGAGACCTGAGAACGGACAGACTGCCTGCTCAGGTGTGTCTCTGACCCCTGAGTAGCCTAGCTGGGAGAAATCCCCCACTAGGGGCAGTCTGACACCCCACACCTCACAGGGTGGAGTACACCCCTGAGAGGAAACTTCCAAAGGAAGAATCAGACAGGTACACTCGCTGTTCAGCAATATTCTATCTTCGGCAACCTCTGCTGCTGATACCCAGGCAAACAGGGTCTGGAGTGGACCTCAAGCAATCTCCAACAGACCAACAGACAGTCCTTCTGACTGTCAGAAGGAAAACTATCAAACAGGAAGGACACCTATACCAAAACCCCATCAGTACGTCACCACCATCAAAGACCAGAGACAGATAAAACCACAAAGATGGGGAAGAAGCAGGGCAGAAAAGCTGGAAATTCAAAAAATAAGAGCGCATCTCCCCCTGCAAAGGAGCGCAGCCCATCGCCAGCAACGGATCAAAGCTGGTCAGAGAATGACTTGGACGAGAGGAGAGAAGAAGGCTTCAGTCCATCAAACTTCTCAGAGCTAAAGGAGGAATTACGTACCCAGCGCAAAGAAACTAAAAATCTTGAAAAAAGAGTGGAAGAATTGACAGCTAGACTAATTAATGCAGAGAAGATCATAAACGAAATGACAGAGATGAAAACCATGACACGAGAAATACGTGACAAATGCACAAGCTTCAGTAACCGACTCGATCAACTGGAAGAAAGAGTATCAGCGATTGAAGATCAAATGAATGAAATGAAGCGAGAAGAGAAAGCAAAAGAAAAAAGAAGAAAAAGAAATGAACAAAGCCTGCAAGAAGTATGGGATTACGTAAAAAGACCAAATCTACGTCTGATTGGGGTGCCGGAAAGTGAGGGGGAAAATGGAACCAAGTTGGAAAACACTCTTCAGGATATCATCCAGGAGAACTTCCCCAACCTAGTAGGGCAGGCCAACATTCAAATTCAGGAAATACAGAGAACGCCACAAAGATACTCCTCGAGAAGAGCAACTCCAAGACACATAATTGCCAGATTCACCAAAGTTGAAATGAAGGAAAAAATCTTAAGGGCAGCCAGAGAGAAAGGTCGGGTTACCCACAAAGGGAAGCCCATCAGACTAACAGCAGATCTCTCGGCAGAAACTCTACAAGCCAGAAGAGAGTGGGGGCCAATATTCAACGTTCTTAACGAAAAGAATTTTAAACCCAGAATTTCATATCCAGCCAAACTAAGTTTCATAAGTGAAGGAGAAATAAAATCCTTTACAGACAAGCAAATGCTTAGAGATTTTGTCACCACCAGGCCTGCCTTACAAGAGACCCTGAAGGAAGCCCTAAACATGGAAAGGAACAACCGGTACCAGCCATCACAAAAACATGCCAAAATGTAAAGACCATCGAGGCTAGGAAGAAACTGCATCGACTAACGAGCAAAATAACCAGTTAATATCATAATGGCAGGATCAAGTTCACACATAACAATATTAACCTTAAATGTTAATGGACTAAATGCTCCAATTAAAAGACACAGACTGGCAAACTGGATAAAGAGTCAAGACTCATCAGTCTGCTGTATTCAGGAGACCCATCTCACATGCAGAGACATACATAGGCTCAAAATAAAGGGATGGAGGAAGATCTACCAAGCAAATGGAGAACAAAAAAAAGCAGGGGTTGCAATCCTTGTCTCTGATAAAACAGACTTTAAACCATCAAAGATCAAAAGAGACAAAGAAGGCCATTACATAATGGTAAAGGGATCAATTCAACAGGAAGAGCTAACTCACCTAAATATATATGCACCCAATACAGGAGCACCCAGATTCATAAAGCAAGTCCTTAGAGACTTACAAAGAGACTTAGACTCCCATACAATAATAATGGGAGACTTCAACACTCCGCTGTCAACATTAGACAGATCAACGAGACAGAAAGTTAACAAGGATATCCAGGAATTGAACCCATCTCTGCACCAAGCGGACCTAATAGACATCTATAGAACTCTCCACCCCAAATCAACAGAATATACATTCTTCTCAGCACCACATCGCACTTATTCCAAAATTGACCACATAATTGGAAGTAAAGCACTCCTCAGCAAATGTAAAAGAACAGAAATTATAACAAACTGTCTCTCAGACCACAGTGCAATCAAACTAGAACTCAGGACTAAGAAACTCAATCAAAACCGCTCAACTACATGGAAACTGAACAACCTGCTCCTGAATGACTACTGGGTACATAACGAAATGAAAGCGGAAATAAAGATGTTCTTTGAAACCAATGAGAACAAAGATACAACATACCAGAATCTCTGGGACACATTTAAAGCAGTGTGTAGAGGGAAATTTATAGCACTAAATGCCCACAAGAGAAAGCAGGAAAGATCTAAAATTGACACTCTAACATCACAATTAAAAGAACTAGAGAGGCAAGAGCAAACACATTCAAAAGCTAGCAGAAGGCAAGAAATAACTAAGATCAGAGCAGAACTGAAGGAGATAGAGACACAAAAAACCCTCCAAAAAATCAATGAATCCAGGAGTTGGTTTTTTGAAAAGATCAACAAAATTGACAGACCGCTAGCAAGGCTAATAAAGAAGAAAAGAGAGAGGAATCAAATAGATGCAATAAAAAATGATAAAGGGGATATCACCACGGACCCCACAGAAATACAAACTACCATCAGAGAATACTATAAACGCCTCTACGCAAATCAACTAGAAAATCTAGAAGAAATGGATAATTTCCTGGACACTTACACTCTCCCAAGGCTAAACCAGGAAGAAGTTGAATCCCTGAATAGACCAAGAGCAGGCTCTGAAATTGAGGCAACAATTAATAGCCTACCCATCAAAAAAAGTCCAGGACCAGATGGATTCACAGCTGAATTCTACCAGAGGTACAAGGAGGAGCTGGTACCATTCCTTCTGAAACTATTCCAATCAATAGAAAAAGAGGGAATCCTCCCTAACTCATTTTATGAGGCCAACATCATCCTGATACCAAAGCCTGGCAGAGACACATCAAAAAAGGAGAATTTTAGACCAATATCCCTGATAAACATCGATGCAAAAATTCTCAATAAAATACTGGCAAACCGGATTCAGCAGCACATCAAAAAGCTTATCCACCATGATCAAGTGGGCTTCATCCCTGGGATGCAAGGCTGGTTCAACATTCGCAAATCAGTAAACGTAATCCAGCATATAAACAGAACCAAAGACAAGAACCACATCATTGTCTCAATAGATGCAGAAAAGGCTTTTGACAAAATTCAACAGCCCTTCATGCTAAAAACGCTCAATAAATTCGGTATTGATGGAACGTACCTCAAAATAATAAGAGCTATTTATGACAAACCCACAGCCAATATCATACTGAATGGGCAAAAACTGGAAAAATTCCCTTTGAAAACTGGCACAAGACAGGGATGCCCTCTCTCACCACTCCTATTCAACATAGTGTTGGAAGTTCTGGCTAGGGCAATCAGGCAAGAGAAAGAAATCAAGGGTATCCAGTTAGGAAAAGAAGAAGTCAAATTGTCCCTGTTTGCAGATGACATGATTGTATATTTAGAAAACCCCATCGTCTCAGCCCAAAATCTCCTTAAGCTGATAAGCAACTTCAGCAAAGTCTCAGGATACAAAATTAATGTGCAAAAATCACAAGCATTCTTATACACCAGTAACAGACAAGCAGAGAGCCAAATCAGGAATGAACTTCCATTCACAATTGCTTCAAAGAGAATAAAATACCAGCTTACAAGGGATGTAAAGGACCTCTTCAAGGAGAACTACAAACCACTGCTCAGTGAAATAAAAGAGGACACAAACAAATGGAAGAACATACCATGCTCATGGATAGGAAGAATCAATATCGTGAAAATGGCCATACTCCGCAAGGTTATTTATAGATTCAATGCCATCCCCATCAAGCTACCAATGAATTTCTTCACAGAATCGGAAAAAACTGCTTTAAAGTTCATATGGAACCAAAAAAGGGCCCGCATTGCCAGGACAATCCTAAGTCAAAAGGACAAAGCTGGAGGCGTCACGCTACCTGACTTCAAACTATACTACAAGGCTACAGTCACCAAAACAGCATGGTACTGGTACCAAAACAGAGATATAGATCAATGGAACAGAACAGAGTCCTCAGAAATAATACCGCACATCTACAGCCATCTGATCTTTGACAAACCTGAGAGAAACAAGAAATGGGGAAAGGATTCCCTATTTAATAAATGGTGCTGGGAAAATTGGCTAGCCATAAGTAGAAAGCTGAAACTGGATCCTTTCCTTACCCCTTATACGAAGATTAATTCAAGATGGATTAGAGACTTAAATGTTAGACCTAATACCATAAAAACCCTAGAAGAAAATCTAGGTAGTACCATTCAGGACATAGGCATGGGCAAGGACTTCATGTCTAAAACACCAAAAGCAACGGCAGCAAAAGCAAAAATTGACAAATGGGATCTAATTAAACTAAAGAGCTTTTGCACAGCAAAAGAAACTACCATCAGAGTGAACAGGCAACCTACAGAATGGGAGAAAATTTTTGCAACCTACTCATCTGACAAAGGGCTAATATCCAGAATCTGCAAAGAACTCAAACAAATATACGAGAAAAAAGCAAACAACCCCATCAAAAAGTGGGCAAAGGATATGAACAGACATTTCTCAAAAGAAGATATTCATACAGCCAACAGACACATGAAAAAATGCTCATCATCACTCGCCATCAGAGAAATGCAAATCAAAACCACAATGAGATACCATCTCACACCAGTTAGAATGACAATCATTAAGAAGTCAGGAAACAACAGGTGTTGGAGAGGATGTGGAGAAATAGGAACACTTTTACACTGTTGGTGGGATTGTAAACTAGTTCAACCATTATGGAAAAGAGTATGTCAATTCCTCAAGGATCTAGAACTAGATGTACCATATGACCCAGCCATCCCACTACTGGGTATATACCCAAAGGATTATAAATTATTCTACTACAAAGACACATGCACACGTATGTTTATTGCGGCACTATTCACAATAGCAAAGACTTGGAATCAACCCAAATGTCCATCTGTGACAGACTGGATTAAGAAAATGTGGCACATATACACCATGGAATACTATGCAGCCATAAAAAAGGATGAGTTTGCGTCCTTTGTAGGGACATGGATGCAGCTGGAAACCATCATTCTTAGCAAACTATCACAAGAACAGAAAACCAAACACTGCATGTTCTCACTCATAGGTGGGAACTGAACAATGAGATCACTTGGACTCGGGAAGGGGAACATCACGCACTGGGGCCTATCATGGGGAGGGGGGAGGGGGGAGTAGGGAGGGATTGCATTGGGGAGTTATACAAGATGTAAATGATGAATTGATGGGTGCTGACGAGTTGATGGGTGCAGCACACCAACATGGCATAAGTATACATATGTAACAAACCTGCACGTTATGCACATGTACCCTAGAACTTAAAGTATAATAAAAAAAAAAAAGAAAGGAAACCAAATTAATGATGAGATACAAAATTATCTCCCAATATTGTTAATTGAATAATTAGATTTTAAGCTGGATCATATGTGTGTGTGTGTATATATATAGATAGATAGATAGATCCAGTTTATATATATATATATATATGCTGACACATACCACAACATATACATATATGTGTATATAACACATATGTGTGTAATATATAGTATATAATACATTGTATAATATATATATGCGCAAACGTACTATTTTTAGTCAAAAGAAAAAATGGTATGTTCGGATGTTAAATATTTCTAACCAGTTTTATATATGGAAATAACAATTTCAAGTTGTGAATCATATACTATAGATAACGAATGTTAGGATCAGGTAATTCGCGAAGAAATGTATAAGTTGTCAAAATCAAAATTGTGTCACTAATGTTATGAAAACCCTGACAGAGCCAGGAAAAGCCATGAAGAGAGGGTTCTCATGCTTGTGTGCCTCATAACAAAAACAGTCACAAAAGACTACAAAAAACACAAGCTTGTACAAAGGCCATTGAAGCCTTATACAAAAGAATACCTCTGCAAGGACATCTGCCCAGCACCTGCCTGTCCAACTTCAGACTGGCATCACTTCAGACTGGTATTAATCTCTGTAACCAAGGATAATTATTCCAAAATAATTATGTAACCTTTCTTATTTTTTTCTTTAAAAACATTTATCTTCCTTTACCTCCCTGAATGTGCACATCGTTTACCATGGCATGCATATTCCCATTGTAATGCTTTACTTACAAATAAACATATTTTCTTTAAAAAAAAAAAAAAAAAAAAAAAAAGAAACTGGTCAGTGAATGGAGGAAAACAGATAGTAGATAAGGTGAGAGAAAGAAGATCGAAGATTTTTTGTCCCCAGTTAAGATTAGTGTCATTTGAACACATTTATGTGACCTTGGGAATGACCTGCCAGAGAGATGTCGAGAACACAGGAGAAGGAGAAGAAATCCATGAACCAGGGTCTTAAGCAAACACATTCTGGGTGAGAGAGTCAGGGAGGGTGCTCTGCCTGGTGTCCAGAAAACAAGTAGAATTTATATTCAAAAGTTTCTTAGCTAAGCTATGGACTGGAGGAGGGAAAGGCAGGCAGTTGAGGGAGTTCCTTCCCCATATCCATCAGATTCTCCAGGAGATAGACACTGACATGAAGCTTTGCATGCAGGGTTTGGAGTGTGACTTCAGGAACAACACCTTGAAGAATGAAGGAAGCGGGAAAAGATGGAGACATTGAGCTGCAAGGCAGCTGCAACAGAGGCGTCAGACTATCCTACAGGGAGCTCTGGACTGGGATGACCCTTCAGAGTTATCCTGCCTTGAGGCAGAGGCATGCTTTCATACACATATGTCAAGCAGTCACGATTCAGGTTATTTCTGGGGAGTGGCATGATTTTGGGTGAGGGAGCTCTTTGCGCATGTGGAAGTCCCAGAGAGGAATTCAGTTGTGAGTTATCAGCAGCCAACATTTACAGAAGCTGGAATGATGAGTGCCTCAGCCCTGAAGGGAGCCTAGATTGCAGACCACAGTCTCCACTCTACACTTTGTTTTCCATGTAAACTAGTTAGTCATCGGAGTAATGAAGCAGAAGTGTCCAGAATACTGAAAGTGGTGAAAGTTAGAACTGGTTTTATTTTAAATAAAGCAATCCTGCAAGGACCAGAAAATGGGGGTTATTATGGAAGCAAAGTTGGAGACTAAAAATTTTATTGGTCTTAGTCTTCATGCTTATGTGAGTTACTAGCAGAACTCAGCACCTCAGGTGTAGGTGTAAGGAAAATTATAGAGTCAACCTCATTTAAGTTCAGGTGAAGCAGAAACTTCTATTTTATTGTTAAATTTGACCCCAAAACTTATATCTTCTGATTGAAGAACAACTCTCAATAATTCTACCTATATAGACGCTCTAGTAGCAAATTATCCCACTGTTTACTTGAAAATGTATTTTTCCTGCTCATATTCTTAAAAGATATTTTTGCTAGACATGGAATTCAAGATTGATAATTACTTTCTTTCGTCATAGTGAATAAAGAATTCCATGTCTTCTATATACCTTCATTCCTGCTGAAAAGATTGTCGCTTCTGAGATAGTCTTCTGTATTTATTTTCTTACCTTTAAATTATTTGGTTTTGATATTTGTTACCTCTCAAATCTGTCACATTGCTTTTTATAGCTTTCAAATCTCTCTTGAAATTTTCAAGCTTTTTCTCTCTGGATGCTAGAATTAAAGTATCTGAGGTGGCGCTGTGCCAGGTAAGGGCACTCTCCTCTGGACGGCCAGGAGAACCTTAGCCCTGGGACCCATGTGTAGCCTGCATGACACTGAGGTAGGCAAAGGTGGTGGATGGGATGGGAGGGGATGAGAGAAAGCCAATGCTGCAGGTGTGCTCTTCACTGCATGAGTGAATGGACTGTAGAATGTGGAGGGGAGGGATAGGTAGAAGGGAGGGATGATGGCAGCCAGTGGGTAACAGATGCTGCAAAAAAGTGATACAAATGAGCAGAGTGAATGGAGAGAGTAGAAAATGGCAGTCTCCTGTCTGTGCCTGAAGTGGGTGGGGGCCCCTCTCTGTTCACCTGTGGAGAGCAGACTATGGGGCAGTGGGTTTCTTAGAGCAGTGTCACATTTCAGAACAGGAAGGGGAGCTGATCTGCTCTGCAAAGAGGCCAGAGCCTCAGCTGAGACTGTCTACACGAAAGGAATGCACTAGACACAGTGGTCAAGACAGTAATGGAGGGATGAGGTAGGGAAGCAGCAGAGCATCATGGCCAGAGGATATAGGGCCATCGGGAGCCAGGGAGGAGACAAGAATGTGAGGATATGAGCAGCTGGGATCACTGGCCTTGTGTTGCTGGGTGGCTATGAAATCAAAGAAAGCTTGCTCTGAGCATGTAGGGGAGTGGACCCATTAGCTCCAAACACGCTGACCTCATGCTGCAAGCGGCCATGGTCCCAGGCGAGTGAAAGAGGATGCACTCATTCTAGACACCCTTACCTCCTGTCAAGGAGCAGCCAGAGGCCTTGTGGGATTGAGATGGGGTCTTCTGTGTGTGGGAAACAACGCAGAGGAACTTAACATTAATAACCAGAGGGATGGCTTATTAACAAGCTGGCAAACTCAGCCTCTTCAAGTTCAGCTTAAGTTCATGTCCAAAGCTGGTTGTGACTGAAACTTGTGATAATGTATATGAACACTTTTTAAAGACATATTACAAAAGTGATCAGAATATCATCTTCTGTTTTAAAAAATCATACTTTATAAACCAACTAATAAATTGTATATTAATTTGAAGAGAAAAAGACCTTAGAAATGTTGAATTCTTCCTACAATGCTATTTTAAAAATAGCTAGAGCTGTTATTGAGAAACTATCTACATATCTGAATGACAATTCTAATATATACAAAAGATAATAAAAAGAAGACAAATTCTCTGTCCCCTCAGTGCCCCCATTCCCCTAAGAATCATTCCTAAAGCAACTACTCCTAGAATTTTCTTATACATCCTTGCAAGAATGTTTTAAACACATAAAGTCATGTATATTCATCATTTTAAAAAATGTTGTTGGGAGCGCTCTGTAGAGTATTTTCGTTTCCTCTTCATTTTGTAATCAGTCTTAGATATTTTTCTGTATTAGGACATATAGATGGAATTTATTTTACGTGGCTGCACTGGATTTCATTTTGGAACTGCACTGTGATCTAAGTAGCTCTCCATTGATGGACTGATTGTTTCATTTCTTGTGTGGCCACTAAAGACAAAGTCAGTATCATTTTACTTAGACCTTGTGCAAATGCAAAATGCTCTTTGCATCTGTTGATTAGCAGACTCACAGCATCCAAGCAATTATCATTTATTGAGATTAAGACATATTGACTTCAACGAGATCAGCTGGGTTTCTATATATACTTCTAGTTGTGTGTCATCAACATTTTGTTAGGTGAACAATGGAAAAACAACATCTTAATTTACAACTATTTAATTATGAGGTATGTTGAGCTTCTTTTCAATTATTTGTGTGAAACTTGCATTTTATTAATGTAAACTGTCCATTTTTCTTTTTCCACTGTTTTTATTATATTTTGTAGATGTGCAAAAACTTTTATATATTAAGGACTTTTTCCCCTCTATCATTTTGGCAATCTTTTTTCTTGTTGTTGGACTTTTGCTGTTAATCATGATATTTTTGTTGTGAAATTTATTAGTCTTTTTTATGGGCTTTAGTTTTTGCTTCTTGCTTAAAATATCATTTTTAACAAAAGGTTATGTTTACTTGTTTTTTCTAATATATTTGCATTTGCCTTTTTAAAACATTAGAGGTTTTGGTTCATAGGATTTATGTAAATTTGTCAGGAAGGGTGGAACTGAGTTTTCCCTCTCCCATGATGATGCAGTTGTCTCTTGTCACTTATTTAACAATCAATTTTTGTCCAGTGATTCAAAATTCTGCATTATAATGTGCTATAATCCTATATTTATTTCATTCTGGACTCTCCTTCTAATGATCAATTTGTCTATTTATATTGTAGAGCAAAACTTTTGATGACCACAGCTGTAGAATATGTTTCAATATCAAATGGGCCTTGACTTCATTACTATTTTTGTGTTCCCCAGAATTTTCCTGACTGTGCATGCATAGTAGTGTTTCCAGATGAACTTTAAAAATAGGTTTCATGGTTCTAGAATAAGATAATATGAGGAATGAAAGTTGATCTTTTTGTAATACTCCAGGTCAGGGTATAACTTCCAAATATTAAGTCTCCCCTGTTCCTCAGAAATTTAAAGTGTTTCTCATAAAAATCCTTCACATATTTTTTGTTTAGTTGATCCTAGACATTTTTATTATTGTTTTTGCAACTCTAATGGGATGCCTATTAACATTTTATTTTCTAAATACTTGCTGCTTATGCTTAAAAATACTCTTTGATGTTTTATAAACTGCCATTTTACTGAATGTGGTTTACTAAATCCTTTTGATATTCTAATAGTTTTACTATATTTTATTTGAATGATTGCCTTGGTTGAAAGCTCTTATAAAGTCCTAAACAGTTTGATTCATGCTATCATCATTGTCATCCTTCTCCTCCTCCTTCTACTCATCATGATCACCACTCTCACTCCTCCTCCTCATCATCATCATTATCATCCTCCCCATCATTACTGACATCATCACCCCCATCATCCTTACCATCATCATCACTATCACCAATATCACCATCACCACTATCACCATTATCCTCATCATCATCCTCACCATCATCATCTTCATCATCATCCTCCTCCTCATCTCCATCATCATCATCATCAGTAGTAGGAGAGGAGTAATACCAGTGGTAGCAATTTCAACCTTCAGGCCCTACATTATTAACCCTATTTTGCCCATGTAAAGAGTCAGAGCAATTCTCCATGAGTGACTACTCAAAAAGGTGGGTATCACAAATGAGAGTAGAAAAAATATTTATTCATTCACTTAATAAAAACTTTATGGATTGTCTACATCAGACATTCAGTTATGGCCAAACAGGCAGAAATAATCAAGGTACAGGAAGACAAAAGGAAAGTTGAGTGTGTCAGTTACCTTATATACCTCACCTCATGTAGTTCTCCCCAAAGCAATTTATCAGGTGTATATTGTTAATCCTGTTTTTATAAACATGAAACGGACACTCAGAAAGGCTAATTCTCTTGGATAGAATAATACAGTAACATATTTGGGATTGAAACTCAGGTCTATCTGATTCCAGAATCGTCTCTCTTTTTCATCTAACCTTATTCCCTGGCATTTAGGAAAAGCCCTAGGCTTGAGTTATTAATGCCATGAGATAAGTGATATAATGGACCCATGTGCAGAGGAAGGTGGGATTAAATGTCACCTGCAGTTAGGGGAGTGGGGAATAAGTGGGCGTTCATCAGAAAACCAAGGGATTGGAGGGAGAGGTGTTTCAGAGATGGGAAATAGCATGTATGAACCATGTATAAACATTTAACTTTTTTCAGTGTGGTCATGAATTGCTGTATCTGAAACGCAGTATGCTGCAATGGAGGAGAGTTGTAGCTGAAACTCTGGCCAGAGGAGGGACAGGCTAATCTGTAGTATGTGGTAGGTTAGCACATCAATGGGCTGACATGCAGTTTTTCTTTTTTAATGTCTTTACTAAGATACAATTCACTACTATTCATCCACAAAAAAAGAATGTATTTTGCAGTAAATTGGATGGAATTTGAGGCCATTATTCTAAGTGAAGTAACTTAGGAATGGAAAACCAAATATCATATGTTCTCACTTATAAGTGGGAGCTGATACGTGGGTACACAAAAGCATGAAGAGTGATATGTTGGACCCTGGAGACTTACAAGTGGGGAGGGTTTGAAGAAGTATGAGGGATTAAAAAACTACATACTGGGTATAATGGACACTGTTTGCGTGATGGGTGTGCTGAAATTTCAGACTTCACCACTATACAGTTCATCCTTGTACCTAAAAACCACCTGTACTCCTGAAGCTATTAGAAAAATAAAGATACAGTGCACACACCATAAAATTCATGCATTTGAAATACATAGCTGGGAATGCCTGTCAAGAGGAAGAGGTTCATATTTACCCTGATGATATTGACTCAGGAGTCCTCAGAGCATCTGGGGAGTGAGAGTGTGTGGGGCCATTTGAGCAAGGGTGAAGGAGACAGAAAGAGCTTTGAGGACAGACCAGAGAGATGCTGAGACTTAGTAGGCAGGCAGAGGAAGAGAAGCCCACAGGGGAGAGAAGGAAGGAGGAGAATGAGTAGCTCTTTGTCACAGAAGAGGGTGCAGGAAGAGGGAGGCATCCACCAGGAGGAGTGGAAAGTGTCCAGAGGACATGGTGGCCAGGAAGCCCTGCTAAAGCTTGGCAAGGGTGGGTCAGTGTGGAAGGATGCTGGTCAGAGTGAGGAAAGGTGTGAGAGGCAAGTGAGGCTGAGCAACCAGTGATCAAAGAATCGCCCTTCAGAGGCCTTTTCAGCTCCACAGTGACATCCAGATGGTCTCCCTGGCCTCTGTGTCCAGAAGCTAGAGACAAGCTGGACCAGTTCACTTTGTCTCGTCCTTTCCCTGGCACGATTTAGATGGTACATGGAACCTGGGCTTGCCCCGGGTGGGCCTTCACATAGACTATCCCTGTTGTTTTCAGGAATCCAGGAGGAAAGCAGGAGAAATTCTGGGGACCTGCAGCAGACAGACCCAGTTAAAAAGGCAACTCAAAAACTATAGCAAGATCTCAGTTTGGCTCTGGGCTATATTAACTCAGGTAGTCATACTGAACTCTGTTGAAATTCGTGGGCCACGTTACATCTGGAACCTAAACTGTGGTGAAGGCCTGTGGGTAACCTATTCTAGGATATTCTCCAGAGTTACTCCGATGAAGGCTGTTTATTTATCAGCACTTCTTGATCAAGGAAAGCTGAGTCCTGGGCCTGATGCCTTTTGTTACTGCTTGGGGTGATATATCTACTTTTTGGCAATTGTATTTGCAGTTCATAACAACACTGCACTCCTCACCAGTGACCCAGAATGTACACAGTTGGATGAAGCTCAGTCCTAGAGCCCTGAATTCTTCCTGCAGCCAGAATGCTTAAAGAACGCTACTCCAGGCTGGGAGCAGTGGCTCATGCCTGTAATCCCAGCACTTTGAGAGGCTGAGGCAGATGGATCACTTGAGGTCAGACGTTCGAGACCAGCCTGGCCAACATGATGAAACCCCATCTTTACTAAAAATACAAAAAATTAATTGGGTGTGGTGGCAGGCACCTGTGATCCCAGCTACTCTGGAGGTTGAGACAGGAGAATCACTTGAACCTAGAAGGCGGAGGTGGCAGTGAGCCCAGGTCATGCTATTGTACTCCATCTCAAAAAAAAAAAAAAAAAAAAAAAAATGCTGCTCCACTCGTGTCAGCATGGAGCAGACCGAGTGTCCTCTGGGAAAACCTGAAGTTTGCTGTAGGCTCAGACTAGAAATGATCTTGCCATGTTACAGTGAAACCCAGGGGCCAGGTCAAGGCTTCTCTCCCGCTGAACTCTTTGACCTTCAGTTTCTCAGTATCCTGGGCAAGCCTCGGAGGTTGAGGGGCTGAGGTCATTAGTAGACAACCATCATCTCAGGCTCAACTTCTTATCTTGCAGACCACCAAGGCCACACAGAGCCATCCAGAACTGTGTGATCCCAGCAACACTATCCTCTCCCCTGGAGAACAGTTGGTGCATGCCTTCTGCTTTTTTAGAGCATTTCCTCACTGTGGCATTGGCTGATGCATTCTTATTTCCCGGATTTTAATAAAAATCCTGTAATAGTCTAATCTAGGCTGCATAAAAACTCACATTCAAATATATGTGTATGCCGGGCGCGGTGGCTCAAGCCTGTAATCCCAGCACTTTGGGAGGCCGAGACGGGCGGATCACGAGGTCAGGAGATCGAGACCATCCTGGCTAACGTGGTGAAACCCCGTCTCTACTAAAAAATACAAAAAAACTAGCCGGACGAGGTGGCGGGCGCCTGTAGTCCCAGCTACTCGGGAGGCTGAGGCAGGAGAATGGCGTAAACCCGGGAGGCGGAGCTTGCAGTGAGCTGAGATCCGGCCACTGCACTCCAGCCTGGGCGACAGAGCGCGACTCCGTCTCAAAAAAAAAAAAAAAAAAAAAAAAAAAAAAATGTGTGTGTGTATGGCAGGGGTGTATAAACACATATCATATATCTGCTTTAAATAATTACAATAAATTTTTCACATATATACTAATTCTTTTTAAGCCAAAGGAAATAATTTATATTTTTCAAAACTTTGTGGTTGGCCAAGAAACCAAAATCAAACCAAAAATAAAAAATCAAAAAATCCCCAAACCCCAGCACTATTGATTTAAAATAACTTGAAAAGTTTGAGGAGTTGTCTCATTTTTTTGCTTCTATTGTTTCCTGTATGTAAATAGCCTTGCATGGCCTCATTTATCACTGTGACTTCTCTGGGGAGCTTCCATTTCTTGCTACCTTAGCCTCCAGCTTGTACAAAAACGTGGAACAGGGAGCTAAATATCCCAAATTGAACAAGTCATTAAAAAAAAAAAAGCAATCAATGATGTGTGTAAATCATCTATCTGTAGGCAGGGGTATTTATGCAAGTGAATCTCAGTGAGGGTGTGGGGGAGAGAGATCTGTATAACACAGCACTAGAGAAACCTGCGCACTCAAGCCTATCTCTGACCAAGTGATGACTGGAATTCTTGGAAGTGCTGTCTGGCTGTGGAAGAAAACCAGGTGGTGGTAACTGCTTCACCATGTGGCACTGAGGGGCAAGGCTTGGGGACCAGCATGAATTAATCACAGGCTTTTAGAATGTCATCACATTCCTTGGGTCTGGCTTTGGTGAATTCCAAAGCAAAAGCTGGAAGAGAAAGACCATTTCAGCCTCAGCATTTTCTTTTTCAAATGCCAGTGTTGTGGTTTCAGGTTCCCTTTGATGTCAGTAGCCCAGAGCCTTTGCAGAGTGGGAACCCACTGCACCTGGCAGATGTGTTCAATGTTTTCTGTAGAAGAGACGTGGGGATGAGTTCTCCACCAGTGAAGAGGCCAGTGAGTGTGTAGGGCCCTCACTGTTGAGCAGCGGGCCCAGGATCCTTCCACTGATGCATTTTGCCTAATACAAGCTCTGCAGAGAGGTTCACTTACTGTTCTTTGGTCAGTCTTTGAAAGAGACATTCCCTACCTCTCTGTAGATCAGCATAGTTATGAGAACGATGAGCTCAGCATTACAATCCCTGCTTGCCAGTTTGCTGAGTGACCTTGAATGTGAAATAACAAGGACTGCAATTGCCTGTCTTCCTTCAGAACATGCCTTGAGGAAGATATGCTCAGGTAAAGTAATCTGTTGACAAGCCAAGCAAAAGGCAAACTTTGATAATCTACCCAATGGAAACATTTAATGGAATTCAGCGGAGCTTGTATTATGCTAAAATTATAAGGCATAGATACGGTCAAGTGTTCTGGAAAATTGCTTCTGGCTTTATCAAGTACTAGAGGCTTAGTTTTCAGAAACTTAACGTGTTTAGTTTTAATTATTTTTTTCATGTGTAACATACTTCATTTAATAAAGTCTTTGATACAGTTTACAAAAGTACACACCATATAAGAAGATAAAGTATACACAAGGAGAATTCCAGGTTATGAATGAAACTTGCTACCTATGCCTAAATAAATCTCTTCCACTTTCCACTGGAATTTCCAGGGAATAAAGAAAAGGTGCAAAATCTGTAGCGCTAGAAAGAAGAGGTTTGATCACTGAGCCCAGCTGTGGAACTTCCATAAGTGATTTACATACAGCTCATATCCAAAGCTCGAAACACCACCACACAGGGGAGGAAGCGGGAAGGAGACTGTTTGCCTTCACTCCATCTGCGTGGTTCTGCCTTGGAGACCTGGTTTCAGGTGTCAACCAGAAAGCCTGGGTACCAGTTCCCAGTAAGAGGCTTTGCTTTTGAGATGCTCAAGTCTTTCCTTACCCAAACACTTCTATGCCTAGCCACCCAATCGAGAATTTCTCTGTTGCCATGTCTACTAAGCACATTGCTACTTGAGTGTAAGTGTTCACACAGTAATTCACTGTATCAAGAAATTGAACTCAACAGAAGAGATGAGGAAAAGAGTGGGAACGATAGGAACTCCCCCACTCTGGGCACTGCCACTGTGCATGAAATACCCTCAGCAAAGACGAAAAACAGTGTGTGTCCACTCACCCAGAGCACTGTCTTCTCTTCATAGTCAGCACCCTGGGCCGTCCCAGCAGAGGACAGGCCATGTCAGTTCAATAGAAACATGTGAATCAGCTCCTGATAGACCAGGGGATTTCACCCACAGTTATCACATCACTACCTGTCCTTTAGCTTAAGCCCTTGCAGATGAGAAAAAGGAGACACTTTTTCCCAGCTGTTGGCAAAGAACCTCGAGAGTTTTTTTTCTCATCCTATTAGAACTAAGTGTCTATGAAATAAGACACTGGAACTAAAAGAGAAAAATGATTATTCTAAGGATATGAAGAAAATGATTTACCACCTACAACAGAATAAAACATTAATATTCATATGTCTTCTATGCTCAGAATAAAGTATAAAAAAATCATAAAGTTGGCAGTAAATATTTGCAAATAATCCTACTCACCAGCTTTCCCAGGTAGAATATGATGATTTCGGCTCACTGCAACCTCCGCCTCCTGGGTTCAAACGATTCTCCAGCCTCAGCCTCCTGAGTAGCTGGGATTACAAGCACCACCATGCCAAGCTAATTTTTGTATTTTCAGTAGAGATGGGGTTTCACCATGTTGGCCAGGTTGATCTTGAACTCTTGACCTCTAGTGATCCACCTGTCTCGGCCTCCCAAAGTGCTGGGATTACAGGCGTGAGCCACCACGCCTGGTCTACAGTTTTTTATATTACATAAAATAGCTGTACCTTGTTAAGTACATTCAACTTTATGATTTACATTTATCATGTAATTAAAAATCCATCGATCTAGTATATATTGATAGAAGGTCTGCTTTTGGTATTCTTTTTGCTTGAATACTCCTATCAATTACTGAATGATTTGGTTGTGGAACTCCTAGAACCACAGGGAAGTATGCAGGTATCATCAAACCTGGCAAATTTCCTTTGAGGAATAACAAAAAGTGTGATTCCACAGCTTTTCTAAGACGTTTGAGATTCTCTTTTAGACTAAGCAAAATTCTCATTACAGAATGTAACCCAGGACAATTTACAATTGAATCTCTATTTGTTCTGATGACGTTTCTAAAATAGCACTGATATGTTTAAGAAGTTTGGGATTTTTAATCTACTTCAAGGATTAGCTCATCTGTTTAACTGGAATTTTAATCCTGTGATATGTATATTGGATTCATGACTCTTTATGCAGCATTTTTATTTATGTGATATTTGGCAGAATGACAATAAGGTTTCCCCCCATTTTAGTTTCAGAGGGACATGAATAGTGTGTATCATAACTCCTAGTCCTAACCACTTTTAAAACCAGCATCTTTTTTTTTTTTTTTATAAACGTTGGTAGTGCTTGTTTGAGTACCTCAATTGTAGCTTGTGTAATGTTTATAAATATCTGTATCTTATGGCTTTCATAATGTCTAGTTGATATTAAAAAACCTATTTCTGTTTTGAGGGGTGTGGAAAAAAAGCACTAAATAACAATTTGAGAAAGGCATATTGCTTCCAGATTCTGATATGTGTGGGAAAATACCATCTCAGTGAAAAGCTTGTCAATTTACTGTAACAAGGAACTAATAGCTTATCAAAACCAACTTGTGCAGACAAATACATCTTTTTCATAGTAAAAAAACATGAAGTTTATGAAATAGAGATAATCATATGAAAAAGGTTGAAGTGGGCTGAAATTTTAAAAAGAGACTGGATAAAAAGTAAAAGAGAGGTAAGAATGCGAAGGACTCTGTTACAAAATTAAAACCTGTACCATAAAGAGTGAAAAAAGGAGCTGGCAATCAAAAAAAAAATCAATGGCTTGGAGGCCAAACTACATAGGCTGTCTAAGAAATTAGAATGAACATGTAAGTAGAATATGATGAGAGGAAATAAAATAGATATCAATATGGAAAATCTAATTTATGACTACATGGCATTCTGCTAACAAAAGCTAAAAGAAATGTGGCAAAAAACAACTGTCACCTGGAAGAAAGCTTTTGAGGTTATAACAGGATATCTGGACTTTTCCAATAAAATCAATCATCTTGTGAATAGAGCTTTGCATGCAGATATACGCTGCCCAAATGTCTTAATTTCAGTGATGATGAATAACTGCCCAAAATCACCCTTGCAGGAAGAAAGAAAAATTACAAGGAAAATATTTAGAAAAAAGTCTTCCAGAGATTTTAGAAAATTCTTCTGACATTGAACAATAGAGAATACTGCAGGGAGTCTTGTACATTTTTCTGGGGAAAGATACAGAGATTCAAAATTTCTATGTTCAGCCTATAAGAAAGACATGTTTGGTTATCCAAGACCCATGTGCCTTTCTCAGAAAACTTACTGGTAGAGTGAGAAATAAATCAAACACAAATATTTAAGAATAGGGAGATTATAATGTAAAAAACCAGTAGTGGTTGGGTGCAGTAGTTCACGCCTGTAATCCCAGCACTTTGGGAGGCTGAGGAGGGTAGATCACTTGAGGTGAGGAGTTCGAGGCCAGCCTGGCTAACATGGTGAAACCTGGTCTCTACTAAAAATATAAAAATTAGCCTAGTGTGATGGCGGACACCTGTAATCCCAGCTACTTGGGAAGATGAGACAGGAGAATCGCTTGAACCCGGGAGGCAGAAGTTGCCGTGAGCCAAGATCATGCCACCGCACTCCAGCCTGGGTGACAGAGTGAGACTCTGTCTCCAAAAAAAAAAAAAAAAACAACCCCCCCCCAAAAAAAAAAACCTGATGGCATTATTACCAGGTACACATGTAGAGCCAGATATTAAATAGTTTTGTAAATAAAGAGTGAAAGTTGTTTATAAAAATTAAAACATATTAAATCAGAAAGTACATGACATTTCAATAGTAAAATAATAAAAATAATCATTCTGGCGTAAGCAAACAAATAAAAGCATGCAAACATTTTCATCTAAGGGAGGGTCAAAAATTATTAAATTTTCTTGCATTTGACAATTAGAGAAAACAAATAAAGATGTATGTTTTGGAAAATCTTAAAGGATACCAGAAGTAAATTCGATACAGCATATATGCTTCCAAATCACTGAAGAAAATAAAAACAAAGGAGACGTCCTTAAGAAAAGCACAAAAGAAACAGTAAAAGCTTACCAAAGTAGAAAGCATAAAATGAGATGATGGAATTAAGAACAATATATATTAAGTCACTCAGCTTAAATTAAGAAATAGAATCAACTACAGTTAACATAAAAGAAAACACCAAAAAGACATAGAAGCGTGCCAAGTAAAACTGGGCACAGATACCCTTCCCACTGCTGCTCACATGCAGCTCCTCTCCAAAAAGACCACTTTCATGAAAAGTAGAATTCAGTGAAAGAAAGATTAACAAACATGAGGAAAGTTATATTATTGATGAGAGGTACAATTAGCAGTAAAGAAATAATATGAATAGACTTATATGTGTCAAATAAGGCACCATGAAAAATAAAGCAAGAGTTCCTAGGAAGCTTGTGGATGAAGTACATATTTATAAAACGTCCCTCTTGGAATGCCCCCCATGAACAAAAAGAACCCAGTGTAAAGAAAGAGTTGGTCATTGGTGAAACAAAGAAACAACTCAGCTCCTATAATGAATGGAAGAATATATACCAAATGCAATAAATTTTAGACCAAATTAGAAGAGGCTACTAAGGCAAGGTAAGCATCTCTCCTAAGGCAGAGAAGAGAGCACCCTTGGAGGTGAGAGACGATGGCAGCCTTAAAAACAGCTTCCAAGTTGGAAGAGGGAGTTCTGCCTTATGGATGGCTTAGGGTTCATTTTCACTGCGTAAAAGAAATCAGGGCCAGATGGGGTGGCTCACGCCTATAATCCCAGCACTTTGGGAGGCTGAGGCAGGCGGATCACCTGAAGTCAGGAGTTTGAGACCAGCCTGGCCAACATGGTGAAACCCCATCTGTACTAAAAATACAAAAATTAACCAGGTGTGGTGGTGGCTGCCTGTAGTCCCAGCTACCTGGGAGGCTAAGGCAGGAGAATCACTTGAACCTGGGAGACAAAGGTTGCAGTGAGCAGAGATCATGCCATTGCACTCCAGCCCAAGCGACAGAGCGAGACTCTGTGTCAACAACAACAACAACAACAACAACAACAACAACAACAAAAATAATAAATAAATAAAATGAAAGAAAAAAAGTAATTGGGAAGCTTTGGCTAAAGGGGAGACCATATGGCCCTGTCACTTAGGTTTTCTCGCTTCAGGAGGAGTGACTGGAGGTGGGGTGGGGCAGAAGAAAAATGGTAAAATGTCCTGGGAGTCGGCTTTGCATCTGCAGATGCAAATGAGCAGAAGTCAGTTAGTATTCACCCATCCAAACGAGGTGTCCTCCTTACTAGTTGACCTGCTTGCCCAAGAGGAGAAATGACTGAAATTGGAAGGAAGAATATCCCGCAATACACACATATACACCCTCTGCCTGCCACAGAAACCAGTGGTCGGGGCAGAGTGTTCAGCCACCGGAACGGGAAAGGCTCCGAGATGAAGTTCAGAAAGTATCAGATGCTCAGGTCCTGGGTTTTCCACAGTCAGGGGAGGGCTGGGTGTTCCACAGTCAGGGGAGGGTCCCTTCATGGGCAGCATCCTGCCACTAGGAAAACTCCGGAAGGAGCCTCCTAGATGCCGCACTGCTCCTCGGTCTCTCCAAAGGGACTGTGGGGAGCTATGCAGAAAGAAAACCACGTAGGCAGGAATGTCCAAAGGCAGGGATGTCCAAAGGCTCTGCCTGGAGGAACTGAAGTCCCTGTGGCCCGAAGTTTCTAAGCAGAGGCTGGGTTGCCCTTTGGCAGGGATTTCCCCTTCTTGAGCTTACAGTTTGCAGGGGCCAGGAAGAAGGGGACAGGAGATGAACGTGGCAAAAGCACGTGAGGCCCCGCTTGCGGTCAGATAGCACCCCGTGTCCCTTGCTCCTCCACCGTGAGTGTAAGGACACAGGCCCAGGCCCTTCCCAACGCTGTGCTGGGGCAGGAGCCCGCAGGGCCCCGGAGCCTGGGTGGTCCCCGCTCCCTGGGCTCTGGAAGTTCGCTCTTCGGGGTAAATTGGCAGCTGCTGAACCCTAAAGTCGCGGATCAGGGCTCCGACAGGCCTTTGCGCCTCCTTTCCCCATCAGCGTTTAGGGCTAACGGGAAAGGAACTGTTTATTTCGTTTTGGTTTTACATTTTTGGGTCAATTTTACCGCTACAGAAAAGTAAGGTAAATGGCCTCGCAGTCAAGGAGGGTGACTGTGCAAAGCGCGAACATGCGCCGAGTTTATGAAGCGGATGTTGGAGCCAGCGCTGCCTCTCAGTGACCCGCATGCCCCGGCCCTCCAGGGCTCTGCGCCTGAGTGCCCTGGTGTTTCTCTTTTTTCCCGCGAAAGCACGTGTGAAGGGCAGAGCCACGTTTATCAAGAAGTCATTTTTCCCGTTCGCCAGCATTATTCCATTAGCATTAAGGGGCCACCTATACCTCGTATTTCGATCCCACCACTCGCGGGGGACCTGCCGTGTTGTGGCCACTCTGTGGGTGTCCCCCCACCCCAGTCTCCACCGCGAGCTCTCCGACCTGGGCTTGCAGGGCTCGCAGCTGCTGACACACATTGGCATGGTGCCCTGGCCCGCGTCTGCTCTGTGGCTGGTGCCTGCCTTGCTAGGGGCAGTAGGTATTGTAAACGCCTCCTTTGCCTGGCACCAGCCCCCCGCCTCTCCCTCCCCTTTCTACAACTGTTTCCGGTTCTCCACTGCTGCCAAGCGGAGAACATTTTCCTGCACCCTGCCCTTCCCACCATCACCAGGCCCCGACAGTCTCCACCTTGACGCCTTTTGTACTCATCAGCTCCAAATCTCGTAACCTAGGTGGCTTCCTAGTTTACTAAAATTACTCTGCTTCTTATAACGTTTGGAGGACTCCCGGTTGTATGTAACCGTTATTCTCAGGCTGGGCTGCATGGCCCCCTGGGGGCACTTCCCTGGGTTCCAGGGCACCAAAAGACTCCTGGGAGATGTCGTGTGTTACTCTGGAGCACCCATTTTACCTGAAACTTAGAACTATTTTTAAATATTAAAACAAATATCAACGTATTTACAGAGTAGAAGATAAAACTGGAATATTTAAAAAATATTTAAAATAAATTATGTGCACAGGGGTTCCCTTTTGGCCTTAGGGGATATGAGATCAGGCTCCTTAAAGAGTTTGAAGGTTAAGGGAGATCATTCTATCCAAAGAAACACAAAGTCCTAGTGTGTCCTGCGCTGCCCTCTGAGGTGTGGCCTCTCCATCTGTCTGATCTTATTTCGCAGTGTCTTTCTCAAGCCCGTGCTCTGGCCACACTTCATGGAGTTTTCTCTGTCAAGGTTGCTCTTGTCCCTCCCTTTCCAGGTGACACACACATATCCCTCTTCTAGGTTTATCGACATGTTTTCTTCCTCTCTGAACCCTCTATTCTTTCCTCCCCAAATGGAGTAGAATCAGGTCCTCTCTCTCTCTCCTCCCCAGCGTCCCTCTTTCTCCCAGCTTCCCAATACATTCATTTTGAAAAAAGTCAATGTTTTGGCTTCTGTGTCACAAGCACTGTGGAGGAATTCTTTCCCAACTGTGCATATTCTGTGGGTTGGGGAAAACCAGCACCCAGCTAAGGCACCTCCCTGCTTACAGAGTCCCCCAGCAGTGATTCTATGTGCAAATGTCACACCTGACTCAAGTGGCCTTGGCTCTCCCTCTCCCTCACAGTGCTGGGGCCCACGTTTAGGGTTAAACCCTGAGATAATAATTTCCTGGTTGTATTCCTGGGAGCTGCCCCCAGAGAAACCGCATTCAGGGCTTGCCCGGGGGACCTGCTCTTCTTGCCCTGACTATGACAAATTCAGACTTACTGCTGGGGGTCCTCTCTCCATCTGCCTGACTTGTTTTCACACTGTTTTCTTCTTTGGATTTGGGAAACTTTTCAACAAGACCTCTTTCATCCTCCTCTAGAAAAGAGGTTTGAGAATCTGCTCTGCCTTCCTAGAACTTACCACTGTCTCTAACCCACAGCAGGTGCTGACTAAACTCAAGTTGGTTGGATGGATGAAGGGACCCTTGCAGGCAGCCCTGGAGAACCTCCCTCTTTCAAGTTCCTTTCCAGGAAAGGGTGCCTCTTGGGGCCGTGGTGTTTTCCCTCCTTGCTAGCTTTGCCTTCATGGAAAGAATAGTACAAACATTTACAAAGAGCTCCAGACTGAGAAGGTAATTCCCACTTATTCCCAGCTGGTGTGATGTGGCGAGTGTTACCCCACCAGACCAAGCTGCCCAACTCCACATGCATGCCTGATAGCCAGTGGGACACATGTGCTTTCTTTCCAAATCCCTCAACGAATTCTCTTGAGAAAGACTCACTCACCCACTGCCTAGATCAACCCACACCACCACCAGCTCTGTCTCTCACACTCTCTACATTTCCCCTGCCATGTGGTTTCTGGGCTCAGTTTCTTGTTTTTAATTTCCAGGACCAGAAGCTTTCCTATGGTATTAGCATTATAGGCCTCCATGAAGTAGCTGAGTGGGTTGAGAAGTAGAGTTTATGCAGATAATTGGGGAGTAATCAATGCTGTAGCTGGGGTAAATAAAACAATTAGAAAGCCATCAACAGGGAAGAACTAATTCTTCTTGGGGGAAGAGGAGAGCAGGGAACACCATCAGCAAAGAGGTGATGTTGGAGCATTTCAAAGGTGGAAAGAAACAGAAAGAGATGAAGGCACATTCTAAAACGAAGGGAGGAGGGGTCGCAAAGGAATCAAAGCATCCCTGGCCTCTCCTGCAATCAAAAAATTGTAAACAGAATACATTTATTTATATGCATTAGTATTTTTTCTCTTTGTAGGGGTAATTTTATACCTTTATGGAAAATCATTTAAAAGCCTTTTATCTATTAGAATTAAAAGTCTATAAGAAAAACATAAAAACAATAAGGGCAATGTTATTTCAGACAACTCAGGATAATTTAAATCGCCTTCTGGAAAGGCCATCAGTGACAGAGCCTTCTGTAGCCTTCTGTAGCCTCTTCTCTCTCCCTCTCTCTCTCTATTGGGCTCATGAGGCTCCACTCCCCCAAGAGGCGTGTGTGCACATGCTATGTCGAGGACAGTGGGAGGGTCAGCTCGGAGCATCCGAACATGATCCACGCGGCCCAAGACTGGTAGTGACTTCTCACGGTGGCACAGCTCTGACTTGGAATTCCCCTGCAGAGGTCCTCCTGGGTGACATCATGTGCATTCCATGCTGTGAGGTGTTTTGAGTATGTGAGTGTGAACTTTCTTTATGGACAGGAAGCAAAGGAAGGAAAGTGAATTTAGGAAAACAATGGCCATCTTTAAAAAGAGGTCAGATTTTAAACAAAAGTATACCAGCCTGTTTCATATTTCTACTTATTTGGAAACAAGGCTGTTGACCTGTCCTGACAGGCTCTCTCAGATGGAGCTGGGTCCTACAAGAACCTTTTTCGCAGGACTTTGTGGGGAAATTTGGTGAAACGAGCCCTTGGGAATTCTGCACCCACCCATGCCGCAGGGAAGCCAGAGCAAGCTCTCTGCTTTTAAAGGGCTAGTGTGATAGAGCTCAGGGCTGGTAGGTTAATGGCATTACCCTTATTAATTATCTCATTTAATTCTCACCTCAGTGGGTTTTATCTCCCATCTGAGAAAACAGGCTCAGAAAGTTGTTTCTTGCCTACACTATCAACACTAGTGAGGGCGCAGAACCGTGCCTAGGTTCATTTGATGCCAAATGCTCACCCCAACAGAGGGAGGATAAAGAAGGAGGAGAATGGAGGTTAGAATGAGAGCCAGTGAGTGTGTGGCCTGCAGTCAAAGTCTGTAATTGTCTCTCCTGTGGCTTGGCCAGGATAGTCCCGCTCATTAGCATGTTTGGCCAACAGTGGTTTCCAACGAGGGCATTTGGGAAGATAGAGAGAAAAATAGCAGACATGTGGTAAAAGTGTTAAGGTTTGTAGATGCAATGAATCAATACAGGAAGAAAATAGTCAAGTTGGGAGAAGAGAAATCACTTCCCCAACATCCAAGCTTAACTGATTTGCTTTGGGTTCAGTCTTCCACTCTTGAGTCCAAATACTACATCATGTCAGAATGTTCCTGTCTTGAAATGGTAACCTAATAATCTTCCCAGCCCTCAGGGAGATGGAGTATCATTTGTTCCCTTCACCTTCTACCCTTAGAAAGCACAGTCTTTTGGTAATTATCATTGGCTCCTTGGATTTAAGCACTGAAGGCACTACAGCCTTGTCGTCGTTCAGAAAGAACACACACTCTCCATGTGCCTATTCAGCTCCCACTCCAGGAAGATGCCACTTGGCCTCAAAATATTAATGTTAGTGGGTTAAACTGGACCTTTAACCTCCTTTCCAAGTCATAACGGGTATGCAAACAGAAGGGTGGTCCTATGTGAGCTGGAAATAATGTTCTTGGCTGCCGCTTCCTTCTCTTTCTATTTTAGTCCTAAGGGACATGGTTTTTTTGCTTCTTTGAGATTTAGGAGTCTTGAGGTTTTATTGCAAAAAAAAAAAAAAAAAAAATTAAAAAATTCCATATGGTTTTGGAAGGCAAGTCACTTTTGAGTAATTTAAACCCTCATCTATCCAAACACAGAGGCTAAGGACCTCTTAGTGAACTGGGTCCCATGTTATAAAGCTTTTGGCAAAGATTTGTCATCTGTGTTGTGCTCTGCCCGCATTCTTACTTAGCAAGTCCCATTGTCATCTTTCCAAGCCGGCTTGGTCCTGCTGGTTTCTCTTCTTAGGTGTGCATTTTGTACATGTGTGTGCAGATGCCTGTACACATGAGCGAGTGCTATACAGGAGGTCATGTTACAGAGAGCAGAGGCTGCGGCTGTTTACCAAGCCCTGCAGTCACTGAGGTTCAGGGATAATTAAGAGAAATCTCCCTTGGCAGAAATGTGCCTGCTTGGGTCTGCTTCTCATTTTGGACAATTGGAAAAGGCAATCACTCAAGTTTTATTGATGCCAAAGAGTTTTTCACAGTCATCAATATGGGTTACAAAAATGAAGTCGTTGACATCTTATTTCTGGGGGTTTTCCTTTCAGATAATTGTGAGCCCTCAAGCATCATATATTCTGAAATAAGGCAGTTCCACCCCAGAACTTAGCATTTTCAATGCAATGCATGCAGTTGATCTTACGGTCATTCTGCCAAATTCCTGACCAATCATATCCATCTGTATCTATCAAGCCTATTCAGGATTCTCTCGCTGCTGTAAGACAGAGGAAGAGTAAAATCTAAGAGTAAAGTCAGAGTAAAATCTGACTTTGATTTTACTCCAAGAGATGTGAGATAAGCTTTAAATTATACATGACTGCTTTTAGCTATTTCTTAACATGATGTATCTACTCTGGGTATTAATTCCTAGGGTATTGTAGAGTTTGGCTTGCTCCCTCAAGCTCCCTGTTAGTTAGGTCCTCTGGGCTGCTTTGTTTTTACTCTTGGACCAACCTGGGCTGGGGCTCTGGTTGGGAGCTCAGTTCAGCATTTGTGAGCCCTGATTATCAACTCTCTAGGTCCTAGGAACTCATGTGAATATCTGATAGGTTTCCCAGCTTCCATGGGCTGGAAGAGGACATTTTTCCTCCCCATTTGCAGAGTGACAGTAGCCAGGACTGAGCTCTTGGCAGCAGCCCTCTGTCCCTGTCCTAGATGGCCAGGCTCTGTGTCCAGTTGATCATGATAGGGCACGAGGCTGGCTCAGCCAGTCAAGGGCTGCCCTCTGTGAGCTCAGAGGAGACTTGGGTTCAGCAAGGCCTTGGTGCCTGCCCCTCATGGCATGAAGAGCCATGCTGATCTCATGAAGCAGGAGCCATTTTCCCCAGGTCAGCTGCCTGAGGGCTCAGACCTGAAACCAGGTGCACAGGAAGCTGAGTCACGAGGGGCCAACACAGTTGCTCTCAGCCCAGGGGAACGCAGGGGAGCTCATTACAGCTGGCAGAAGTCCTCACCATAAAAGCAGAGGTATTTACTAGCCCAGGAAGGAAATGGAGTGACCCATACGTAGTATTACCGTGTAGCAACTCTATGAAAGTCACAGTTTTAGCCATCTTTTGTTTAAGATTAAAGAGCTAAGTAGAATAATGGGATAAATTGAAGGTATTTGTCAGGCCACCGGGATGATCTCATTTGCTTTTTATCATTTCTAAAACTGGAGCCAATTTCAGAAACTGAAGCCACCCCTTGCCAAATGATCCTCCTCTATTCTAGTGGGTAAATGCTATTCTAGACTGCTCTTACCAATCTCCACTGAAATCCATGTACACATCTATAGTTCCTTTATGTGGAAAAGAAGTGGAAGGTTAAATAAGTTTCCCAATGCCACAAAAAAGTTTAACATTCTGGACATTTTTCTCAAACCACCTCCTCTATCATCCATCTAAAAATGTGCTTCTCCCTCCAGATATGTGCAATGCTACAGTCTGTTCCCATGGAGAACACACTCTGACCCTGTACCCTCAATGCCATGGTTAAATAAGTGGTAATGTCAGACCTCTCAAAGCATCTTGGCGGCCCCAATCCAGAGCTCCAGCCAGCACAGGCCTGGCCAGCGTGGGCGCCGGGCTGGGAGCTTGTGGGAGCCTGGGTGGTCTGGTGCATCCCTGGCCAATGTTTAAATGCTGACTTCACGTGTGGGGTTGCCCTGGTGGGTTGCGGTAGAGACACTCCTCCCGTGAACTGCTGATAAGAAAGAACATTGTAAAAGAAACAATTTGTAACTGGCTATGGCAAACTCTTCTCTGCCATGGGTCTGGATTCATGAAGTGCAACATGACCCCAACAGAGCTTTAATGTGTTCAGGAGCTTGTTGTTCTTTATCTTCCTCTCATCCCTCTAATGCATGATTCCCTACATGCCCATACCTGCTGCTGCCCAATGTGAGTGCATTGACCACTGAAGGTCAAAAAATACATGTATGTTTTTTACGTGATGTTGCTATAAATGATGGGACTGTGGGTTTGAGCCTGCTGGAAAGCAGCTGACTTCAGGTATTCTGTCAGTGGCCTGTTGGGAAAGCCCTGCCCAGCTGAGTAGCTCCATATGGCGCCATATTGACCAGTTACACTGTCTTTCTTCTGGATTTTGAAAATGAGACACACACAGGGATGCCGACATTGGACCAGGGTGAGCCAGATGACTCACAGAGAGGGTCTGTGAGCAGACGCCTTTGGACAGCAGGGCCTGTGTGGGCTCTGGGGCATTTGATTGGCAGCAACCAAAGGGAGATGCAAAGATGAGAAAAGTCAGATCTCCATGTGGGGTGCAGGGCAGAGTGCAGGGCACGCTTGCCCAGAACGGGGTGAAAGATGCCTCCCTGCAGCTGGCCTGAATTTTAGATATTTTTCATTGGTGGATGATTTTCCCTCTCCTCTTGACTTCCCTCATAGGATGAAACCCAAAGCTGTCCTTTCCTTTCCTGCCAGACGGATTTCCTTAAGTGAGCATGTGTTGGTAATGAAATCCTGAACCCATTCAGGGTTAGACAGAAGCAGTAGTGCTTGATGATCTATCAGATTTGGGTGAAGACAGAACATAGCAAGGTGTAACATGGCACCCAACCTCTGCGTGGTCACAGCCATGGAGGACCGGGCGAGAGAGTGCAGAGAGCGAGGTGGTGCTAATGTGCCCTGAAAGACAGTTTCTGACTTGCGTGAGGATAAAATGAAACTGAAGTGCCTTTCAAAATTGTTTATTCTTCCTCCCTTTGCTGCTGATTCTCCTCCCCTTTCTTGCTCTGCTTCTCCTCTGCAGGGCAGCACATCCATTGAATGTCTTGTCAGCTTCCTTGGTGTTTTCAGGACAGACAGGCCCCCTGATCCATCTCTTGAAGGAAAATCTTTGTTGTGACATTTCTAGCTCAGAGCAAGGCATGTTAGATATAATTAATTGGTGACTCCTTGGGATGGAAAAGTTCTGCCAAAAATGTTCTGAGTTCAGGGTGAGCACCTAAGTCCTTTCTGAGCTCTGATCTGCAACCTGGGGGCAGGAGATCACAGAAATTAATGACTGGCATCTTTTCTGCAGTCAGTTTCCCTCTAAAGGTCAGCAGTGGCAAAGCACACCTGGGGAGCAGAGCTTTGTAGAACCTGATAAGAATAAGCACCCTGTGCAGTGTCACTACATGCCACACTGTCTGTTCTAGCTCATATGTGTGCTAATCCATTTGCTTTTCACAGTCATGTCAAGAGATACTTTTAATATCCCATTTCCTGGATGAAGAAACTGAGGCGCAGTGAGGATAAATAGCTTGCATAAAGACATAGGTGAGAAAGGGCTGCCCTGGGCCTGTGATTCTGGTCCAGGCTCTCGGGCCACAACACCCCATCCTGCCTTTGTGTATCTCTGCATCTTCCATTGCTCTTCATCTGATGAGTCCCAGGCTTGGTTATACCTAGATTTCTCTCCATACTGCAGCCAATTTGAAATTATTTTCTTCAAGTTTTTAGGGGGAAAATACTTTCCTATAGAATTAACCATTAAGGAAATCCTGTTCAGAGAGGACTCTTGCATGGGTTTGCAACATCAAGGGGTTGCTGTCTGTTAGGGTGAAGATGTGGCTAAACTTGAAGCCTCTCTCCTGGAACTAACACTCATCTAGAGGGGTGGGCCCCTTCAGGGCTACTGTGCCCCCTGCCATGGCACAGGCTCAGCAGTTGACACAGGGCTGCTAACAGGTGCATGAGCCCATCTGATCTGCACAGGAGTGCAGTGTGCAGGACCCAGGGTGGAGGCTTTGGAATTGCACCTTCATCTTCACACTTCCTTTTCCCCTCTCCTTCTCCTTTACCCCTCTCCATTCCTCCCTCCGTCCCTCCCTCTCTCCCTCCCTTCCTTCCTTCCTTCCTTCCTTCCTTCCTTCCTTCCTTCCTTCCTTCCTTCCTTCCTTCTTTTCTTTTTCCCTTCCTTCCTTCCTTCCTTTTTTTTTCCCTTCCTTCCTTCCTTCAATCCTTCCTTCCTTCCTTCCCATTTTTGCTTCCTCTTTTTATCATGGCACATACATGCTCTAACTCTACATGCCCCATGCAACTCACTGAGCCTACATGTGCTCAAAGACACCAGTCTGCTAAGTGTAGATTAAGGGCAAATCCTTTCTGAAGCCGTCAGGTCCTGAGCTGGAAGCTACCACTTGGCTGATGTAACTCCAGGTGTCTTCTTTGCTCATCACAAGTTGCACAGGCACCTATGGCCTTTTACAGGGCTGCCAATTGGCTCCAGCTCCTTCCTTGAGGTTTTACGCCTTCAGGGACAGTTGAGCTCTTGCTGTCTCATCTTGCTGCCTCATCTTGCTGCCTGAGTACCCAAAATTTGGTGGATATCTGATCCATCAGCTTTGACCTTTAGCCCAGGTGCCGAAATTTTGTTTTCAAAGCAGAGCAACATATAACTCCATCCTGCTTGTTTTGTTTTTAAACCGTTACTTCTTAATCTTTCATAGCTCATTTTTCCCCGTTCAAGAAATCCTTATTCTTCTAAATTATTCTAAACTCTACCAAATTTTCACCCCATACCCTAGATTCATACCTCTCCCCCCTCATAGGCATTCACTAAGGATGAGGGACATAGTGGTTCAGCTTTTCCAGGAAGCCGAGGGTTCCCAGCTGTGCTGGGAACCTGTCCTGAGTTTTTTGCCTCTGAATCACCTCTGCTGCGATGCCCCATCCAGGAATGAAATGATCCCAAAGTGGCCTCACTCCTCGTCAGAGCTCAACTTGCTCGGTAGGGATGAGAGTGGAATGGCGAGCCATGTCCATTTCTCTTGCCTTCAAGATACGATACCTACTGAACCTGCAGCTTCCCCATTACTTGGACACCCCAACCCCCAGTGAATTCTCCCCACACAGCCCCCGCCTCCTACCAGGCGCCTCTTTATCTCCGCCTGAGTCAGCATCTAGCTGGCTCCTCACTCAGAATGTGGTCTCTCTCTGCCTCTCCAGCCCCACCTGTCCCCGGCACCCGGGCTGTGTCCTGGGACCTCTGCACTCTGGCCACCCTCACAGTGACTGTCCAGGTAGGGTTTAGTGGCAGACCCAGAGAATGAGAACGGCAAGCAGAAATGCCTCCTCAGTGTCCTGTGTGCTGTCTGTCTCCCCTGCTCTGGCCCACAGTCTCCCTGGGGCCAGGAAAGCACCTGTCATGCTCATCACTGTCCAGTGCCAGATGAAATGCTTTGTAGGACAGGTCTCAGGCATCCCTACTGACCCAGTCACCACCGACCAACCACCCACAGGCATGCCTGCTGTGCCTGCCAAGAAATGTGCACACATTATCTCATGAGCCCTCTTAAAAATCCTCTGAAGAAAACATTGTTCTTATTCCCATTTTACTGTCGAGGAAACAGGATCAGAGCAACTGAGGAAGTGGCTCCTCAGCCTGGCTGGTCAGCAGAATCACCCTGAAGCTTTTGGAACACAGATTTCTGAGTTTCTTTCTAGACGTCCTAAATCAACATTTCTGGAGTCAAAATATCTGTAATTTCCAAGAGTTCACCAGGAGCTTCTGATGATCAGTGGAGTTTGGGGCTAAATTAATTATTCAGGCCCTAAAGCTAGTAGGAGAGAGAGGCATGATTTACACCTGGGCGTAGCTGGCTTTAGGACCTTTGTCCTCCTGCTGCAGAGACCAGAGAGTTACAGCCTCTCCTCCTGTTCTTGGAGAAGTGGAGCCTCAGGGAGCATCTGGTCATACAGCAACCAGCTGTAAGACACACATTAGAGGCCACATCCTTGACCTTGGTCTGTGGCATATCCCATTCCCTGGCTGCCTCGATGCATCTATATCCCAGGCACATGGGCCATATTGGCTGCTCTGGAAGCCAGAATTTGATCGATGACTAGAATGCAATATTACAGAAATGAGTTTTAGAGGCTGGTCATTTTCAAATGAGATAACAGGTCTGAATGTGGCACAAGTGAGCAGAAGTATATGCAGAGCGCCTGCTTTGTGGCCTGGGAGCGGCCCTGCCCACCTTCCCTTCTCAGCTTTCCCTGGGCATCAACGTAGTGCCAGGGCCTTGACTGGGGACTGGGGTTCACAGGTCAGAAGAGAACCCTAGCGTCTCCGCAGGAGTGAATGGCCCAGCAGCTCTCTGGCATACCATAGCAGGCAGTCAGGATGGCCTGTGGGAGGAAACAGGAAGTGCAGGGGATGGCATCTGAATCTGTTGACCAGGAGTGACCAGAAGGAGCCAGCCATGCAAGAATCTCAGGGGGTAGGGGTGGGGAGTGGTGGTGCAGAAAAGCTCCTGCAGACATGTGAGCCTGCTGCTTCCTGCGTTGGAGAGGGCCAGTTTCACTGGAGCAAAGAGGATATGAAAGATAGAAGTGTTGGATGAGACATAAAAGTCACTTGTACCCACTTTTGGGGATTTTTTTTTACTGCTTGAGTGGTCAAAAACATTCTCAATTGTTTGTATTTTTTCACTTTGTTGTTTGTTTTTGCTTCTGCCTGTCTGGTGTCCACCTTATCTTCTGGTAACGGCTCCCTAATTTTGTGCTGGAGGCCCTTTCTCCATAAGGGAGCTTTCTAGTGGGGCTGTCAACCAAGTTGTCTTAACCCGCTCCCATCTTTGCTGACCAATAAGTGAGGATGGGACCCAAGCCAGGTCAATCCACTGTTCTGTCCTTGGAGTTTTTGTCTGAGAGGAGAAACTGGAAGTGCGATTGCCCTGGGCTTCCGTTTGCCCCAGTGACTGCACCCCAAAGGCACAGGCCATGGTCAATTCAAGTCCTCCACATCCCTGAGCTATCCTGAGTCTTATCCTTTTGGAAGTCTGGTCCTTCTATTTCTAGTTTTTGAATCTCTCATAGCCTTTCAATTAAAAAATGCTTTTGTTTTCATGAGCCATGGTTGTTTTCAGTTGCTAGCCACCAAAATAGAAACAAAAGCAAAACAACTGAGAGATCCACAGGGCTAGAGAATACACTCGTAATTCTGAGAATGCTTTGGTGCAGTGGGGAAGCTTACCCCTGGAGAACCGCCTATTGTTTTCTCTATGCTTTGGGAAATAATCTGGCAGCAGTAATAAAATGGATAAAAATAGAGAAAACTGAAAAGTCAAGGTCAGTCCATTGCAAAACCATCTTGAACCATGACTATGTGCCAGGCCCTGAGTGAGCCATAGAGAATTCAGAAATGGAACCAAGGCCCTCCCACCCTTTACTTCTCCTTTCCCTAAAGAACTCACTTATTTTATAGGGAATATAATTAAAGCACTACTCTTTGACTTACCCAGGTAGAGCTAGCACTGCTATTCTTAGTTTCAAAGACCTTTCTAAGTCACTTTCCTGTGTAGTTAATCCCATTGTCCTGTAACTTTGGTTGTGTTTATCTGCCTCTCTCAGTAGTCTCTGAGCTCCACAAAGGCAATTTTTATGTTTATTAGCTTATTCTTACCTTTTACATCCCTCATGCCTAGCTTGGAGCTTGACTCATGTGTTAACAATTGGCTGTTGAGTGAATGGATGAGAAGATGTATGGGACATTCAAGCTAAAAGGAAAAGGACTGGACAGGAAACTTGTAATGAACCAAGGCACAAGGCAGGCTTTCAGGTGTGGAGTAAAGCGTCGGGGCATCAGGACAGTTTTCAGCTTCAGCGTGGCATCCTGTTCTGCCCTGGGCCATGCCTCTGCACAGCCTGGCGCTTCTTTCCTTCCTATCCAGTTTGGATTTGTTTTCTCCAGACTTTGGATTTTGCCAAAGATATATCTCTTCTCAGATGACCCCTAGCTTTAGGTTTTCCAAGGCTCCCTGGGTAGACTCTGGCTTCTGTGCTCTGTGCTCTCTCTTCTTCTCGGTTCCTCCCTGCAGGCAGTGATGCCCTTCTGCTGACTTCAGCCTAGCCCAGGGTCAAGCCCGGTGGACCTGGAGACACATGATTGCTTATGTAGAAAATATGTTGGAACCTACAAAAAAGCTACCAGAACTAATAAGTGAGTTTAGCAAGGTTGCAAGACAAAATCAAATACAAAATCAATTTTATTTTAATATACTATAGCAACAACTCCCCCAAAAACTAACATGAAAAACAGTTAGTTTTGTTTATAATAGCACTAAATAGAGACAAATCTGACAAAACATGTGAAAGACCTCAACCTACACCAATAACAAAATATGTTGTTGATAAAAATTCAATAAAACCTAAATAAATAGAGAGCAATATGTTGTTTGTGAGTTAGAAGATGCAATGTTATTAAGATGTAATTCTCCCTGAATCAATAGAGTCAATAGGATCCCGATCAAAATGTCAGCAGGCTTTTTTTAAAAAGAAAAATTGTAAGTTAATTCTAGAATTCAAAAGACCTAGAGTAAAATTTAAAAGACCTATAGTAGCCAAAACAACTTAAAAAAAAAAAAAAAAAAAAAAAAAAAAAAAAACAGAGTTGAAAGACCAAGAAGATCAATGGAACAAAATAAAGTCAAGAAATAGAAACACTTGCATGGGATATTGGTTTTCAAGAAAAATGCAGAAGCATTTCAGTGGAGAAAGGATAAGTCTTTTCAACAAAAGACTGTAGCAATGGACACATCTATGCAAAATAAAATGAACTTTTAATTTATATCTTGTATGATGTACAAAAGCTTAATTCAAATGGATCATAGACTTAAATGTGAAATCAAAAGCTATAAATCTTCTAGTAGAAAATGGAGGAGAAAATCTTCATGCTCTTGAGTAAGGCAAAGATTTTGTCAAGATACTATACCAAAAGCTCAATCTATAAAGTAAAAATAAAAATAAAATGGGTACATTGAACTCACTAAATTAAAACTTCTGCTCTTCATTATTGATGGAATGAAGACAGACCACAATCTGGGAGAAAATATTTACAAATAAAATATCTGAAAAAAGACTTATATCCTAAATATGTAAAGAGCTCTCAAAACTCAATGATAAGGAAAAACAACTAAATGTGCAAAAGATGTGAACAGACATTTCACCACAGAAGGCATAAAGATGCAAATAAGCACATGGAAATGTGCTCGGTTTTTTAGGAAAATGTAAATGAAACCCACAAGGATACCACTACACAGCTATTTGAGTGACTAAAATGAAAAAGACAACATACCAAGTGTTGACAGGAATGTGGAGAAACTGGAATTCTTCTACACATTGGAAAATGGTTTGGTAGGCTCCTTAAAAAGTTAAATATATGCCTGTAACATAATCCATCCGTTCCACTCCTGTACATTTATCTAACATAAATGTACAAAGATTTATACATCAATGTTCACAGCAGCTTTATTTGTAGTAGCCCAAACTGGAAAAAATCTAAATGCCCATTAGTAGATTAATGGATAAACAATCTGTGGTATATACATACAATGGATTATGACTTGGCAACAAGAGTTAACTATACTGAGTAAAATAAGCCAGCCAGAAAAAAAAAAAAAAATAAAGAGTGCACACTGTATGATCCATTGACTTGCATTCAGCATCCCCTATCAATCCATGTGCTATGCTCCCCTGTGACAAATCTCTTGTGGACAGTGATACAGTCAAAGTAAATTTTCAGTTCCTGGACTCAATTACATTTCTTTGGTGCCTCTGAGAAATTCTGTTGAAATATTTATCTTCACTATTTATTTCCCAAATTCCAAGCCAACACTTTCCACAGGGGTCCCCAGAAAACTTTACTAACAAAATTAAACAGAGGATTGTCCTGGAAACATGCTGGCTGTATTTCACATGTTGCTGGACTGATGAACTGGATCTTCTAGAGCTGCTGTCAGCATCCAGTTTCTGGTAATGACTAAGTTGGCACATGATGTTGTCAATTTGAACAGCAAACTCAAGGACATAGCTTCCTCTATCTGCTAACGGAGCCTTCAGTTCTTTCCATTACCTGTCACTTATCAGTTCCAATCTTGACCGTAAGAAGATTGAGGCTTCCTTGAGGTCAAACAGAGCTCCTCTCCAAGGTTGGCTGCAGAGGGAGAATTATACCCCTGTGCCCAACCCCAAACCTTTGCCTTGGGGTTTCTGTGTGACTGTCCCTACTTCTTATCCTTGGCAGGACTGCATGTCCTGAACAACTCAGGGTTAATGAAGAAAGATGCCCCTTCCCTAGCAGCAAAACCAAGGCAAGCCCATGCCATTTAGACAAGGCTTTGAAGGAGTTGGGGGTAACGTAAGAGAAATAGAGTGGCATGAAGTTGAGTGATGTGGCTCAACTTCGTGGTGGTTGTCTCAGAGCTCTCCAGCCAGAATCTCATACTTAGTGATCAATCCTCCCACATCCAGAAAGCAGAGTAAGATGTGAGAGGTCCCCTATCCATCTGCCTTAGTAGAGAGAGGAAGTTTCTATTTCCTTTCTGATAAACTCTTTCTCCTAATTATTGATATCAGGAATGCCCACCCGCCCTACCCCCTTTAGGGGAAATCTCATGTAACCACCTGGCCTTTCGGGCCTCCCCATAATAACGATATTAGAACTTAATACAATAGGCTCAATGTTCATTGCCTCAACACAGGCATCCACAGGCCCAGGGCCATATCACACAGGACAGAACAGTAACAAGGTGTGGCCTGGTAGAAACAATGTCTACGTAACCAAACCAGCCAGTCTCACACTTTATCAGCTAGAGAGGGCAAAGGCGGTCATGTTTATATTGTATGCCATAAACACTAGATTCCTTGACAATGGCACACTCCCCCCGAGTCCCCCTGCACAGTGAGAGTTCTACATTGCCCTGGGACTCCTCTCCATAGACGTTCCCAGGGATTTCAAAAGGGAGCACACCCTTGACTTGGTGTCTAGTCAGGGTGTTCTCACAGCTTGTCTGGAGTGGGTACTGGGGACTTGGGCTTGCCCCTGGAGGTCAGACTCAGAAACTGGCTTACAGATGGTAGCATGAGAAATTCCTCCCTCCCTGGCAGCTGTAGTGATATAAATTGCTGCACAACTCTGCCTCTGATAAAAACACGACAAGGACACTGTTGTGCCTTCTCCCTAAGAACCCCTGGGCTTCCCCGTATTCCTACTGTGCAGGGGGGCCTCAGTCAATGCTATCTGACCCTTGGGTGTGGGGACACCTTGGATTCATCATTAAGGGGGTATCTCAAAGACAATCTGTCTGAGCCCTGAAAGAATATTGCTCCTTTTTTTTTTTTTTTTTTTTTTTTAACCAAAGACATACACTTTTTCCCTCTGGGTTCACACATGCTGCTAAATGTGTTGTGTCAAGATAGGATCTAATGTAAGCTGATAAGAAGATGCCGCCCCCAGTGACCATGAATGGGTTCTCATGTGTAAGGTGATTTCCCTTTCAGGAACCTCTTTTCCCTTCTGGCAACCTAACCTTGGGTAGGGCATCCTGGTCTACCACCGGTATTTTTATAGTTTCAAGCCTCAATGGATGGGGAGAAGGACTCATTTTTGTAGTTCCTTTCCTTCCAGGAGACCCTCTGTCCCTTTCTAAATTCATGGAAGTACATCAGTGTTGGGAAAAAAATCATGATCTAATTCCACTGGCCTCCAAGTGTGTCCAGAACATTTAGTTTTGAATCAGAGACCCTTGACCAGGCTAGAGCCTCAGTCTCTCCAATGACAAAGGAGAAGGGGATCCCTAGACTCTTAATTTAGGTTTGATTCTGTGAGAATCAAAGGTTAGGGTTTTGTGAGAAAATACTGGAAGATAATTCCTCAAGTGTCCCATTGTAATGGTAGAGCTGTCGGGGAGCACAGCAGTCGGCAGCCTCATTGAATGCAGAGTCGAAAGAAGAAAAATGGCAGCTGGTACCTCCCCATGAGTAAACAAGGAAGCCTACTGGGGAGGAGTGAGTGGGGAGCTGTCCTCTTGCATCTCTTGGGCATGTCCTGATGTCAGCCCATCCTTGTTCTCTGCTTACTTGTTTCAAAGAATAACATTTCAACAAATTGAGTTTCAAAGGTCGAATTGGTTTTTCTCAGTGATTCATGAATTGGGTAGCATTCCATCTACAAAATAGGTGCTCCAATGAGCTTGAGAAGAGGGGGTGGGCTTTATAGGCAGAAAAGGCTGAAGAAAGCAGAAACAGGTTACAAAAAATGAATTTAGTGTTTCAAAGCTGCTTTCTTTATGGAGTTAAAGCTGAGGGTACTTTCTTATTATGCTGGCTCAGGTTGACTGGGTTCCTTTTGATTGGTTGCTGTGATTTTTTTTTTTTTTTTTTGAGACGGAGTCTCACTCTGTCGCCCAGGCTGGAGTGCAGTGGCCAGATCTCAGCTCACTGCAAGCTCCGCCTCCCGGGTTTATGCCATTCTTCTGCCTCAGCCTCCCGAGTAGCTGGGACTACAGGCGTCTGCCACCTCGCCCTGCTAGTTTTTTGTATTTTTTAGTAGAGATGGGGTTTCACCGTGTTAGCCAGGATGGTCTCGATCTCCTGACCTCGTGATCCCGTCTCGGCCTCCCAAAGTGCTGGGATTACAGGCTTGGGCCACCGCGCTCAGCCTGTTGCTGTGATTTTTTCAGAATCTTCATTTCTAGGTTTGATTTGATTATGTGACATCTAGCACAAAGGACTCCATTCTGGTTTGGTCTGGCCTGTTGGGTCTATAGCAGGTGCCCAGTCTAAAACAATGGGCTCCCATAAATTTTATGTAACATGTATAAAGTCTGACATGGTCTGATTGTATTTGCCTCTTTTTCTGTGCATGTCTAATCAAATTCTACATATATTTTAGAGACAGAACCAAAGTGGGGGTAACTGAGTGTGTGTGCCTACTTTTGTGGATGGACATCCCTGACAAGGTAGTGCTATCTGTGAAAGGTTGGTGTGGCCACTTTGCACATCCTTGTGAGGCACATCTTGGGGCAAGGTGGGGCTGGGACTTCACCTCCTCTGGCTTCTGCTTGCTGGGAGAGTTTTCTATTCAGTCAACACCTGGGAATGACTTCACATAATTGTCTTGATTATAGTGTTCAGATAGGCTTGGATGGCAAATTGGAGGCTTGAATAACAAAGGTGTTTCCCTAACCTTGGAGGACAGTCCAATCTTCTTTCCTCTCAGGGTACAGTTACACATTCACACAGTTTGTAAATCCCACTCTGCCCAGCTTGTCTGTGTCTATCTTAATTTGTTGCAGGGCTTAATCTCAGCCCCTTTAAATCTCTCTGGGCAACTGTGAATTCTAACAATGAATTCTAATAAATAATAGGGGTTGAGAATTTCTTATCTGAAATGCTTGGGACCAGAAATGTTTTGAATTTTTGATATTTTGGATTTTGGAATACTTGCATAAGACTTACCAGTTCAGCATGCCAAATCTAAATATCTGAAACCTGACATGCTCCAATGAACATTCCTTTGAATGTCATGTAGGTGCTTCAGAGGTTTATAATTTTAGAGTATTTCAGACTTTGGAGTCTGTGATTTGGGATGCTCAACCTGTATAGGGAATGAGGAGGAACAAGGACAAAATCCTTGATAAAAGCATTTGATACTCATTAGAACTTAGAGCATTCGGGAACTACAAATGAGGTCTCTCTCATATTTTTCGTTAGCCAGGGGGTATACTTGAAGACTTCAAAATTCTTTCAAAAATAAACCTCCCCCACCTCCTCATTTAGGCAAGATTGAGAACATAATGGATTTAGGAATTTCAAAAGCAGCAACAGGTCCTCACAGGGGACTTACAGACAGTCGGTTTTAAAAACATATGTCTTTGAAACATTTTTTCATGGGAGTTTGAATTCCAGCTGGTGGACTGCATATGGGGTCAAAATAAGCATTCTAGCTTAAAAACAACAAAAAGGAAACTGGACTGAAGTTTGCCCCGAGCTAAAGAGAAGGTCTTGTTCTTGTGGCAGCAGCAGCTGCAAACACACACCAGAGCAGAAGTCAGGACGACCAGGGACTTTCTCAGAGAAAAATGCTGGCTCTGACTAAAGAGAAAACATATTTACATCTTTATGAATTTTTCTGTCTTCCTTCCTTCCCTCACCAGCCTTCTCTCCCACTACCAGGCTTGGCAAGAACATAGCAGGTGATGCGTCAGAGAGAACAGCCACTGTAGCACACTGTGTATAGGGGAAACGTGACTTTTCAAACCCTCCCTCTATGGAAAGTGGGGTGTGTTATGAGCTGAATCCTTTTCCCCCAAATTCACTACCACCTGGTGATTATGTTAAAATGAAGCCATTAGGGTGGGCCCAAATCCAATATGACTGGTGTCCTAATGAGAAAAGGAGATGAGGACACAGACACGTGCAGAGGGGTGGCCATGTGAGGGGAGAAAACAGCCGTCTGCGAGCCGAGGAGAGAGGCCTCAGGAGAAACCAACCCTGCTGGCAGCTTGATCTTGGACTTCCAGCCTCCAGGACTTTGAGAAAATACTCTCCTGTCATTTAAGCTGCCTAGTCTGTGCATTTGCAACAGCAGCCCCAGTTGACTAATGTGGGTCCCGCTCTGCTGAACCCTGGAGCCACAAGAAAACTTCGACCCAGGAAGGCCACAGAGGGCTGCCTCATCAGCACTCTCCTCAGGAAGTTCTCCGCTGATAGTGGATGTCTGGACAGAGCAAGGAACAAGCTGCCTTTCCAGGGACAGAGGTCTCAGGAATGCTCAGTTTGGGGGACTGGCCGAAGTCTTTAGCCTGGGAACAGACGGAGGTTGATTAACATTTGGCATGTGGGTCCCTCAAGTGGAAAACCTTTCATGTGAACAAACAAGAAATGGCTCTTGGAAGAGAGAAGTGTGAGCCTTGAATTCCTCTTTCAGACATGCCCATCACTAAATCCCACACCCATCTGGCTTCAGATTCTCAACATATAAATTCTAGATTACTTCTAGGCCAGTGCTTCTCCGACTTCACTGTGATGTGAATCATGGAATCACATGGGGATTTTTTTTTAATTGCAGATTCTGATCAAGAAGGTCTGAGTGGGGTCCACGAACTTGCATTTTCAATTAGCCCCCGGAGACACTGGTGCTACTGGGGGGCCACCCTTGGCGAGCAAGGCAGAGTCTCCAAGCACATTCTGACCTGTTCCAGGTCCAGTGCAGCAGTGGCTCCAGGGCACTCACAATTTCTGGTGTGCTCTGGGCACTGGGCATCAGGGACAGATGAATAGAACAGTGGTACACAGGGGCGAGAGAGAAAAGGGTATGTACAGAGCCAGATGCGTTGGAGCTGGACACTGAAGGGCACAGAGCTAACTCTGTAACCTTAGACGAGGGTCCTAACCACTTAGAGACTTAGTTTTGCTTCCTGTAAAATGGGCATTCTATGTTTCATAAGGTAGAACTAAAAAAATTTTGACACTTACTTTACCTCAGAGAAAAAGAAAACAGTGAGCTCTCCAAGGGTCGAATGAGGAGGCTGGTAGAGAGAGAGACCTTTGGGGCAGAGGCTGGGGTCTCGCCCCTCTGTGGAATGAGGATGGGGTATTGGACCGTAGTAAGGGGGAGTTGGAACTGAAGTCGGTGCATAAAGTCTAGAGCTTCATAAAGCTGTCCCTTACTTTAAATAGAAACTCAAAAACTCAAGAATTTTGTGAGAAAATTTACCGTCTGGAGAAGAGGGGATAGAAAGTCATCCTTGAAAAATTGAAATGCCAGGTTGCACACACACAGACATGCAATCCAAATTTGTACAATCAGTCTGGTGTGGGAATTCCAAGTGGAGAAATTAAAATAACTGTTCAAGACCATTAAAGTCCTGTATTTTTAGCAGAAGAAAATGTCAAATTATTGCTGTAGGGAAACTTCACAGCCCAGAGGTCATGGGACTCCCATAGAAAAAACAACTTCATTGAAGATGAGCTGACAATCAGAATTAAAAATCCACCACCAAGAAAATGATCCACCATGAGGGAGAGTCAACAAATGCAATAAACAGAATCAGCACCTTCAAAACTGCAAAGAGTGCATTAATCTGGAAAGAACAGTGAAATAAAAAGATATCGAAGTATGAAAGACATAAGAGAATAAATGAAAACCATACTCAAAGCATTAATCAGTGTGGAAAGTGATTTGAAGGAAGGCCACAGAAGTTCTTTAGGTGAAAAGTATAGTCATTGAAAATAAAAACTCAGTGGCAGAGCAAAACACAGATGAAGCACTGCTGAAGGACTGGTGAACAGAAAGATGGTTCTGAAGATGCAAAAGAGAATGTGGCACAGAAAGAAAAAGACGCAGCAGCTGAGAGACATGGAGAGGATGGAGGTTGGGTCCTTGAAACAGGAATTCTAGGAGAGAACAAAGTAAAAGGAGGACCAGCAATATTTAAAGAGACAAAGGCTGAGGATCTTCAGATTTAAAGAAAATGTGCATTTTTATTTTAGGGAAGCACGGGAGTTCTGGAGAAGAATGAATAAAAATAGAACTCTACCAGATGTATTAAAACCAAAGAACATTAGAGAAAGAGACACCCTTTCTTACAGAGACAATTGTATTGACAGATTTTTCCTCACAACAGTGAATGCCAAAATAAAGGAATAATCACATTTTCAAAAAAACAGGGACTAAAGTTTCTCCCATATAAGCCCACAAAGACGTAACTACTAAAAGATGGGTTGCAGTCAGATAGAAATTTAACCTGAGGTAGGAATCAGTTGCCAGGAACAATGGTGACCAAAAAAAGGGCAAATATGTTAGGAAATATAAAAGAGCAGTGTCTGGGGGTAAAAAGAAAATTTGGGGAAGGTTTAAAAATAGGTACAACTAAAGTACTAACAAGCAATAGCATGGTAGGTAGAAGGGTAGGAATCAGAAGTGATGTTTCAGTATCTTTGTGTTGTTCAGCATGAAAGTAATAGAACTATTAATTTTATATTTGTTTAAGTATGTAAATTGGAAATTTGAGGATAACTAAAAAAATGAAAATAGAGTACAAACTTCAAAATCATTAGAGGAAAAAATGAATTAAGGGAAACTAACCAATTTTATACAAGTTAGAAAAAAGAAACAAAGAAATAATGAACACAAAACATGGTACAGAGAAAACACCAAATAATGTGGTAAAAATAAGTGCAAATATGGGTAATTGCAATGTAAACACTAAATTTGAATTATAAATTAAAGGATTTTTACATTTGATTATAACAAATAAATTATACAAAACAAAACCCAGCCCTAAACATCCATCTAAAATAAAATGGCAAAGAAAAATAAAAGTAAAGAAATGGAAAGGTGGACCATGGAATTACTAACCAACAGAAAGTGATTGCACCAATGTTAACATTAGATAAAACTAGTATTTAAGGGAAAGCATTTTAGAGATTAAGCAAAGATTACTTACTAATAAAATATGTATTTTCAGTAGGATTTTCAGCCTAAATGTCACTAACTACATAGTCTCCGAATCTATAAGCCAAAACTTTTAGAATTACAATGAGAAATAATCAAGTTATGCTAACAGTGGGGAAAACTAATGAAACAGCAAGACGCATAGTAGTGAGGATGGATAAGATCAGAAAAATATACTAATGAGTTGGTCTAATAGATATATGAATTCTGTACCCAACAATGAAAGAACATGTTTTTTAAATATTATGAACATATTTTTGTTTTTCTTTTTTGAAAATCTAGTTTTAAAAGCCATCACATATAAATGTCATTAATTCCAGTAAAAGTAGGGATGGTGCAGCCTGACCTAAAAGTTAAGTCTCTGCACTTAGCCGGGAGAGGAGGCAAAGCACAGTGTGTGTGTGAGGGGGTGTTGGAATGGGACAAGTATGTGAGTTAAGACGAGAGTTACACAGCCCAAGTCAGCAATGCCTAGGTTTAAATCCCAGCCTCAATGTTGATTAGCTCTGTGACTTTGGAAAAATTAACATAGACTCTTTGAGCCTCAGTTTCCTCATCTGTGTAATGGGTCTAATAGCAGCATCTACATCTTAGGGCTGTTGTAAGAATCAAATAAGATACTGTATTTTAAGTGCCCAACACCATGTCTATCTCCTCATAAGTGTGCAATAAATTAGCTGTTTTCATATTCATTATTATTTTAATGTCTTCCCTCCTATGTCGAATTATTTGAATATATTACTATATACTAAGATAACTTGCTTTTGTTTTATCATCTGTCTTCTTCCAAGAATCTAGACTCTGAGTTAAATATTTGTGTTCTGAACATTATTTTGTGTTAAGATATCTTTGCAACATGTTTTATTAAAAATTAGGGTGCTATTACTGACACATGAGAAGTGAGGAGACCCAGAAAAATAGATTAAGCTATTTTGAAGGAACTATATTAGTAAAGCAATGAAGCAAAATATTTCAAAAATACATAATAAGGACTCCACGTATTATTAAGCAGATGTTGAAATTTGCAGAGGCAAATAGTAACCATGCGGCATTTTTCATACCAATGCAGTGAGGAACTCAGAGTCTGGGGACATCCTAATCTTACTCGAAGTAACACAACCCTACAAACACAACACTACAGTATGATTAGAACTAAGGAGAGAATTCTTTGAAGAGTGTCTTTCTATTTTAACACAGAAGTTTTCATGTAAAACCCCGACTTTGCCCTCCAGGATGATGAAAATTCATTAGATAAGAACTTCAAGATTTCTCCAGAAATGTTGCCTTTCAGGAGCCAGAGTGACCTGTTGCTTTTGCTCAGATGCTGGTGTGAGCTCAGTCTGGATGACTTCCTTCTGCAGCAGGACAGGGCGAGATGCATTTTCATGGAGCTTCCAGTTTCACCAGAATGAAGCTGTGGGACTTTTTCTAGAACAGAGAACTGAGTAGGGGACTTGAAGCAGAAGGAAAGGGACCAGGTCATGCCCCTGGGTAGATGAGCCCAAAGATCTGTTATGTGTGTAGACAAGGTTCCATTCAGGGCAATCCTGCCTTTGAGTGCCTGGGATGGTTAGAGCAGGGGGGTGTCCCTAGGACCGTGGACAGTCTAGAGACAGAGAGGCCACGGGGAACAGGAGAAAGAGGGCATGGCACAGGGTGAGAGTGGGATGTGCAGTGCGTTATTAGGAAAATGAATGCATGACTACTTTGGCATGATTAGGTGGAGGGATGCCCTAAAATGCCAGGTCCACACAGTGGCCTCCACGCATGGGGAGCCGCGGACAGGTGTTACCAGGCAGGAGGCCAGGCACTTGGCACTGCAAGGCTCAGCCTGAAGACTAGTGACAGTGAGGGCTTGAACCAAGGGAGTGGCAGGGGGGCATTCTATGGTCTTCTGCTTGTCAAATCCAGGTACACAGAATAAACACAATCACATGCATGTGATAGAGGCACACATGCAGAAACATGGTTCTGCTGTGTTACAGTGTAATTTCCAGCCTCTATTATGAGGTTTAGTGGTCTCCAAAAATGGAGTGCATGTATCCAGGGGTGCTCAGGATAACCTATAGGTCTGTATTGCTTTCAGTTAAGGAAATCCATTTGGTTATAAGATTTCATTTGTGGAGTGGCCCTGGTTGCCTGCTTTGGGACCCTGTGTCTGAGATGGTGTCTCACAAACACTGGAGCAGGAGTCCCCAGCACAGGGTGATGGCTGCGTCTTCATTCATTTCCTTGCTTCCAGTACATCAATATTTAGAGATTTCTTTGCACTGGTTATGGATTTGCAGACTCTATGATCTGCACTGGGGGTCCTGGGTGGGCTGGGGCTCAGGACCACAGCAGGAATGGTTGTGCTGACGTGCACCCACTGCCCACTGACAATCAGCCCTGCTTTAGGCAACAGTCTCTGGCCTATGGTGGCTCCAATGTGCAAATACAGCTCAGTTCAGAAATCATTCGATTGGGGATATTATTCAAAAACTTCACTCTTCTCTAGAAGTTGAGATTTCTGAGCCTTCCCATGCTCGGGCTTGCTTCAGGGAGAGGATGTGGTCAGTTCTGCCCCCAACCCCGGTCCCCATCTCTCCCATCCACTAAGTGCTATTTCAGAGGAGGGAGGGGGAAGAATGAGGGAGGAGAAGTCTGCGATGGGGCAGCTCCTGCCTTGCCAGAGGCTTTGTTGTCTCTGGGTCTGGAATGAGATAAAAGTAGATTCCTTATCTTGGTGGTATCATTGAGAATTCTTCAGGGAGTCCTAGCTGGAGAGGTGTTTATTCTTCACTAAGGCAGATGCACCTTTATTCCAGATGGTTAGGACTTGGGAGCTTCTTGCTGTTGGGTTCCTCTCCCCCTTCAAGCAGTCCTTTAGACAGAATCCAACTACTGCTGCTCTGTCTTTTTGGTGACCCCATCCATTCCCCAGGAAGCATGGTGGCACCTGGCCCCTGAAGTCCTTGGGACTGGGCTTAATCTGCCCCAGTCTCATCTGTCCTATGTACCGGTCACTGTAGGCATCTCAGGTGTGAGTTAGGCAGGCCGCCCACAAGCCTCCCTACTTCAAGGAAGCAATCCAAGGCTCCGCATGAAGAACCAGCACCATCTGCCCCTCGTCGGGTTGGACTGCAGCTCTCTGCCAAGATGTGAGGTCAGCATGCCCTTCCCCTCCCTGCTCTCTAAACCCTTTGATTTTTGGTCTGATTTGGGGGCTTAAAATGAAGCTACTTCTTGGAAATTTCCTTTGTAAATTCTGGCGGTGGTGTTCCAGTTTGCAATTTCATAGCCACGGGGGCTTCAAAACTTCAGTAATGACACTTTGCGACATATACATGGGAAAAACAGTTGCCCGTATATATTTTTTTCTTTTATTTGACTGATTGGAGTCAAACAGAAAGGATGGGAGACCACTGCTCTAGACTTTTGCTGCTTACTTTAGTTATCCATTTAAGAGATTTCTAGCCCTTCTACACTAAGGTTCCTTGCTTCAGAAATTGCAGTAGAAAAGCATAGCTCAGGTTTTGAGACAATCCATCATTTGGCTGCCTGGCTTCCAAAAGAATGTTTCAAATAATTCTCCTTCCAGACTCAGACATTCCAGGCCCTATCACAGCTTAAACGTGCTTTTTCTGTTTGGTCAGTCTGAGTTAAATTACTCTGGGCATTTTTGAGTTTCAAGAAGAGGAAAAAAACTTTTTCAATCTGAAAAATAAATGGAAGCCATTCATTTTGGCAGCAGATAACTCTAAAAAATGTGACCTCTCAGAGTTCACACTGCCCAAGTGAATTGTTTCCTTGGAGGAACAGAATCTGCATGAGTTCAATCAAGTAATGTCAAGGAGAAAATGTTAAATGATGGAAGAAGAAAAAATATTTATAAGACAAGGAAATTTTGGAGCCAGCTTTTTCCTTGAATTCCCACCTCACTCTATGTCCAGGCTTCAACATTGGGCAGAATGTTTTATATCACTTTAGTAACCAAATTAGTTTGGTAGAATACACACAATATTTGATTTAGAACACGTGATCCTCTGGTGGCTAGGAAAATAAGTCTCTATGGAACTGGGATAATTTGATAGCTGCTGGGTAGGAGAGATTTGTGTGGAACCTTGTGTAAACAAATCTGAACGGTACTTTTCTCCTTGGTGGATTCCTTTGGTAATCAACCTACCAGGTTCTGGAAATGGACCGTTATGCAAATTCATAAAATACAACTAGAGCTTTTCATCTTGGGATGTTTATAATTCTTTCCCTTGGAAATAAGATCTTTTAATGAAAATCTCCACGGTAATGCTCCATGAAGAGTAACACCATAAATGTCTCGCTAGGGAGAAGAAAATACAAAATGTTGGGCTACTCAAAGAAGTAGTAACTCAATTTCGTGGCTGAGATATTTCAGATCCTCTCAAAGACTATATTTTACAGATCTTTTATTATAGTATTGCTATGGACATGACTGTTTTTATTGCTCCTTCCTGGCTCTGTGGTAGGTGTAGGAGATGTGTGACCAGGAACAAAGGCTATTTTCTTGCCTCATATAGCTCAGGCACCTCATTTGCTTGATGAGACTAACAAGTTCCTCGATAGCTGCAACACAGAGAGTACACGCCACAGTGGCATGGGCATGAGATGCTGTGGGGGTGGAGTGGGGCGTTATTAGCCAAAATTGTAAAGGCATCTTGAAACTCACAAAACACTGCAAATATTTAGTGAGCGGCAGATATAGGCTGGTTACTATACATTCATCACTTTCATTTTCAAATGCTTCTCCCAGTATTATAAAGTAGACCTCCACAAAGATTGGCATACCAAAAATGCTTGCACATAGTCCTTGTCTTTACTGGCATTCTGCATGAGAAAATCTCATTGCCCAGAGACTCAAAGAAAATGATTGGATGTCAAAGGAGAGACTTCTAGGAGACACCAAGGAAAACAATGAAAAAAAAAGAAAGAAAATGAAAACCTTGAGAAGAACAACTTGAGAAACAAACAAAATAAGCCCAAAGTAATAGCACAGAACCCAAGGGCCCAATAAAGTATTTCACAACTTAAATTAAGTACAAAGCAGGGCATCTTGAGAAATTCCCACATTTGCAAGGCTGAACCACATCTAGAACTCAGGGAGTGACTTGAATCCCTTAGGAAATAGATACAGTAAGGGAACTGCATTGCACAAAGGCCAAGTAGAAAGATTGCATGGCTCCACCATCCAAGGACATCGAGGGCCTTCCTGGGAAGCCGGGAGAAAACTAGAGATCTTGTGAAACAAAAAGAGCAACACTGGAAACCCAGACCCTAAAACAAAATATTAAGTGAACACTTCCAGAGAAAGGGGTACAAAAGAGTTGATGTGGCAAATACAGTAGTATGGATTAGTTGAGCACATGGAATGAAGAGAAGTGTGGGATGATGTCCTTCCAAAGCCCACCGGGCAGTGCTTCCTTCTGGAAAACATTAGAGAGTCTATGGGTCTGCCCTCTAAGTACAGCCCTGCTTTGGTAACAGAAAGGCCTATGGTGGCTCTAACCTGCAAATTCACCTCCATTTACAAATTATTTCATTGAATATTTTATTCAAAAGCTTTGATCTTCAATAGAGGTCAAAACAGGCTCTGGAATAAAATGTTAGGTCTTAAGCAATGGCCTGTGGTTCAGACACTATCAGAAAATGTGATAAACCTAGAAACCAGAGTGGAGATCTGGCCAGGTATCTCACTTCACTGATTTGTTGTTGTTATGTTTTTTATTTGTTTAATATCCAAGGGCATTACCTTATGTGCATTCCCGATAAAGTACGTATTCTGATATGTGGCTCCGTTAATGTTTTAATGTGTATTTCACAGGCTTCTGTCAGCAAAACTTTGATCAGCCGTGGATTTCCTTGTTCCAAATCCAAAAGGGAAAATGACTAACTGTGGTTTGCAAGTCTTTTTTTTTTTTTTTTTTTTTTTTTGGTCAACATTACTCCCTGCACATTTATATAGATACAGGCATGCCTCAGAGATATTGTGGGTTCAGTTCCAGTTCACTGCAATAAAGCAAATGTTGCTGTAAAGTGAGACACACAAATTTTTTGGTTTCTCAGTGCATATAAAAGTTACATTTACAGTATACTGTAGTCTCTTAAGTGTGCAAGAGCATCATGTCTAGAAAACAACATATATGCCTTAATTAAAAATACTTTATTGCTAAAAAATGCTAACGACTATCTGAGCCTTCAGTGAGTGGTACTCTTAGTGCTAGTGGAGGGTCTTGCCTCACTGGTGATGGCTGCTGACTGATCAGGGTGGTGGTTTCTGAAGGGTGAGGAAGCTGTGACAATAAAAAAATAACACAATAAAGTTTGCTACATTGATTGACTCTTACTTTCACAAAATATGTCTCTGTGGCGTGTGATGCTGTTGATAACATTTTACCCATAGTAGAACTTCCTTCAAAATTGGAGTCAATCCTCTCAAACCCTACTGCTGCTTTATCAACTAAGTTTATGAAAAAGTTTTTTGTTGTTATTTCAACAGTGATCTTCATCCAGAGGAATTTCCATCTCATGAAACCACTTTCTATGCTCATCCATAAGAAGACAGTCCTCATCTGTTCAAGTTCTATTATGAGATCGCAGCAATTCAGTCATATCTTCAGGCTCCACTTCTAATTCTAGGTCTCTTGCTATTTCCACCACATCTGCAGTTGCTTCGTTCATTGAAGTCTTGAATCCCTCAAAGTCATCTATGAGGGCTGTAATGAACTTCTTCCAAACTCCTGTTAATGTTGATATGTGACCTCCTCCCGTGAATCATGAATGGTCTTAGTGGCTTCCAGAATGGTGAATCCTTTCCAAAAGGTTTTCAATTTACTTTGCCTAGATCCATCAGAGGAATCACTACCTATGGCAGCTATAGCCTTGTAAAATGTGTTACTTAAATAATAAGACTTGAAAGTCAAAACTACTCCTTATTGCCTGGGCTGCAGAATAAATGTTGTGTTAGCAGGCATGACAACAACATTCATCTCATTGTACAGCTCCATCAGAGCTCCAGGGTGACCTGGTGCATTGTCAATGAGCAGTAATATTTTGAAAGAAATCTTTTTTTCTGAGCAGTAAGTCTCAACAGTGGGCTTAAAATATATGTTCAGTAAACCATTCTATAAACAGAGAAGCTGTAATTGAGGCTTTGTTTTATTTACAGAGCATAGGGAGAGTAAATTTAGCATAATTCTTAAGGGTCTGAGGATTTTCAGAATGGACACTGGCTTCAACTTACAGTCCAATGAGAGAGTCAGCCTGTCCTTTGATGCTTTGAAGCCAGACATTGACTTCTCTTTAGCTATGTAGGTCCTAGATGGCATCTCCTTCCAGTATAAGGTTGATTTGTCTACACTGAAAATCTGTTTAGTGTAGCCACCTTCATCAATAATCTTAGCTGGATCTTCTGGATACCTTGCTGCAGCTTCTCCACCAGCACTTGCTGCTTCACTTTGCACCTTTTTGTTGTAGAGATGGCTTCTTTTCTTAAACCTCATGAACCAACCTCTACTTGCTTCCAGCTTTTCTTCTGCAGGTTCCTCACCTCTCTCAGCCTTCATAAAATTGAAGAGAGTTAGGTCTTTGCTCTGGGTTAGGCTTTGACTTAAGGGAATACTGTGGCTGGTTTGATCTTTTGTCCAGGTCAATAAAATTTTCTCCTTATCAGCAGTAAGTCTGTTTCACTTTCTTATCATCCATGTGTTCACTGGAGTAGCACTTTTAATTTTTTTTTCGAAATCTTTTCCTTTGCATTCACACCTTGGCTAACTGTTTGGTACAAGAAGCTCAGCTCTCAGCTGTCCTATCTCAGCTTTTGACATGCCTTCTTCACTAAGCTTAGCCATTTCTAGCTTTTGATTGAAAGGGAGAGATGTGAGACCTCCCTTCATTTAAACACTTAGAGGCCTTTGTAGGGTTATTAATTGTCCTAATTTTAGTAGCATTGTGTCTCAAGGAATAGGGAGGCCTAAGAAGAGGGAGAGATGGGGAATGGCTGGTCAATGGAGCAGTCAGAACACATACATTTATTGATTTAAGTTTGCCATCTTATATGACTGTGGTTCGTCATGCATCCCCTTAATTACAATAGTAACATCAGAGATTAATGATCACAGATCACCACAACAGATATAATAATAATAATAATAATAATAATAAAGCTTGAAATATTGTGAGATTTACCAAAATGTGACACAAAGACAGGAAGTGAGCACATGCTATTGAAAAAACGGTGACCATAGACTTGTCTGACGTGGGATTGCTACAAACCTTCAATTTGCAAAAATGCTAGAGCAAAGTACAACAGGACAAGCTCTTCCTGCGGTGCTGCAACAAAGGTGACATAGAGCGCTGGATTTGTTGGCGTCATTGCTCATCAAGAAACTGAAGGAGGCTGAGCAGACCCCTTGTCAGCTCTTGTTCATGTGAACTGAAATCTTCCCCGGCTTGGAATTACTAGAAATTCTTCCCGCCCCACCACTGACTAGGTGAGGGTTTCTGTATTTTCTGCTGCTCCAAACTTGATGCCCGGGTCTCCTGGGATGAAATGGCATCTGGGGGATGCTGTTACCTTGCTGCATCTCTGCTCTGGCTTCTAGGTCTCACCCCATTTTCTGGTAATTTCCAATCCATATGCTGTTCAGTTAAGACCTGACGTTCTTATTCTAGATCCCACTCAGGCAGTCATCTAGGCTCTTAACCCTCTGCTTCAGGAAACGCCCTCCCTCTGAATAACTGTCCTCAGTTGTGGGGGAAACCACATTTTCTCCAGTCCCTTCACCTCTGTCTACTCAAGAAATGTTGCATACCTGGGATGACTAGGCAGTTCCCTTTCTACTATCTACACCTCACTCACCCTTCTCTAAGGGGGTGGGAGGTTTTTACAGTGGGCCAGTGGGTAGGTCCTTGATCTACACTCTGTTTTGAAGCCCCCCTGCCCACAAGGTTCACACACATCCATGCACACGTATGCCTCTGTCACCAGCCCCTTTAGGGCCTGACTTAAAAGATACCTTCTCAGGGAGTTCTTCCCTCGTCCCCTTACCCAAAACTCTGTTCTGCCTCCAACACTGACCACACCTTATTCCTCTTCACTGCATTAATTTTCTCTTTAGCTGACATTTCTATTAAAAAATATATGTATAACACACACACACTCACAAATACTTTTTAATAGAGATAACTTATTTATCTTTTTGTTTAACTCTCCCAGTAGTGTTCTGATGAATGTTTTACCACTGGCTGTTCACAGCAGGGTGGGGCAGGGGCACCCTGATGGGTAGTGTTTGCCAGTGGTGTAAACACTCTCACTAGGGCTAATTTGCAATAATGGCTATGTTCAACAACTGGCTTGCAAAATTCTTGAAAATTTCACAATTTGGTCTTGTGAACCTGTTTGAGCCAGTTCTAAGATACCACTGGCTCTCCCCACACTGAGACATCCCATGAGGGCAGGGATTTCTGCCTGCTTTGTTAACTGTTGTAACTTGAACACTCTAAATAGTTTTTGGTCCATAGTAGAAGTTTCATAAATAACTGTTAAATGAGGGAATGAGTATAAGCACATACTTTACAATTGGGATAATTATATATAAAGAACAATGCATTCTGTTATTTTCATTTATGCCTACAATGAGAACTTTGCCCATGTAGTTACATGTTATTCTAGAATATTTTAATGATGCTTTAATGATTAACCTTGGGGTATAGTTTGTTGCACTGCTATTTTGTGTTTAGGTAAATTTTATCTCATTAAAAATAACACTATTATAAATATATTTGAACACAAATATTTATTCATATTAACTAGGTCAGATGTGGTGGTATATTGTTTATGCTTAATAAAATTATATTAAAAGAGGTATGAGAAATAAATTTGAGAAGATTTTGATAATATTCTGAAATTAAAATGACATATGAATGTTTGACCAAATACAACTGATATTAGAATTTTAAGAAATTAAGTTAATTAGTTTTTTAATTTTTAAAAAATTTGGTATACACTGTTGAACAGATAAGGAACCCAGAACATTGAATTTCTTTAGATACAAATGTAATATGTAAAATAATGTTATAAACAATGCAGGATAGACATTAAAAAATGAGTTGGGGTAATTTTAACAATATGAAAAAATTAATTTAGATTCATACTTTACATTATTTTACAAAAAAAACCAAAGTGGATAAAATAATAAAAACTAAAATAGCTAAAATTAGAAAATACATTTAACATAAAGAGTACAAAAATGAGAATTTTCCAAGGAAAATAGAAAAAACTTTTAAATACATTTAACAAATTTAAAAATATAATAAACATTTAAAATTCTATTCTACAAACACTAACAGAGTTAAAATTGAATGGAGGAGTTGTGACAACTGGCACTGGCATAGTTTTGTTAAACTCTTATCCCAAACTACAAAATTCTCTGAAGTCAGAAATAGAAAAGAGGTTAAAGAATATAACAAGAAGTTTTATTTAAAGTAAAGTATAAATGATAAACACACATTAGGGAAAATTAAAATCAGTTCAATTTTCTTATTAATTAAAGAAATACAAAGTAGAATTTTATAAGGAAAGCTCGTATGCTTCAGTTAAAGTCTCTTTTTATTTATCACACTGCCTGGGTTGATTCCATTTTAATTCTGCCACGTCTTCATTAAGCTATTCACTGATTTGAATGTGGATCTCAATTTATCCATTCTCAATTCAGTCATGGAGGTGCCAAAGGAAATATAAGAAGCTTGCCAAGGTAACCAACAGAGCCTAGAGCTGATGTGTGATTGTATTGTCCTGAGAGATATTAGAATAACATTCTTTTGTTCTTCCTCAAGAAAAGCAAAACCTCAAAGACTCAATAAGTCAGAAGCAAATATATTTCATATCCAAGTGAATTGCCTTGAGATTCCTTCACATTTGGCCCCTATGTGAAGCTTAAACACAGAGATAAGTGCATTTATGTACTTCATGTGCACTGGAATCCACTGGTGCAATTTCATTATGAAAACAGTGATCATTAGGAGTGTATCCAGCTTGAGAGGGGGCTGTGTATCACTGAATCATGGACTGCCGGGTGGTAGAAGAGATGGCAGTGTTTGACTGCTCTGAACCTGCAGAGGCCGCATCTCCACACCTACCAGGTGGGCACCCATGGCATTTGTTTGGGTGCTTTCTTTCCATGTCATTGCCATGGTCTTCAGAAAGATAGGGCTGTAAGGATTCTGAATGGCAGCTTGGGAGGTTCAAAGGATTCAGGGAGAAAACAAGCATCAGTAGTCATTTTAAGAGTGATGACAATGATTATGATAAATAGCTGGCTATGATCTTTGAGAGTTGAGAATACGAGGTGAACTTTATGTTTTCTCTGGTTTCTGCATGGAGTCACTTTTTGAACTGTGACACAAGGAAGTAGAGCTCCGTAAAGAGCTGCAGCCTCACTCATCAGTGAAGCAGCTGGATGTTTGGAGCCAGGACCATGGCTAAAGGGTGTGGGGCATAAAACTGGAGAGGAGGGAACTACTTAGAAAAGGGACACCAGTAGCCATTTCACAATGTATACATATTTCAAAATACCATGACACATACCATAATATATACAACTTTTCATTAACTAAAAAAAGCTGAAAACTATGGGGAATCCATTGAAAAAAAAGAAAAGGAAAGGGGCACCAAAAGTATTCGAGATCTCCTTGAGTCTTTGGTTGAGCACTATATGTCATGTGCACAAGGCAAGACTGAAAGCTGCAGCTACTGGAGGCTCTAAGCTAAAAGGAGGCTTCAGAGGTCATACAGAGGTTCTGAGAGATGCTGGAGTTCTAACCAGCAAGATCAAAATGAACTCACTGAATGAGGTCCTAAATGGGCAATGCCTCAGAGTAGGACTATGTTAGCCCTAGACTAAGGGCTACTCTAGATGTGCCTTAACAGAGCTGAAGATCAATCCTTGGCCTACTGATGCTTATACACCAGTAAATAAACTGCCTGCCACAACAAAAATTGATACTTTTTGAAGGAAGAAAACTAAATTCATTTTCTCAGTGGTGTAACTAACATATGATTGAAAACTACTAGGCATGAGAAGAAGTAGGAAAATGCGACGCATAACAAAAGAGTCAGTATAAACAGACCCAAAGATGAGACAAATTTTTCAGTTAGCAGGCATGGACTACAGTTAATATAAATGTATTGAAAGATTTCAATGAAAAGGTAAGCAGAATAGCTGAGCAGAAGGGGAACAGGGTCAGAGACATGGAAACTAGAAAGTAAACCAAATAGATATTCTAAAACTAAAAAATTATTATATTTAAAGTGAAAATTTCAATAGACAGACTTAAGACAAGGCTATATACATTACAAAAGAAAACATCAGTGAACTGGAAGACAGAGCTATACAAACTATCTAAACTAAAAAACAAAGAGAAGAACTCTTTTTCAAAAAGAGCAGAGGCTCCTTATTGAGAAGTAAATAAACATTGGTGGTGTGAAGAGAGCATGGGCTTGGAGTTGTTAAGGCCAGGATTTGAAACATGACTTTACTTATGCCTCAACATATAATTTAACTTCTATGACCTGACTTTTTAGGTGGAGATATTTTAGGTGGGGTGGGGAGGAGAAGGAATATATTACACAAAAGGTGAAGTAACTCCGGAGGCTGAGATGGGAGGATTTCTTGAGCGCAGGAGTTCAAGCCTATGATTGCACCACTGCATTCCAGTCTGGGCAACAGAGTGAGACTCTCTCTCAAAACAAAAACCAAAAACCAAAAAAGTGAGGTCACTAAAGTATAAAGAGATAAAAGGACTATCCCAACATCAAAGAAACAGTAAAATTCAGATTGGGGAATCAAACGTTTATCTTTTGATGCTCAGTCTAACACCTTTTCCTATAGAAAAGCCACTGGCCAAGGCAATGGATGTGCTGATGTTTTTTGGCTGATTGTGACATTTGGGGGCTGTGTTCAGATGGGAACCAGTGAGTATTTGTTTCAGAAAGGAGATTTGAAGAATTGCAATATTTCTAATTTCAAAGCAAGGCAAAAAGCCCCAAATCTTGCAATTGGTTCCAGGTAGGTCACGTCACCAATTTTCTGAACCTCAGACTGCACATATATAACAGAGACATTATGTGCTGTGTGCACAGAATGTGGTGAATATTAAGTTGAAGCACACAGGAGCAGCCAACCCCCAGGGAACATACCTTTCCATATTGTGGATCAAGGGTCTTGAACTATTATCCATCATTGCACTGAGCTCCTGAGAGCCAGGGACAGAGGTTCTGGATCCTTTGTTCTGCAAAACAAGGCCAGTATGACTAAATAAGAGCCAAAGTGGATGTGCATAAAATAGTACTTGTTTTGGCAGTTCCCAGCCCCAGTTCCCCTGGGCTCAGAAACACAGGCCAATCTGCAATGTTATCAGTCTGTCTGGGCCCAACCTCCTCAGAGTTAAGGTTCCCAGATCCCCCAGGGCAGCATCCTCAACCTACTCTGGTGCTAAAGCTGGGATACTGAGCACAGTGTCAGTAGAAACCCAGAGAGAAAGCTGAAATCTCCTGGTTTCCCTGATAAGTGAAGGTGGAAAGACATTACTTGTCAGATTCCAGCTCCACCTGGAAAGGCCTGGGCAGGGCTGGCCACATCAGTGTCTGCTGCCTGCTTTGAGACCTAAGGAGTAGCCTGTAGTGCCCATTCATTCAATCAGCAAACATTCACTGAATATCAGTTTTGTGCCAAGTGCTGCACAGGGCCTTGGAAGAGTAGCAGTGGATAGGACAGACCCAGTTCTTGCTCTCGTGGGCTCATCATGCTGTGGCTTGGTAACCCCTCTAATGATGTGGGTGCAGGGACAAGAATTCCAGACCTATTAAGCAAACTTGGTTCCCAATATTCCTTCCTTTCTCCTGTCAGGCCCTTAAAGATAAGGGGAAAACTGAAATATTGAGCATCAGTTTAGGGGTGCAGAGAAGTTTCAGTGACAGCTTTGGGGATTTGGAGGATCCTATTTGGAGATGGTATCTTCAGTCCCCACCCTGTCCCTCTTTGGTCCTAGCAGGGCTCAGCCCCACATGGACACTTCTGGTTGCATTGCTCCTGTGCCCCCACTTCCAAATGCACACGTAGGAATTGCCCCTGTTCACTGGGCTGATGCCACCTCCTGGCAGTTTCTTCTTTGATTCTGTCTTCTGTGTCTGGCATGGCTCAGACCCAAATCTGCATCCCAACCTCCCCCATGCGCCAGGCATGTCTTCAAAGATACAAATAAAGGAAATATGTAGGAAACAAAACACACGTCAATGAAGAGATGGGCCCACATTTTGGGGTCTTCACTGTAGCCAAGGAAAGGGTGTTGTGGTCTGTGTTAGGTGAGCCATCTACTCCTATGATTTCAATGTGCCTGACTCCAGGAGGAGCTCAGCCCAGGGATCCCCTGATTTAGCCTTGTCCATCCCTCTGCCTATCCTCAGGGAGTTCACTGTTGACATGTTTCTCTCCATGACTCAGAGCAGTTGTTCACCTTGTTTGTCAGGTGAGGGCACTAGGTGAAACAGGAGGACCTGGGTGCCATTGATGCATCTGGTGAGAGACAGGCACAGGCAGGAACCCAGGCCAGGGCTCCTGCCTCTCGGGCTCTGGCCCTCCCAGTGCATCCCAAGGCTTCTCCCTGAGGCATCTGCTGCCTGGGCCCAGGATCTGCTTTGCAGAGAGGAGCAAAGCACTCTGGGGCTGATGTGGCAAATCTTCTGACAAAAACGTTCCTTTTAGTTTGGCCCTCCTGCTTGGATATTGTTTGAGCCCTGATTCTGGGTGAAAGGCACAGGGGAGCCTGTATCTGTCTTGCTGGCTGCCCAAGGCTGGGCATACCCTCTGCAGGGCCTGGGCGGTGGGCTCTCATCATTCTGCTTTCACTCAGGCAGCAGGGCACATTTGTGGGCCCATTGTGTGCTGGGCCAGCTGCCAGGTGCCTGCTCCACAGAGGGCTGTGCCACATCCCCACTTTCCTGGAATTCAGGGAGTAAGAATAAAGCCGACTCCTTATTCATTCCGCAATTATTTCTAGCTTCATTTTTCAGGCACCCCCTATGACATTGTTTTCCCAGGAACTCTGAAGCAATGAAACCATGAAACATTCAAACACTATGCATGGACTGTTTATCAAGAAAACAATCATAGAATAAAGATCCCACAAATTTGCCCAGTGAGAATTTCAGTGTGGGGAGGAGGAGATGGGAATGGCCATGGGGAGGGTCAGGTTTTCCCTGAAATGCTGACCAGCTGGCCAGGCCTGAGGAAGTGTCCATAAGCACATGCACAGGCACACAGGGACACTGGGCTTGCTCTCCTGTCCTGGTAGGACTCTTCCAACAACTAGAAACACTCATATTTCCTTTTAGATAATTTATGAAGTACTTTTAAACACACCCACTCCCTTGGGGGGAAGATTGTTCAAGCAACAACCTAACTTTTGTTGATGGATTGTTGGCTATTAGGGGATATTAGTTCAGCATGATTTGATTTGTGAGTTTGATTGAGGGGAGCAAGGGAGGCCCGGCTCGTTTAGTAGACAAAACCTTGGGCTGAGAGGGGCCTGGGCTGTGATCCTTCTCCTGGGCCCTCCCTGGGCACAGGCAGGCAGGTCCTCCCTGCCTCACTTCTCCCCCTGGTGTTTGCTCCTGTCATCCTCTCACTCAAAGCTTAAACCAAGGAGGACAGCAGGGCCCTGGGTCTTAGACGCTAGTTACCTGTCACCTGGGGATGGCTCACAGAGGAGCCAGGGACTACATGGGGTCAGGCCGTTGCACCAGAACTTGGTGCCCTGGTGTTTAAATGCTGTGACTCTCAGAGCTCCTGGGCTAGACAGGCTGCTTGAGGTCCAGAGGGGGCTGGAGTTGGACGAGCTTTCCTCCACTCGCTCGTCCATCTACCTGTCTGTGCTCAGCAACGCTGCCCTTGGTCAGCTGCTCAGCAAGGACAGCAGAGTAAGGGTGTGTGAGGTAGTTTTTGCCACCTTAGCTAGCAGAAATTTAAGGACTCCCCCAAAGAAGAAAGGGAAAAAGATGGCATGCTGGGGAATGTAGTTAGAAGGCTGTTGGTCTGCCCCACTGACTGTCATTTCTATCTGGTCCCCAAGTGGCTGGGTGGGCGACGAAGGGGCCCAGGACCACAGAAACACACATTTCCTCTGCGGAATTTCCTCAGTCCTGCAGCTTCAGCAACTAAAAGGCTGAGTTTTTCCTTCGTGGGGAATCCAGATGGCCTGAGTGTTGTTCCCAGGCCCTGGGGCTACACACAGCTCCAGCTGCCGCATTTCCTCATTTGGGATAATGAAAACAAGGGCTTGGACTGTCTCTGAGCTTTCTAATTGGGCCACCAGCTGATCCACATGGTCTTTTTTCTTTTAACCAACTTGACCTTCTAACATGAGCAGGGAAATGCCTATTTGCTCAAGCTTGTATTTTCCATAGTTATATAGCAAAATCCCATTTTTATAAGCATAGTTTAGCTTACAGTGTAATGAGGCCCCATTGAGCCATCCAAAAAATGTGAGCTGGGCTTCCTTCCAGTATGAGGACCAGGATGCTGGGAGGGATGGAGGTCCTGGGGTGGCAGTGGCTCCTCTTGGGATGTGTACGAGGCTCTGATTCCATCCTGCACAAAAACGATGGCAGATTCACACCACATGGGAGGATCAGGAGGACATCGTGCTCAGTGAAATAAGCCAGTCACTGAAGGACAAGTGCTGCATGATTCCACTTCTGTGAGGTTCTTAGGGGAGTCAAATTCATAGAAACAAAATAATGGTGTTTTCAGGGGCTGCGGGAGGAGGAATCGGAAGCTGTTGTCTAATGGGGATAGTTGCAGTTTTGCAACTTGAAAGGAGTTCTGGAGATGGATGATGGTGATGGTTGTACAACAATGTGAATGTATTTAATGCCACAGAACTGTAAACTTTAAAAGGGTTAAATTAAGATGGTCCATTTTAATTTATGCATTTTTCACTACAATTAAAAAACTCTCGGGGGAATTGAGGCCAGCCAGCCCGTTTCTCTGAGGGGTGTGGAAAATGTCCCTAGGCTTCTGCATCAGCAGCTCTGTAGCCTCTGAGAAACCCACTGCTCTCCACCTCATCCCAGTGGCAATGCTGACCCTGTACGTTCTCATCTGCTAGGAATCCAAATTTATGATTCTAGCATACGCTACAGGGCAAGCCTCACTGTGACCCATATTCAGGGATGGGAACTGAAGCTTGGTTAGTTTGGTACATGCTTTGGTTTCGATAAGAGCTGGATCATGATCCAGATGTATCTGTGAGGCGTTCCTTTATTCCCTTGTTTGGTGTTTACTTCATCATTCACAAGCTTTTACAGGGAACAGGTTTTGGGTCAGCACTGCAGTATGAAAATGCAGTGAAATCCTTAGTCCCAGACTGGAAGGAATGTTGAGTGTGAAATGTACTCACTCCATACAAGGCTGCAGACATTCTGACTTCGAGTTCTTAATTTGTTTCATGGAAGGTAAATAGCATTTTGTTTATAGATGAGTCTGAAGAGTAGACAGCCTGTTCCTGTGTATGCAGATGAAACTCTTTGCTACTTCGTCTTTGCCACAGGGTCCCTGGGTACCTCTCCTCGTCACTAGGGTGCCCATGTGGGAGAGCAGGCAGGAACGCTTCCAGGTACACACTGGGGGAGGGGCATGCTGGAAGCTGATAACACATGTTTAGTGTAAAACGTTACTAACTCACTGTGAACAATAACTCAGTTCAGCCTGCAGGAGCCAGAAAGGCCCCCGGTGAACTCTCTGTTGGAACTGGCATCTACTCTAGTGGAAGAATTGTTTCTTTGAGAAAAGAAAACACACATGCATTACGGGAGGCACCTCTGTCAGGCTCTAGCTCCTCAAAGAACGGCGAAGGGTGGGGAGGCTCAGGATCATATTGGCTGATAGAATCCTGCCCACTTGTGGAATTGGCTGTGCCAATGCGGGGCTATTTAGCCATTGCACAGACAAAATAGGAAACACACATTTCCTATAGCAGAAGGCAATGGTGCATTTCTATTGGTTTTATCAAACAAACTTTAAGTCTTCGCCTTTTCAAAACTTAGAGAATAGGACCGTTTACATTTCGTGTGAACCTCGCCTTCCTAAACACAAAGGCCAATCTCGCAAGCCTAAAAACCCAAAACAACGTTTGACAGGAATCTCCATTCAGAGCAGGAAGGTTGTGTTTATATTCTTCTCTCTAGACCAAAGGCTCTTGCAGGGCTGCTGTTTATTTTTCTGGCCCAAAGAGCAGAGCCACCAATATAATATAAAATAGGTAATATAATAAAAATGCTTTATAAATCAGAAGCTCTGTCCGGTTAGGCCCATGCTCTGGCGACTCTGAAATAAACACGTGGGCACCCTTGCCGGCTTCATTTCCTCTTGGTTTCTTCATCAGCGTGCAGCCAGAGTCATCCTTCAGTTTGTTTTCGTTAATTCCCCCAGTCCATCCTGCACCAGGTCAGTCCAGCTGCAACTTTGTCTTGATCTGCAATGTGGCGTGGAGGGACGTGTTTTCCTTCCTTCTCCTGGTGGAGTGGAGAAGCCGAATCTGCACAGCAGCAAGCACTACCGGCCAATCAAACGCACATCCATCACCCGTCACGGGAAGGTCTGGTTCTCACAATGGCGCTTTACTTAGTAAAACTGGCCTTTCTTCTTGGGTAAACGTTTCCTTTAGAAAGTGACACATTGCGTAGTGGACAGTTAACTGCGAATAAGGGACACCTCAAATGCCAAGATTTTGGGGACATCACCCTGCTCCTTTGGCATGAAGACATACTGGAAAGATAATTTTGTGAATGTCTACCCCAATCACCTGGCACTGTGGGCCTGCCTCTGGGATGCAGGCCTGCTTCCACATACCCCATCTCCCCTTCACGCCCGTGCCTTTGTTCTACAGATATTGTGGTTGGAACTTCTCTCTACATTAATCTCAAACCTGCTCCAGTCTTTAGCTGTCAATCCGTGATTCTAATTCTGTTGTCTGAATTGCAACAGAATAAATGCATTTTTTTCCATGTGATTGGTCTTCAAAAATCCAAAGACTTCTGGAATGTTCTCCCAAGTCTACACTTTTCCAGGTTAACCACATTTCTTTAGTGCTTCCTCAAACCTCTCAGACTCTTCTCCCATTGTTTCTTCTTCCGATGTGTCTGATGTTGGTGGTCATCACTCCTAAAATGTTGCACCTGGAATGGACCGCAGCCTTCCAGACAGGTATCTGACGGTGTTGCTAGAAACATCCCCTGCCATGGATTCATATTATGCAGACACTATTGAACTTACACATTCTTAGGTCCCCTTTTGTCTGTTTTATAAATACAAACCATTATTTGTATTTCTTTATTTAACGATTTATTTCTTGTCTTCATTCCTAAAAGGAATTAAGATATCTCTTAAAAATATAATGCCATATGTAAACTAGCAAAGGGATAGCATGAATAGGGAAACTATGGACAGACAAAAGTTTATACTGGCCATAAAATGCATTCCAGGATGTCCTACAACCTTGCTATAGGTGACCCACACATGTGGCTGGGTTTCCTAGCAGCAAGTGGAAAGGAGGTAACATCACTTGCATGTCAGGGTGCCCATAAAGAAAGCACAAGCCACTGGCGCAGGACAAGCATAGCTGTTCCTGGTACTGAGACCTAAGAGCAATATTCCGCCTAGGTCTTGATAGAGGACACTATGAGACATAGCTCTGAATGACATCCTTAGAGCAAACACAGTCCATTTCCTAAGAATTTAGGTTGCTTTCAAAGTCCCTGAACTGTTGCTAATCTTATGCCATACCCAGCATGATGCTTTTGCAATTGATTTTTTTGTGACAAATACTTATCGGTCATTCTAACAGCTCATTTTGTGTTTTGGCCTCAGTGATTCTATGTGTCAATGGCTAGATATTTGGTCAAACATTATTCCGGGAGTTTCTATGAGGGTGTTTTTGGAATCGATTAGCATTTACATTGATGGACCGAGTAAAGCAGATTGACTTCCCCAATGTGTTAAAGACCTGGAAAGGACAGAAAGGTTGGTCCTCCCACTAGCCACCAGTAAGAGAGACCTACTGCCTGACAGTCTTCATCCTGGGCATTGGCTTTTTCTGAGTCCGGACTCAGATGAAACATGAGGTCTTCCTGCCTCTCAAGCTGGCCAGCCTTCTAACTGCAGCACCAGTGGCTCTCCCAGGTCTCTGGATTACTGTTGCAGGTCTGGGGGCTTCTCAGCCTCCACAGCCACGTGAGCCAATTCCCATGCTAACTCTCTGCATCTGTGTGTGCCTCCTATTGGCTCTGTTTCTCTGGAGAACGCTGACTCATAAGCCTCTAATGGGCAGAACTGACTGCCTTTGGACTCCTTGCCTCTCCCATACCCCCACAGCAGACTCTGTGCTGGGGTCAACAGCCTTGGTTGCTCCGTCCACCCACCCTTCAGCACTGCTTGTGGTCAGTCGACACAGAGGGAGCAGTCTGGACTTAGGTTTGGAAACACCTCTTTGTCATCCCAGCAACTTACTATTTGCTTTTTTAATCTTCATCAATTTCTTCTTGCATCTGCACAGGCCATCCTAAAGCACTAAGCCTTTTTTTTTTTTTTAAGAGATGGAGTCTTGCTCTATAACCCAGGCTGGAGTACAGTGGTGTGATCATAGCTCACTGCAGCCTCAAGCTCCTGGGCTCAAGTGATCCTCCTGCCTCAGCCTCCCTAGTAGCTGGGAGTACAGGTGTGTGCTACTATGACTGGCTAAGTTAAAAATTTTTTTTGTAGAGATGGGAGTCTCACTATGGTGCTGAGGCTGATCTTGAACTCCTGGCCTCAAATTATCTTCCTGCTTCAGCCTTCCAAAGTGCTGGGATTATAGGCGTGCCCATAGACACTGTGCCCAGCTGGTATCTTGGTTTCTCATGTTAAGATCAACCATACAGGTAAGCGTTTGTGTCCCCTCTCTGGCAAGCTGCCATAGCTGAATTTCATGCATTCTAATTCTAACCATCAGTATCTCTAGAGCCTTTTTTCATCTCTATGCTTCTCTGAAAGCTTCAAAAATTATTTATTTAGTAAATGTCAATTAGGTCCTATGAAAAGAGTGAGGTTTCAGGAGTTGTCTTGAAGGAGAGGAATGGGAGACTTCTTATTCCTGGGGGTTCCCCCCATGGTGAAGAAGTTAACATAAAAGGGCACACAGCATTCGAGTCTGGAACTTGGGATACTCTCCTCCAGAGAAATTACTTATTTTCCCAGTGAAAATGGCCACGACTTTACATTACACTCTAGATAAGAGTGCTCAGGCACAAATCATTCAGGCAACTTTCCCAACTCAGGGTGAGGGAAAAACAAAACTCCAACAATATCTGGGACAGAGAAGTGGGATTGATTCAATTTCATCTTGAACTGGGTCACCACTGCTCCCAACCTGCAACAACAAAGAAACAGGAAAAGTTTCTATTCTGTTTCCATTTAATGATGACCCTAAACAAGAGCAAGGGTGCAGCAGAAAGGGTTTATTTATTCTGATGGAAGAGCCAGCTGGCAAGTCTGCCTCTACGTGTCCGCAAAGCCCACCTGGGATGAGTCTGTAGGCCCTGGGTGCTGTGTGTGCCTGACGAGGGTGGCAGCTGCCCAGATCTGCTCTTTCTGCTTGGAAAGTGCTTTGGCTTGGTCCCGAACAAGAACATGCACTATGTCAGAAGTTTTAGGGGCACTATCCATCTAAAAACATTGTGCTGGTGCTAAGCACATATACATTGATACTTATCATCATAAGCACATCAAACTTGAGTGTCTCAATAATCACATGACTCTGTGATATAGAAATTATTATTAACAGTAGCATGATCTCCATTTCCCAGGCGATGTCATTGAGGTTTGAAGAGTGTAAGTTCCATTTGCAGTAATGGCCTTGAACCTGTCTGAGATCCACTTGGCTTGTTTGCTCGTCCATCCTCTGACTATCCTTTCTGTCACTCCCGATGCCCTGGGCATCAGGCCAGGACTACCCAGTGTGACCTGAGTCACTGCTCCTTCTTGACATGGGAATACTGATGGTTGCCACATTCAGGCACATCGGGGCTCCCAGAAGCAGCAGCCTCAGCTTTGGAGAATGGGGTCAACAGCTTCTGGTAGCTGTTCACCTGGAGAAATGAGGGAGAGTGGGACTTTTTAAAAAGATGACACATGCTTCGTTATTTTTGGCACTCACGGTGCTGAACTCGTTTCAGCTGAGTAAGCACTAGTGACTCAACTCCAAGGTACACCGTAGACTTCATCTCACACTGTGTGGGATATTTAAGGGTTATTGAGTGCTTTCTTTATGGCCCCTTAAGATCTGTGAAACAAATCTCTGTCGTTGGCAAACACACTGAGGGCTTTCCATCTCCATGCCCGATTGAAATGTCAAAAGTATGACAGAGAGGCATAGCTTCTCTTGTTTAGGAGGCTTGATAGAACAAAACCAATGATGAATGCAAACCAGCTTGAGGCTTTGCCAGGCACCTCTGTGAAAATACATAGACTTCCATCTAGTATTGTTTTTTATATGTTAGCGTGGAAGCCAGCTTGGTTTACAAGTCTAAGCATCTAGTAGACATGTGGGATCCTTGCGTGCTCTGAAGTAGCAGTCTGAGGTTCAAGTATCTTCTCTGATGGGGGCACTGCCCAGAACTCTTCTTCCCAGGGAGCTCAGTTGCTCAGAGCAGCTGCTGCAGGGGATGATCTCATTTGGGGACAGCACGCTTGGCTTCCTACTTGCAGTCCTTACAGACAGGAAATACTTTGATATGAGTTTAACCAGATCTTTTACATTGCTGTTTTATAGATGAGAAAAGATGAGACCTGGAATGCATTTCTTGCTAAGGTAAAGTAGCTAGTATTGGTGTGGGAGGCATCTAGAAGGGGATTGCCCCTCTATGTGGGTGATGCACCAAGGGAAGAAGCATAGGGGCCAAGCAATGAGAGCAGGGACCTCCCTCTGAGTGGAGTGGTGACGTTGGGATCCACATGGATGCTGTCCATGGAGCTGGATGAGTTCAGGGCCACTAGTCGTCATGACTAGGTGGGGAGACATTTGAGAAATGATGTGTCTGCAGAGGGAGTGCAGGCAGCCTCCCTTGTGCTTGGGTATTTTCTAAGCTTGGGTAGGTAGGAGATGAGGGGTGCAGCTGGCATCAGAAGAGCAGAGGAGGCATCTAGAGAGGTGGAAATGATGGCTGACTGGGTTTAAGGCAGTGACTATCAACCCCAAATCAAGTGATTTCCACACACCTCCCAGGCATTTGGCAATGTGTGCTTTGGTTGTCACATCTGTGGAGAGAGGTGCTACTGGCATCTAGTGGGTAGAGGCCTGGGATGCTGCTAAACACTCTACAATGTTTAGGTTGGCTTCCCACTCATGCAGTCATTTGGGCCGAAATGTCAATAGTCAATAGGTCAATAGTGCAGAGGTGGCCAGGCGCGGTGGCTCACACCTGTAATCCCAACACTTTGGGAGGCCGAGGCAGGTGGATCACAAGGTCAGGCATTCAAGACCAGCCTGACCAAGATGGTGAAATCCCATCTGCACTAAAAATATAAAAATTAGCCAGGTGCGGTGGCAGACACCTGTAATCCCAGCTACTTGGGAGGCTGAGGCAGGAGAATCGCTTGAACCCCGGTGACGGAGGTTGCAGTGAGCTGAGATCACGCCACTGCACTCCAGCCTGGGTGACAGAGTGAGACTCCATCTCAGAAAAGAGAAAAAAAAAGGGAAGAGGTTAGGAAAGCCTGGTTTAAGAGTGTGAGTTAGGGAATGTTTCCATTGGTATGCCGTGTTAGTTTCCACTTATGTTTATCAATCTACCACCTAGGTTTAAGATTCAGTCTCTCACCCTTTACAGTCATTCTCAGAGAACAGTGTCATGGTGTCAGGGGAAAACAGTTTCAGAGCTATCCAGAAGGGGATAGGCCCCCTCCAAAAATTTTCCAGCCCATTCTGTCCTAGTTTGGGGCATGGCTCTTTCTCCCAAGCTGGAGGCAACACTCCTTCCTTGGCACTCCCTAGGGCTCTGTCCTCCTGGGGATGTGAGACTTCACCTCCTCTAGGCCTGATTAATTCACCTCCCATCTCTCACTACAGGCTGCCTATTGTTTTGTCCATAGAATGTACTCGCTGGATGTTTGCAACCTTACCATGGCCACTGAAGCTACCTCAGGCTGAGATTCCAGACCTTAATTCCAGCATGTTTCTCTCTGGCTTGCGAAGCATGGTCACATGTACTTTCAGGGCCTGTCTCCATTGGAAAGCTGCAGGGAGAAGGGCAGGAGTCCCTTTAACAGCCATTCCCTGCCTCAGCTCTGCCTCCCTGAGCCTCCAGCGGGTGCTCACACTTGTGCTGTGTGCTTCTTGTGCACTCAATCTGTGACTGTGAATAGGCGGATGATTCTAGCACTGTCCTAAGAGACCTGTGTGGTGTGATGAGTGAGGAACCATCCCTCACTTAAGTGAGGGGGACAAGTGGGTCCATCCATGGTCACAGAAGATGGGTTAAATGCTCTCGTGGAAACACATCCAGGCTGCGGGTGGGAGTGGGGAGAAAGAAGCCTGGCACTGCATATGGCGGAAGGGCATCGATGGAGGGTTAGGGAAGACTATGCTTTAAACAGCCCTAAAGGAGGCACAGAAGGTGAACAGGTGGAAGGATGTGTCTAGAAGGGATTCTTTCTTCACCTAGAGGAGCATTTAGCCAAGGAAAGAAGCTGTGGCCTCCCTGCTGCTGCCCAGGTGGCCTGACCCACTCTTTCCATAGCTCTGTCATCCTGGACAGGCCCACCGTGGGAGTCTGAAAGTGGTAGATGAAGGTCCTCCTCCCTGAACCACAGGACTCTCCGCAGCCTGGGTACCACTCAGCTGCCTCATGTCTCCCACCCCCTGCCCTCCCCCAGTTGCAGTCATCTCCTCTACTTCCTGGTGATGGCAGAATGTTCTCAACTCCCTGGCCACTATGTGCTGAGCTGTCATGACCTTTCCCTGTTTGGAAAGCATCCTCCTCCTTGAGTGATTTTTCTACCTGTTAAAGTCGCATTCAGCAAAGACATGGAATCAACCTAGGTGCCCATCAGTGGTGGGTTGGATAAAGAAAATGTGGTATATACCCCATGGAATATTATGCAACCATAAAAAAGAATGAAATCATGTCTTTGCAGTAATGTGGATGCAACTGGAAGCCATTGTTCTAAGTAAGTTAACTCTGGAACAGAAAACCAAATAATACATGTTCTCGCTTAGTGCGAGCTAAACATTGGGTACTTGTGGACATCAAGAAGGGACAACAGACCCTCGGGACTACTAGGGGGGAATGGGGGAGGGGTCAGGGGCTATAAAACTACCTCTCAGCTACTATGCTTACTGCTTGGGTGACAGGATCCTTTGTACGCCAAAACCTCAGTGTCACGCAGCATTCCCATGTAATGAACCTGCACAAGCACTCCCAAATCTAAAATAAAAGTTGAATAACTTTAAAAAAGAAAGAGGTGGCCAGGAGTAGGGCTCATGCCCGTAATCCCAGCACTTTGGGAGGCCAAGGGGAGTAGATCACCTGAGGTCAGGAGTTTGAGACCAGCCTGACCAATATGGTGAAACCCTGTTTCTACTAAAAATACAAAAATTAGCCAGGCGTGGTGGCATGCGCCTGTAGTCCCAGCTACTTGGGAGGCTGAGACAGGAGAATTGCTGGAACTCGGGAGGCAGAGATTGCAGTAAGCCAAGATTACACCACTGCACTCCAGTCTGGGTGATGGAGGAAGACTCCGTCACAAAACAAAACAAAACAAACAAAACAAAACAAAACAAACAAAACAAAACAAAACAAAACAAAGGTGTGAAGAAAGAGGCATAAGGAAGCTATGGGAGGTGTTGAATATATTTACTACTTTGAGGTGGTGATGGTATCATAGATACTTGCATGTGACCAAGGCCATCAAATTGTATACCTTAAATATGTATAGTTCTTTGTATATCAATTATACCTCAACGAAGCTGCTTAAAAAATAAATAAAAGTCATCTTCAGTTGGGATGTGAATGGCTACTTTCTCCATGAAGTATTTTACACTTCCAGGATGGAAATGACTGCTTTCGTAATCTCATCACACTGGGGTTTTGCATCAGTGCTCCTTGAGGCCATGCATGGCACCCTGTCCACCCAGTGAGTGGACTCATTACTACTGAAATAAGCAGGTAGTAGATGTTGAATGAATGTTGTTGGCTGGTGATGAAGATGATAAATAGTACAGAAGTCTCATTATATTTTTCAGGAACAAGTGTGCACCTACCAAAAAGACTCAGAAATCCTGGATGTTTTCAAACTCCCCCAGCATTCAGCTTTTAATGATGTTCCTGAACACACAGACCCCCATGGTGCACAGGGGATATTAAAGTTCAAAGAGACATAGAATCAGGTTGAAGATGGTAAGTGATCAGACTCCTAGGGGAATGAGAGCATTTCCTTATTTTTGGACTACAGCAGAAATGTCTGTAATGCAGATATTTAAAACTCGGCTGGGTGAAGAGGTGTAGGAGGTTTCACGGAATAGCCTGGAGTCAGGTCCTGCGGGATGAGGTGGATGTGATTGTGAAGGTCATCTCTGGCCCCCGCGCCTCGGATTCCATGATAGCACATCTGCTTTTGATTGCAGCGGGTTCTGAGCCCAGGGCTTAGGGCCCGACGCCATCTGAAGGAGGAAATACTAAGCCTGTCTGCAGGTCTGGATGTTCCCACAATGGGACACCAGCTAAGCCCTGTGGCCACTGGAGAGACACTAGAGCTCTGTCTGGGGCTCTGCTCATTCTCAGAGGCCCCACACGTGGAGGCCTTTGCAGCCCACGCAGGCCTCTGTCAGAACAAATAAAATGAAGCAGACAGGACGGGAGGTCTGGGAAAGTGGACCTAACAGGAGCAGGGGGTGGCTGTGAAAGGGAGGGTACCATGGTAATGAAGGGGAAGGAGGAGAGTCCGAATCAGACCCAGGCAGTAATCTTGGAGACACCACTCACTGGCCGAATGGGACCTCAGGAGGTTCCCATTCTTTGTTTGCAGAGTAGGGGATCAGCGAGATATTGCAGCAAAGCATGTAGTGCTGTACCCAGCACTTACCATTCAGTCACCTCTGCCTATTGGTATTTGACAACTTAGCTCTGGCTTGCTCCATCTGAAGAGACAAAATGACTCTGGATGGATGCTTCCCTTTTGAAAAGAAAGAAGGAAAAAAACCCACCCCAGAGTACTGTTTAGAGTAGGGAAGCCTTCCTTGGGTGAGCAGCCTCACTTCCTGCTGGGTGCAGATGTGAGGGACCCGAATCCTCCAACCGCAAGTGCACTTGCTACTCAGCGAGAGCAAGGTCCACTGAGTCACGTGAGCGGAGGCGGCAAAAGCTGCACAAACACATGTGGCGGGAACAGGCACAAGGAAGTGATGCTGGCCCCAGGAGGTCCCCAAGGCTGGCTGGGACATGGATCTCTTGGAACGCTGCAGAAAGAAGGACTATGTAAACAAGAGATCAAAACCCAGACTCCCTGGGCCTTCGGTGTGATGAATGTTTGTCCTGAATGTGCAACAGAAGTCAGACCACCACCATCTTTTGTAGTCTGAGTTTTCAGAGGACCCTAGGGAAAATTCACTGGTGTGGGATCTGGGGGATCCTTTCAGATGGCATGTCTTCTTGGTGACTGGACCCACCTTCCAAGGGCAGACAGCCCCCTGCATTTTCAAAGCTCAGTCTGCCTGCATGACCCCTCCCGAGAAAGGGGCCAGGGAGCACACTGCTTAGAGCTTTCATCATCCAAGGCAGTGCATGGTTCCCTCCCCCACAGCGTGGGAATGAGCCTGCTGCCTCCTCCAAATTATGCCTATCGTCCCAGGACCACCGACAACCCTGTCTGCCAGCTCAGCCAAGGGAAGTTTAATGGGAAGGAAAACTGCATGGCCAGGTGTGCCCAAGGTCATAAAACCCAAGTAAGTGTCAGCAGCTCCTCCTACTTGTTTGCTACCCATCAGAAGGCCCCTTCTCCTTGGCAGTTCCTGATTCAGCCCCTCCCTGCCCTATCGAGAGCATCTTCCCTTAAAGGAGAAAACACAGAAGAGAAAACATCCTCTATTAAATGTCCAAAAATGTGTGGCTTCTCTGTCTTGCCTTAGTGTGAAACTGACAGGCTGTTATGACTCATGCGGTCTCCCTGAACGGACAGACAGACAAATAGATACACAAACAAGTGGACAGTCGGTCAGCCAGTGGATAATCTATTGATGAAAGGATCCCCTGCTGGTTCAAATGGTCCTCTTGATCTAACCTTCTCCATTTCATCATGAGGAGTGCAAATCCTATCATTGCTCTGTGACCATTTATTACTCTGTCTTTTCCGTCAGAGGTGCCGAATCACTGCTCACGGTTGCTGTTTCCTTCAGAAGGCATTAGCAAAGAGGCCATTTGCCTGAGAATGTTTGATCTGTTCTGTTTTTTGCTGTCAGGTCCTCCACCACAGTGTCCGGGACCATAAAATGATTCCCAATCCGGTGCCTGAGAGAAAGTGCTCAGATTGACTCAAGAACCATCCAAAAGGAGAGGCTAAGGCAATCCTGGGAGCCTGCGGGTGAAGGGTGTCAAGCTCAAATCTCCGGTGAAGGCTGTGGCTGGAAATGGTCTGGGAGGATCTCAGAGATGTGCATGTGTATGCACGTGTGTTTGTGTGTGTGCACGTGTGCGTGTGTGTGGATGAGTGTGTGCACATGAATGTTCATGTGTGTACGTACACATGCATGGGCAGAAGAGCTTGGGCATGATGATTATGATGGTGAAGCATGTGACCAGCTTTGCATGGTGGCATATGGGCATTTGTACAGGTGCCTGTTCATGGTCAATTCAGTGTCTGGGCGTGCACAGGCCCTACAATGCCTCCTATAAGCACCGATAAACCACAATGCTGTTGAGAGTGACTGGATGCCTCGGAGGGTCCCAGGCCCTGAAGGCCTTTCTTTCTATTCTGGTTTCTCTGTGGTTCCTGGCTGGGCAGCTCTGAGGTTGGAAATGTCTGACATCCAAGGCTTCAGATCTTAGGTGGGGAAGGGCTTGGTTGACAATAGGCTTCCCAAGGCAAGACTGGCCACTTTTGCTGGGTGTACTTTGGGCAAGTCCTCCTCTCTGTTAGCTCTCTGACACCTATTTCTCAGGATATGATTGCAATAAACTAAATAGAATAATGCATGTGACAGCCTTTTAGAAAGTAAGAAACACAATTCTATATTGGGACTGTTGAGGGCAAATGTACATACACTGAAATCAATCCATCCCCAAGGAAGACATGCCTGAACTATGGAGAAGTACCCTTCCTAGAGAGTTCAGTATTCAACAGCATCCACTTCTTCCTCAGGGCAAAGACATTTGATCAATTAATTCCTAAACATTTAGCTTTGTTCCACCCTGGGATGAAGGGTCTTGGTTGGGTTAACAGATGTGAAGGAAGTGGAAGGTCACTTTTGAGTTTGGGGACGTAGCAGGGTGGGCACTCTGGGAAGGTGACTGAGCAGGGGCTGGAGGCCCCCCGAGGACAGGCTGTGTCCCTGGGAGTCTTAGAGAGATGGCAGTTTCAAAGCAATCAGGTTACAGTTGCCAAAGGATTTGCTCAGGTATTCCCAATAGGCTGGGGTCAAACACATCCCCAGGGAGTTCATGATCAGTAGGACGAGGCCCTCAGACCCCTAGGGCAGCCTGCATCTGAGGATGGGTTGTCCAAGTCTCCCTAGACTTTGCATCCTGCGGTGTTCCAGGGTCAGGGATGCAGGGTGTTGGTTTTCATCAATTCAAGGCCAGGCTGCACCCTGCTCTCCTGATGTGGTGGCTCCCGGACACTGGTCTTCAGACGCAAGTGTCCCTGCTGCCCTGACCTCATCAAGAGCTCAAGGGCCAAGCCATGCACAGACTTGGATGCTGACAGAGAGCCAAGAAGGCCGCTGGCTTTGATGTTAAAGATCTGCCAGCGGTCTTGAAGACCGAGTTTCGGGAATGGGGGTTTCAGGGATCCTAACAGGGTCCAGTCTCTTCTACTCCTTTGTGACTCCAGAGTTGCACAAAATCAAAACAACGCAGCAGCAGTAATACACAGCAAGGGAGCCTTCAGCGGCCCCTCTGAAACGCCAAATACGTTCAGTTATTTAATTTGAATAAAAATGATTTTGTTTGGGCTTTACTCTGGAACCTCTGGCTCCAGGGTGGTTTTGTGACTGTGAAATGGGGAAGGTCAAGGACAAAACGCCAGTGGTTAAGAGCACTAGGTCCTACTTGAGACTGTGGCCTCCAACGTGGAGGGTTTGGGAACTGAAAAGTCATAGTCCAAGTTCTTGAGGTTTTCATCATGCTAAGCACCCATCCACTTGTCCAGAACTGGAAACCTATTACAGTGTGTCCTTTGTTATTTTTAGAATTTAAGATGATATTTTCCTATTTTAGTTAATGGCCTGAGAATGAGATTTTGGTTGTTTGCAATAAATTGCCTGATTTGGAAGTATTGGTGCAGAGGGACTCTGTAATTCAAAGTCTTTTTATAGCACAGCTTTTTTTTCCTGGTCTGGAGAATTCCATTAATCAGGTGGTGGGAGTGATTAATGATCCCCTGTGCCTGTGTGCACGTGGGGGCTCACAAGTCCTGAGAATGGGAAGCTGCGGGGTGGGTAGTCACATCGCTGTAGAGAAGGAAATCTCAGGGCCACATTCTCCACCTAGAAAGTGCATGCATCCAATTAAAGCCCTGCCAGGTCCCACCCGGATGCAAATAAGAATGAATAGATTAATTGCTGGAGTGTGTTCAAGGCCATATCCTCAGATGTGCTGGCCCAACATGCCTCTTTCTGCCCCCCAAAAGCAAAGTGGGGGTAGGGGACGGGGGGTGTAGAATTTATTCCTCGTCTTTGTTTTTCTTCTTGTTACTTCAAAAGGAAAATACTTAGCATCTTCAATCAACTTTTACTAAGCTCTTCTTATGTGTCAAACACTGAGTGAAAGCAGTAGGAGAGATTTTAAAGAGAAGTCATATTCTATATTCCTCCTAGGAAGTCCACAGTTAGACAGAGGCTCATAAACAAACAATTGCATCAGAGGGTGGAAAGAACCACTCCAGGGCTGTTGTGTTGAGCTGCTGATGAGGGCGGGACTCACCAGAGGAGTTCACCAGGCTGAAAAGGAGAGAAGGGTGTTCTCAGCTGAACTTGGAAAAGATGCAGTTACATTGAGGCATGAAAAGCAAGAACTCTTCCCTTCCTGAAAGGACGGAGCCTCAGGCAGGGATGGGCAGGGGCATGGGACCTAGAATATAGAGGGCTTGTAAGCCCCAGTGAAGACTGGATTTGCTTCTGCAGGCAGTGGGGAGCCAGGGGATATTTTAAAGCAGGGAAATTAAAGTGGGACTGACAACTGAGAGCTGCACACAGCTCATCGTAAAAATGTGAGAGCTAAGACCAGTGCAGAGTTGGGATAGGCCCTGGGGCATATGGCTGATGGCAGAATTGGGATAGGACCACGGACACATGGCTGATGGCAGAGCTGGGATAGGACGGGGGGGCATGTGGCTGATGGCAGAGTTGGGATAGGACTGGGGGCAGGTGGCTGATGGCAGAGCCGGGCGAGGACTGGGGGCATGCGGCTGATGGCAGAGTTGGGATAAAACTGGGGGCACGTGGCTGATGGCAGAGTTGGGATAAAACTGGGGGCACGTGGCTGATGGCTGGCAGGACCTATGTGAGATCTTGGATCTCCTCAAAGGAGCCTAAATTGGTTAAATCTGGAGTTACTATTGCATTCTTTAATCCTTACTAATTCATTCTCTCTCTCTTCTGAAAGAAGTTCTTTCTCATTTTGTTTCTCACAAGTATGTGCCAGGTACCATGTTTCCCCTTGAATCTCACTTTTCGATGTGTCCTTCCTGTACTCTATTGGGCACACTGATGTGGGATCTGATATTTGTGGGAAGAAGCTTGATCAAATGAAAAAAACAAGAAAATGATCAGGCTCACCACAAGCCTACCACCCATTTTTCAAAGGATACCAAAAAAAAAAAAAAAAAAAAAAAAAAAAGCCCATCCATGCTGGCCCTCAGGATCCTGTACTGGAGAATGTTCCTCAAAGGGGGTTTGGTGCTGTCCCAACCCTGACAGAGGCTTCTGGCACTGCCCTCACCTGCGGAGGCACAGACGACGGCCCTCCCACCTGTGACCGTGCCTTCCATAATCCCACAGCCTGGCTTCCTGTTTATCTGGATCCCTGTTTTAAAAGGTCTCTAACTCACTTTTACAGTGGCCTGAGGGTAAACCTCACTGTTTCTGTATTAGTGAGGAGGAAACAAGGTCTTTCTCCTGAAGAAACCAAGGACATCCTCACAACTGAGACAATGAAACTTTCAGAAGCTGGAGGACACCAAAGCCAGCAGAGCCTCCCCTGGTTCGTGCTCCCCTGGACCCCATGGTGTTGTGACTCACGAGGCTCCCAAGCTATGTTCTGAGAAGACATTCCCTTCACATCCCTCCCACACCCAAGGTGTTGGTCCCCTGCGTCAGGGTTGTCAGAATTGGTGCCTGTCTGGCCTGCTGCTGAGGCATCCTGCCCCTTCCCGCCATGCCCAGTTTTCAGGCCTCAGCAGGGGCTCACCGCCTCCCGCATTCTTGCAGGTCATGGCCTCTCTGTAGGGAAAGGCCTGTGAGGACACCCAAGGTGAGCTCTGCTAAGGAGGCTGAAGGGAGGTGGCCAAAGCATTGCTGGAATCTTATAGAGCAGAGCAGTGAGGAGGGTTGAGTCTGGAATTAAGTAGAATTGAGTTCAAAAACTGGCTCTTCATCACTCACCAGAGAAATTCAAATTAAAGCTCATGCCTATGATCCCTGAGACTTGGGAGGCTGAGGAGGGAGAATCACTTGAGGCCAGGACTTTAAGATCAGCCTGGGCAACATTGTGAGATCCCGTCTCAAAAAAATGGAAATTAAAAACACAAGGAGATACCACTGCACCCCGCCAGAGCAACTAAAATGGGAAAGACTGATGATAGTGAGTGCTGATGAGGGTGTAGGGCAACCCCAACTCTCATCCCTTCCTAGTGCGATGGCAACCTGGATAACCGCTTTAGAGGGCTGAAGTTATCTCTAAAGTTAAACACGTATACACGGCCCAGCCCAGAAGATTCACCCCTGGGTATATCCCAAGCAGAAAGAAATATCTGTCCTCGAAAGGCATGTCAGACATGTTCATGGCAACCTTACTCAAAATAGTCAAAACCTGGGGAGAATCCAAATATTCAACAGCAGTAAGATGGATAAACAAATTGTGGTGTGTTCATACGGTAAAGTACACCAAAGCGGCCGGGCGCGGTGGCTCAAGCCTGTAATCCCAGCACTTTGGGAGGCCGAGACGGGTGGATCACGAGGTCAGGAGATCGAGACCATCCTGGCTAATACGGTGAAACCCCGTCTCTACTAAAAAAAAAATACAAAAAACCAGCCGGGCGACGAGGCGGGCGCCTGTAGTCCTAGCTACTCGGGAGGCTGAGACAGGAGAATGGCGTCAACCCGGGAGGCGGAGCTTGCAGTGAGCTGAGAGCCGGCCACTGCACTCCAGCCTGGGCGACAGAGCGAGACTCCGTCTCAAAAAAAAAAAAAAAAAAAAAAAAAAAAAAAAAAAAAAAAAAAAAAAGTACACCAAAGCAACACAACCCAATAAATGATGGCTGCATGCCTCACCCTGGGTGACCACACATACACACAGCACGGGGACACCCCAGAGTAGTTACTGCTTGGTTCCACTCAAATGGTGTTGAGAAACAAGCAAACCTTGTCTGGAGAGATAGAAGAGTGGTTACCATGGGTAGCTTGATGGGAGGGGAACAGGGGACCCTCCGGGGGATGCAGAGATTCTAGATCACGATCTGGGAGGTGGCTCCTGGCCCCGTTTCTTTCATTGTAAATGGGATAATAAAACATGACTTTGGAGTTCTCATGGACCGAGTAAAGTGATGGATGTCAGGGCACAGCACTCTGTAGGGTGAGAAGTAACCCCAGACAGGTGCAGGGCGAATGCTTGTTTCCTCATCTCCTCTAGATCTTAGTCAATAGGAGTGGGAGTAGAATATGGAATCCAGAGCCTGAATGTTGGCCAAATTGGTAGATGGAGTCTCCTGTAGTTCCATGGCCAGAGAGGTCCCAGGAGCATCTATCCCTGCAGCTCCAGACTGCTTTGCAGCTAGGGGAGCTCAGGTCCCTTAATTAGCCCACCCTCCCTGACCAGCACCCAGAACTGCCGCCACCAGATGCTAAGGTGAGTCTCTTCTCAGCTGGGCCATGCCCAGGGAAGGACTCTCAAGGCCCAGGCTCACTCTGGTAAGGGAGCCTGAGCCCGGTGGGTCCCAGTAGCCACTTGCTCACCTTGTAGCACTATCATTGGCCTCTGACAGCTCAGCTGGAGTCCAACTTAGCTGCCCTTTTGTAGTTAGACATCCCACTGGCCCCATTGAACCTGGACTTGAGCCCTGTGGTTAGAGGCAACAACTCTTTGCAAAGACCAAATGCCCTTGGCTCCTCCTTGGTCCTGGGGCCACAGCATTTGGATCTTTTCCTGGCAGATGCCAGTGCCTTCAAACGGCCGTATTGGGCGAAGCAATTGGCTTGTTCCCAGGATTGCATAATTCATGGAAATGCACAGAGGCATAGACCAGGTTAGGGGCAGTCTCTGGGACCTCCTCTCTGTTTTTCATGCTCCTCCTCTCTGCACAGGCAGCCCTCCCCTGCCCACATGCCTCTGTGGTTCCAGGCACACATTGTGCTGGTTTCTTCAGTGATGAGATCTCTCATTCCATGCTCTCTTCTGTGTATGCACAAGCTCCTACAGAAGAACCCAAATTTAGCAGTCGACACCCATGTGCTGTGGATGCAGCAGCACTTGTGTGTTGGCTCATGAACATGGATCACTCACACCTACAGCGTTCACAGGCACCAACGTGGCACCTCACGAGACATCCCATAATTCAGGGCATTGTTAGGATAGTTAGGGGGTCCAGCGCATGGAGAATGTCCTGCTCATCTCTCCCAGTGAGTCAGGAGGACTCTGACTTGCCTTCTGCTCCACATCCTACCTCCCTCCAGCCCTGCCTCCTCTCCTCTCCCCAGGTCCTGGTAGATACAAAGTGGGAAGCACAGCCAGACGCCAGGCTTTGTGGGAGCAGCTCCCCGCTGAGGCTGCGTGGAGTTAGTGTGTCCTGACAGCACACTCCCCACACTCACCTCAGGCACTAGGTGGGCACCACATCCACATGACTCTGTGGCTTCACCCGTCAGAAGATCCTCTGAAGACCCCACTGACGTGTTGATGATGCAGATGACAAGGCAGAAAGTAAATGATGGGGTCTCATCTGCTGTCCGTTTTATAGAACTTAAGCTGAATGACCTCTACCTGGATAAGTGGCAATGTGTGTGTCCAATCTTATATCTGTTTTACCTATATTTATACATGTATATTTCATGTGTTAATTTGTCTTAATTTTCTGTACACCTAAATGCATTCATGCATCCTATTAAGTCTACTCAGTGAAAGGAAAGGAGAGATTGATTATGAATTGAGTGTCTGCCTTGTCCTAGATGTTTTACATAGATGATAGCACTTTATTCTCACAGTCACACGTTAAAGCAGGGCTCTCAGATCTGAGCTGGCCCATTCAAATGACCTGGGGGCCTTTTAAAACACAACTTTCTAGACCACCGTCCTAGGTTTCTGGTTCAGCAGGTGTGGGTAGAGGTTTGAGAAGGTGGATTGCTGATGAGTTTCCAGGTGAGGCTGTAGCGTCTGGCCCAGGGACCCCACTTTGAGAAGCACAGTTTTAAAGAAATAGGCTCAATTTATGATGGAAAATTTGAGGCTCACATTTGAGATGTAAAGTCATACAGTGAGTGACAGAACAGGATGTGGGCCTGGCAACACCCTGCCACCCTACACAGCACGGAGTTCCTTCAGTATTTTTAAATGCCACTCCAAGGGCAATGTGAGGCAGCAGGACCTGTACTGCCCAGCATGGTGTGTAGAGGCTGACAATCTTGCCCTGCGTGGTTGGAAGTTTCACAGCTACCACTGCCTCTGAGCGACTGACTACATCTATTAGCTTTCACTGGGTAAGAAACTGCCCCATCAGGAAGTGGCTTAAACAACTATTTATCAGCACTGGCCAGTCTACAGGCCTGCTGGGCGGTTCTGCTGTTGAGGTCAGGCTAACTGATGGAAGCTGGGCTGCTCAGGTCTGGGGTCAACTGACAGGTCAGGTGGGGTCTACTGGTCTGGGGCCCTCCGTGCTTGTGTGGAGGTTGGCTTCATTCTGACTGAGAGGTGGGAGCCAGTGCCACGAGCTTCTCATAATCCAGCAGGCGACCTGGCCTCGTTCACACAGTGGCTGCCGGATTCCAGAAACGAGGGCAGAACGTTAGTAGGGTGCGGAGGACCTGGTTTCGACCTAGTACACATGACTTGTGCCCTGTTCTGTTGACTAAAACACTAGAATGACCAAGATCCAAGGGGTGGGTACAGGAAGGGGAGGAATTTGTGGCTATGTGAAAAATGGACCCTACTGTGTGTTCTGTATTATGGCCACTGCATGTCCTCCTGTGTCCCTGTCCCATGCCTGGCTCAACAGCAACAGGAGGCAGGGAGGCCAGCTCTGCCTCTCATTTGTTGCTTCCTTTGTGGATGTCAGGAAGACAAAATCTATGGTGAACAACAACATGCCACCAGGGTTTCCTCCTGAGAAATACGTTTATCATTTTCCATGGAAAGCTCTTCAAATGACGTTTCCTTGGAGCCATCATCTATATGCATAAATATGGAGTTCAAATGGAAAATCCAGTTTTCACAGCTGTGTCTGTGCTAAATTAAAAAGAACAGAAAAACAAAGAGAAAGAAATAAAATGACCTCTGGCTTTTTGCAACAGAATGGGGGTGCAGAGAAGGAATCCTTCCAACACCATGCAGCCGGCTCCACAACTCCGTCATGTGCAGATTGGACTCTTAATTAATCATGGCTGAATTTTTGCACATTTACTTTGGGGCTGGTGGTTTATTTTCTTGTTCTAGTGCCCACAGGAGCATCCTCTGGCAATAAAACATCCAGAGAGAAGTTATAAAAACATGTCATCTTGGTTATAACATATGGCTAATTGATTTTTGAGAATCGCTTAATTGTGTGACTTTAGTTAACTAAACAACAATGCCTGTTTTCACACCTCTGATATTAGCTCATAGGATTTCATGACCTGCCCCTGCTGAGACACACTCCATATTTCTGACCATAAATCTGGCCTCTGCTCGGCTAGCATATTTGCTCCAGCTTTGTTGTGGTGGTTTTACTGCATTGGTTGCCTTTAAAAAAAATTTATAGTGGGCAATAAGCATGGAGAAAGGTTTAAGGGGTAGAAAGAAATTTTCTTTCTTTCCAGTCTATATGAGCTGAATTTTTAATTTCTTCCTTAAATAAAATAATAAAAGGTAGTTTCCTTCACAACTGTGCCTAACATGGATCTCTGTAGGTTCCACTTAAACAGAATGTGAGAGCAACATGAGCCTGTGGCCTGTTTTTACAGAGGTTTACAAAAGCTCTGCTGAGTTCGATTAATTGCCTGGAGTTTCACAGGGGTCCCTGTCAGTTACAAGAGGGTTTTAATGTGGAAAAGTCAAGATGATAGGCATGTGAGGAGGAGGGAGAAGAGCCATCTGAGAGAGAGGAAGGAGCTAGGGAGGAAAATAAAGGTGTTTTAGAAGCAGTGGGAAAAATGCCTTCAGTGGATAATGAGAAAGTGGGATGGAGGACTCAGTATATTCCCCTAGATTATGGTACAGGTTACAGACATAGGGGAATGAAGAGAAGGTCATCTTCCAGCTTTGCCCCTCTGGAAACTAACTGCCCATCATGGTTATTATGCAGAGTCAAAGTACAAAATCCCTGTCAAGAGTCATAGCCTGGGGTAGAAGAAGCCATCCTCAGCGTTCCACAGCTTCACTTGAGATTGATGATGTTTTCTTTTCTTCCTTATTATAAAAGAAACCCAGAGTAATCGTTACAGTCTATAATAATAGCTGATACTTGCATGTTTTTGCCATGTGGTCAGGCAGTGTTCTAGGTGCTTTGAGGATGTAATTCCTTAAAGCCTCACAAGGACCCTGTGATGCAGGTACTGCTGTTACACCATTTCACAGATGAAACTTCTGAGGCACACCGAGGTGAGTAACTTGCACACAGTCAGGCAGTTGTTATGTGTACATGGCAAAGCAGGGACTGATGAGCTCTTTTCTACCTTGCCTCCTTGTTTGGATAATCCTCAGGTAAAGACTTCAACAAGGCCCTGGGTGCTAGGCCCTGCAGTCATTGGCACCAGGAAAATACACTGGGGCTGAGTCCCGAGGTGGAAAGATGTATGCCTTTTATTCCCTTTCTTGCCTTACTACACTGGCTAGAAGTTGCAGATGATGTTGAGACCTTGCTTCATTCCCAGAATTAGGAGAAAAGTATTCAGCCTTTTGCCATTAAGTGTGATGTTAGCTGTAGGTCTTTTTGTTGATACTCTTTATCAAGTTGCGAAAGTTCCCCTCTACTCTTCATTTCCTGAGAGTTTAAAAAAAATTATAAAAGGTGTTTTTTCTGTATCCATTGATCTGATCATGTAATTTCTCCATTAATATGGTGGATTACACAGATAGATTTTTTAGTATTGAACTTGCCTTGCATTCCTGGAAAACACCCCACTTGGTCATGGAGTATATTCTTTCTATATATTGCTAAGTTTGATTTGCTGATACTTTGTTAAGGATTTTTGCAACAAGACAAGGAAGGGAGTATGCAAAATTTGAGCCTTCACCTGAGCAGTGGGCAAACCCAGGATTGCCTGAAGTTTCCAGCTCTCTGGGGCCTATCCTGGCCAGGCCCCACTGACGAAGCCTGCTGTGCAACTGTGCCAACAGGACGGGACTGCATGGTAAAAGAAAACACAGAACAAAAAGGACAAACCTGAGTATTCTCATCTGGACCATCCCATTCTTGTAAAAACAAGCAAACAATTGTAAAAGGTCACGGCTTTGTGTAATTCTTAGGGGAAGGTCTCAACCAAAGCATTGAGACTGAGTTCAGTGCTAGATGCCAAGCAAGACCCACAGAAAAACCAAACAACTCAGTCTTCTATACTTTTGTATCAAGATTAAAAATTTCCAGCAATTTTCATTGAACAGAAACAAAGCACTCTGCAGGAATGCAATCCCCTCCGCTATCAATACTAGCCTTCATCCCCCTCAACCCCACCATGACAGTCATGGTGAAGGTCAGTGTGCCCCAGGCTCTGTGGCTGACTAACTTTAGGGAAGAAGGACACAGGGGCCCAGGCAGGGGGCACCATTCAGGCAGACCCCACTCCCCGCTTTGTCCAAGCATGTTCCCGCCTTCCTGGGTGACACCGCATTTGTTGTGTACCTTTGGCCTAATTCCTCGCGCTGGCTCCTGCATTAGTAACCACCCTGTGGTGACCTATAATTCATCTTCCAAACCAAGAATGTGGCACTTTTGAAAATGATTTTGCCAGAACAGCAGGCCTAACCTAGAATTGCTTGGGGCAAATGGGCCCATACAGTCCACCTTCTAATATTTGAGTTTCTCCAGAAGTGGGGCTCTGGATTGTCTTTGCCAGACCCCACTCCCCACCACAGTGGCTACGAAAGGCCTGCCTGTTCCCTGCCCCGGCAGCTAAGCCCCTTCTCCTCTCTTCTGGAACCCCCTCTGCTGTCTTGCTCTGGGATCTCTAAACAGTCTCTTGTCTGACCCTTGAACCCCGCTGTGAAATCTTGGCATGTTGTACAGTCATCTGTTCTCGGGCTGGACTGTGCCCGCTGGCACTTGCCCATGTCCGCTGGCGCTTGCCCTTTGACTTTTGTCCCCTGCACTTCCTACAATCTTCTGGATTTCACACCAAGTGAGTCACTCTGTTCTCTCTACTCCCACTGGGCAGAACCACGAGGCTCCTGCATGCACATGCTCTCTGCCTCTCGGGAAGCACTCCTCCCTGTTGGGGATGCAGCAGGGGATTGAATGAGCCTCCACTGGTTTGAAAGCTGGGGGGCTTTCACGAGTAGCCTTCCTCTTCTGTCTGCTATTTATACCTCCTGTAGCATGATTTCCCTTTCAGAGGTTAGATCCTGAGGCTCAGAAAGATTAAGGAAGCAATCCCTCATATTCCCTAGAGCCCCTGTTGCCTCTTGGAAGTAGGCTTAAATTGGGAAACCCAGTCTAGCCACGGCAGAACTTGGCCTCTATTTATAAGAGAAGTGATAAGAATGTCCTAGACGTTGAAAACAGGAAAGAGAAGAGATATTAGTACACCCATGACCATAGCAGCATTATACACAGTAGCCAAGAGCTGGAAGCAACCCAAATGCCTATCAGAGAAAGAATGGAAAAGCAAGTGTGGTGCATGCGTACAATGGAATATTATTCAGCCTCAAAAAGGAATGCCAAGAAAGAAAATTCTGGCACATGCTACAACATGGGAGAACCTTGAAGACATTATGCTAGACGAAATAAGCCAGACACAAAAGGACAAATATTGCATGATTCCACTTATGTTAGGTATTTAGAGTAGCCAAATTCATAGAGACAGAAAGCAGAATGGTGGTTGTTAGGACTGGGAAGTGGGATGGAGAGTTACCATTTAAGGGGTACGATTTCAGTTTGGCACGACGAAAAGTTCTGGGGATGGATAGTAGTGATGGTTACCCCAAAATATGAGTGTTCTTAATGCCACTGAATTGCTCACTTAAAAATGGCTAAAATAGTAAATTCTACGTTATGTATATTTTACAGAAATTTTGAAGAAGAGGGATGTTCTGGAAGTTCACTCCATAGGGTACTGCTTTGTTTGGAAAGGGCATTTCCCTCTTCATCCTGTCCTCCTCCTCATACCCCGCTTTCCTGGAAGCCCCCACCATCTGGCCTGAATCTGCATTATCAGCTGCATGTGCTGATGGGCTGCTCATGCCTCTGGGAAAGTCTTCACGGACACACTCAGCTGGGCCTGGCTCAGAGTCGGCTGGCTCCCTGGCTCTGATGAGATATGCCAAGCCCTGCATTGGCAGGCGTCAGGAGTTGCTCTCACTCCCGTGTGGCATGGAGATGCCAGGCAGAGGGAATGCATTATGCAAGCCCAGTTCTGAGACACCAGGCATTGTGCTTTCCAGCCCAGCCATACAATGCTGACCACGTGCAGTTATTGCAGCAAGGCTGGCATCCGAGGGACAAAGCGCCCTCTCTGCATAGCCAATGTCTCAGGGCCTCCTTGATGCTACTGTAGTGAGTCTAGGAAGCCAGGAGATGAATGAAGGCATTATGGAGCCTTGTCACTCCACCGCCTCTGTGTACAGAGGAGGGGGCTGGGGCCAGCTGTTCTAGATGCTGCACAGACACAGGGAGATTTGCTCAGATCTGGGGTCTCCTGATCCCGGGCAGCACGCACATCATGGTCCTGAAGGCTGTATGCTGTCTAGCTGTTCCTGCACAGTGGCTCTAGGAAAGAACTCGGGAGGCGAAGAGCATCTCTTTCTTTTATACAACTAGCTTCTATTTATTTTTACCTTTGATCTTTGTTATGTTCAAACATTTTCAAATAGTGTGCCCCTAGAGCTCATAATTAAATAGCCCAATCCTTTTACTCTTCACAGCATGTATCAGACCAAATCAGAAGCTTTTCCACAGACCTTAAAAAATATTGGAGATTAATAGGAGGTTGCAAAGATTATAAAGAGAGATCCTGTGTACCCTTCCAGTAGGTTTCCCCATGATTACTCCTTATGAGATACAGCGTAGCATCAATACCAGGACTTGGATATTGGTGCAAAGTGTGTATGTAGTTATGGCTTATTTTATCACATACATAGTTTGTGTATCCACTACTGCCATCAAGATACAGAACCATTTCTTCACCACCAAGATCTCCAGATCTCCCTCCTGCCACCCACTGCTCCCCACCATCCCTAACTCCTAGCAACCACCAATCTAATTTCTATTTCTATAATTTTCTCAATATGAGAATGTTAGATAGATGGAATTATACAGTATGTGACCTTTTGAGATGGGCTTTTTTTTTTCTTCTAGTCACAATGCCCTTACAATCCATCTGGGCTGCATGTATCAACAATTTCTTTTTATTGCTGAATAATTTTCTGTGGCACCAGTTTGTTTAACCACACTTACCCATTGGAGGGCATCTGGGATAAGTTTTGGCTCTTATAAATCGAGCTGCCTCAGATGTTTGTGTACAGGTTTTTGCATGCAAACATTTTCATTTTTCTGGGACAAATGCCCAGGAGTGCAGTCCTGGCTCAAACACTAAATGGATATTTAGTTTATAAAGAAAGCACCAAACTATTTTCCAGAGTGACTAAGAACTCACATTCCCATTAGTAATGTATGAGTGATCCAATTTTTCCACATTCTCGCTTGCATTTTGTGTTATTATATTTTATTGTATTAGAATATTTAACATGAGCTCTACCCTCTTAACATATTTTAAGTGTACAATATAATATTGTGAACTAAAGGCATAATGTCATAAGCAGATCTCTAGAATTTACTCATCTTGTATAACTGAAGCTTTGTACCCACTCAAAACAATCACTTCCCGTTTCCCCCTACCTCTAGCCTGGCAACCACCATTCTACTCTCTGCTTCTATGAATTTGAATATTTCAGGTAATTCATAGAAGTGGAATCATGCAACATTTGTGCTTCGGCAACTGGCTTATTTCACTTAGTGTAACGTCCTCAAGTTTCATCCATGTTGTCAGATGTGGCAAGATTTTCTTTTTAGGACTGAGTAATAGCCATTGCCTATGCATATGACGTTTACTGTATCCATTTATCTGTTGATGGACATTTGGGGTTGTTTTCACATCTCAGCTTCATAATGCTGTAATAAACATAGTAGTAAAAATATTTCTTCCGGATCCTGATGTCAATTCTTTTGGATGAACACTCAGAAGTGGAATTGTTGGATCATAGAATAGTTGTATTTGTAATTTTTGAGGAACCTCTGTACTGTTTTCCATAGCAGCCATGCTATTTTATTTTTCCGTAGTGTAGAAGGGTTCCAGTTTCCCTACATCTTTGCCAACACTTGTTATCATTTATTGTTTTGATAATAGCCATTATAACAGTGATATCTCACTGTAGTTTCAATTTGCATTTTCCTGATGATTAGTATGTTGAGCACATTTTCATGTATCTATTAGCCATTCGTATGTTTTCTTTTGAGACTTTTCTATTGAAGTCATTTGCCTATTTTAAAATCAGCCTATTTGTTGTTCTGCTGTTGAGTTATAGGCATTCCTTATGTATTTTGGATTTTGACTCTGCCTATATTATATATTGCAAATATTTTCTCCCATTCCACAGGTTGTCTGTTCGCTTTGGTTTCTCTTTTGCTGGGCAGAAGCTTTTTAGTTTGATGTAATCCTACTTGTCTATACATGGTCTTGTTGCCTGCACTTTATATACCATATCCAAGAAATCATTTCCAGGACCAATGTCACGAAACATTTCCTCTACATTTTCTTCTAGGAGTTTTGACTTTGAAGTTTAAGTATTTAATACATTTGGAGATGATTGTTACATATATTGTAACAAAACGGTCCAATTTTATGCTTTGGTATGTGGATATCTGTTTTTTCCAGCACCATTTGTTAAAGAGACTATCTTTATCTCTCCATTGTGTAGACTTGGCACCTTGTCAAAGGTCTTCATAGGGCCATATATGCAGGTGTTTATTTCATTTTTTCTGGTATAATATGTATGGAGTTACATGTCATGGTGGTTTTAATTTGCATTTTCTTAATGGCCAGTGATGTTGAACACCTTTTCATGTGCCCATTTATTAGTCATGGATCCACTTTGATAAAATGTCTCTTTACATCTTTGGCCCATTTTCTAATTGGAATATTGTATTTATGCAAATACAATTGATTTTAAAATATTTATCTTGTATCTGTGAGCCTGTATCTTGTTGAACTCATTTATTCTAGAATTTATTTTGGTAATGGTTTTTTTAAAAAGTGTCTCTTTACATCTTTGGCCCATTTTCTAATTGGAATATTTGAGTGTATTTTAATGTTAAATTTTGAGAACTATATACTAGATATAAGCGCTTTGTTAGATGTGTAGTTGGTGCATAATTTTCTCTCGTCTGTAACTTGCTTTTATTCTTTTAATAGGATCATTAGCAGAGAAAAACATGTTAGGTTTGGATGAGGGCCAATTGGTCATTTACTGTACGGTGCTTTTGATGTCATGTCTAAGAACATTTCTCCAAGCCATAAATCTCAAAAATTTTCTCTTATGTTATCTTCTAAAAGTTCTTATGTTTTACATTTAAACATATGATGTGTCTTGAGATAATTCTTGTAAAAGGTGTGAGGCTTAGGCCGAAGTGTATTGTTTTTGCCTATTTCTTTTTTTTTTTTTTTTTTTTTGAATGTCACTAGACAATTAAACTTTTATTGAAGCGTAAATTGTGGTACAGAAATACATTTCAACTGGTTTAAGCCCAATACCAGTGAAAGGAGAAATTATGGCACCAAAACTTTCCCTCTTCTATCAAACCATGATTTAGATTATGATTCAATCTACATTTCTCTTTTCTAGGCTTTGTCCCATATAAATTTGTGCAGTTTTTCAACATTAGAATTCTTAATTCTATTAGGAAAAAAAACAAAACAAACAAAAAAAACCCCACAGACCTCAAGTCAACAAATCTATTGGGATACTGTTTACGAACAAAGTCCACCTTAAGCATTGGTCCTTAAAACAGAGCTCCTCAAAATATTAGGTGCTGTGCTCATTACAGAATCAAACTTACACACTGACTGAAAACTTCCTCAATGAAATTTTCAATCAACAACATGCTTCAAATAAAAGTCAAACAGTGTTCCAACCACTTGATTTCAAACCAAGTAGATTTTAGGTTTAGAAACACTAAAAAAAGGTGTTTCATTTATAAATACAGAAGGAACAAAAACGTCACTGCATCAATCCAGAAATTATCAAAATATTTAGAGGACAAGAAATATAAAATTTAGTCAACTTTGCTGTTTTCTCAGTTCCTTAAAATCCCAGAGTATCTGCAAATATAGCTAAAAGGTACCAACTCTTGAAAGCCTATATTACTAGTTATTTCTCATTGAGTATTTTGGAATTTTATTTATGTTCTACTTATTTATTCATATATTCTACTTTATGATGTTTATCTGAATAATCTGGACAAATTCTCATTCTGGGCAGTCATTCATTTCATCCTACGAATGCCATGGTGAGGGAAACACCGTAGTTAGAGGAACAGATGAAGTCAGAACACACATGCATCACAGTCACAGAACTTTAAGTCACAAGATGGAAAAGACATTGATTCTGCTTTGGATCAAAGTTTATAGAACACTACTTAATGGAAACTAGTGGAAATGGCCGCTAAAAGAAAAGTTAAGGTGAATGATCCAAGCTGACTTGATTTACTGAATCCAGAATAAAATTATGCTAAATCTCTCTGGTAATTAACTAAATAAAAAATCATTTTGTACTACTACTTAAACTTAGTAGGTTAGTAAAGGCGTGCTACTCATCAGACGCTAATCTCATTTACTGAGGAACACAGAATTGTATGTTTTCCACAGTTCAGCCAGTACACCCTAATCTCAATCTACAACTCTGGGTCTTCCCTGCGAATCAACTATTTTCCGAAAGAGCACATTACAATAAAAGAGAGGTTAAATTCCCATGCCCTTTAAAGAATATTAAGCCCAGGGACCATCTCCTCCATTCCCCATCTGGGGTATAGAATTAGTATATAAACCCACAGTGTTAACAGTGTATTGCTCTATTTGGGGTCTTGGGGGAGACACCAGGGAGAGGGAAGGAAATCAAAGGACTATAAATGCAGGGTCCAATAATGTTAAAATAGTAAATATGCAAAATGAGTAACTGGAATCATTTTCTTAAGGACTCATGGAAGAAAAACTTTAATTGCTGTTTCAAAAAACATCAGTATGAAGTAGAAATTAGTTTCAATAACATTAGTAAAGAATATGTTCTAGAAAGTGGAGGTAACTGGATGTAAAATTCTGGCAGCAATTTAATAGAACAGTCCCAGAGGGTTAGGCTGAGGCCACCACCTAATGAGGACGAAAGCCTTGTCTGTGGGGAATTTTGGATGATACTTGGAGAAATATTACACTGTGCATAAACCAAACTGAGTTGCTTTCACAAGTGTTGTAAAGTTTCATATAGTAAAAGGTTTTTTCTACATGCACTTCAATTTCACAGCAAGAGTGGCAGAGAATACCTAAACACAGAAGAGAGCATTCATGCAAGATATCTAACTCCTTGATATAATAATGCATACAATTCAAAATGATTACACTATCATTACATCTAGGGCTTTCTGCAACTACACAGTGGTGGTTATGGAAAGCACTGCCCCCAGCATCGACATCTAGAAAGCATCCACCACCTTCTACATGTGTTCTCTTTTTGCGTTTTTTCTTCATTTTTTTAAATCAACTCTGCTGTTGTTGCTGCTTGTTAGCAAAACTGGTAAAAACAAAATTGTAATCATTGAACATAGCACTCTGGCAATCAAGACGCTTAAAACCTTCAATCTTCTGAGGTGAAGCAAGCACTGTGCGACATTTAGAACTGATTAACAAACAAGGTGGTCACAAATTTTCCTGGCTTGAAGACTTCTACAACTTTCCTGATCAGGTCATCATAGGAGGTCTGACTTAAGTTTGTTTCAAAGCTAACATAAGAAAATTCTGGTTCTGGAGTGATGTGAATAGTCCAATAAGTTCCATCCGATTTCATTCCATTCATCGAATACCCACAAGGATTGAACATTGTGGCATCAATGACAGAACCTGGTGTCAGGTCACGAATTCCACTCTCACGAGTGACATCCTTTGCAGTAACACCATCTTTCATGTAGAACTGGTCCATAACTGCTGGGTCAAGCTCACTCATCAGAATTTCCAAGGTTTGATCTGGCTGACTGATTACCCGACTCTCTGGGAAATCCAGAGTATATAAGTACCAACAGTCAGAATTCATACGTCCCATACAATATGCTGCTCCATTTGGGAAAATTGCATTAAGAAACTATATTTCTTCCTGGAAATTCCGGTGTGGGTACCCTTGGTGAGAAGGCTTCATGAAATTCTTACGAGAATAAAAGAAGCTTTGAATTGAGTCAAACCCACTGTAATCCCTAGCAAGCTTCAACAGGGGAACCAGTGCTTTCAGCAAGAGGGTGGTACCACATGTCTTCAAAATGAAACGTCTCTTGGAGACAAACATGCTACTCTCACTGAGTACATAAGCTTCCTGCTTGTCAGTTTTTGTCACACTTATGATTGAACATTGCACATCCTTCAAAAGTATGTCCCACTCAGATCTTGGGATAGTGCGAAGATCCCCAGATCCTTGGTTTGCCTCGGGCTGCTGCCGGGAGAACCAAACCTCCAGCAGCTTCTCGGTCCCTTCGAAAAAATGTGCAGCTTCCATCACCGTGAGACTAGCGAACAACCAACAACCACAGAAAATCAACTAAATTAAACCTCTTCTCCCGCCGCTGCCGCCGCCGCTGCGGATTGGTCCAGCTGTGTTACTAAAGTTCTGGTTCCTTTTTTTTTTTTTTTTTTTTTTGCTATAATTTTATATTAACTTTTTTTAAAAAAAAGGACTAATAAAATTTTCCCGGCTTTGTGTGAGCGAAAGTTGAACGTAAGTCTTTTGGAAATAGAGGCAGATACAGTTCAGTCTCTTGTAGTCCGCTGCTTTCCCGTTAGAGAGAGTAGAGCGAGCGCTAGCTAATGTCGCCGGCCATACTGTGTAAGCGCGTTTTTGCCTATTTCATTGATCTAGCACCGTTTGTTGAAAAGACTATCCTTCCTCCAGGAAGTTGCTTTTGCACTTCTGTTAAAAAACAGGGGAACACATTTGTGTGGGTCTACTTTTGCGTTCTTTACTCTGTTCCATTGATCTGTGTGTATATCCCTTGAGTAATATGCCACAGTCATGATTACTTTAGCTGTATAGTAAGTCTTGAAATCAGGTGGATAATTCTTCCTGTTTTATTTTTCTTTTTCAGAATTGTTTTAGCTATTCCATACAGATTTCTATATAAATTTGAGAACAATCTTATTTATAATATATCTATCTAAATTGTCTATATCTACAAAAAAATCTTGGTGAAATTTGGATAAACCTGTATACCAATTCAGCAGAGAGTTTGTCTTCACCATATTGAGCCTTCTCAGTATGCATCTCCATTTATTTAGGTCTTATTTTATTTATTTCATCAGCATTTGGTAGTTTTCAGCATAAAGTCTTGCATATATTTTCTTAGATTTACACCTAAGTGTTTTTTTTTTTTTTTTTAGGTTTCAATGATATCGCATTTAAAATTTTGGTTTTCATATGTTCACTGGTAGTATATGCAAATACAACTGATTTTAAAATATTTATCTTGTATCTGTGAACCTGTATTTTGTTGAACTCATTTATTCTAGAATTTATTTTGGTAGTTTTTTTTTTTTTTTTTTTTTAAATCTTCATTGGCTATCATGTCATCTGCAAATAGGAACAATTTTACTTCTTTTCTAATCTGTGTGACTTTCATTTCATTTATTTGTCTTAATGTGCTGGCTAGAACTTTCAAGTATTCTGATGAGTGGCAGTGTCACATGAAAGTAGAATCCATGCCTCATTCACAGTTTTAGGGGGAAAACATTCAGTCTTTTACTATTAAGTACAATGCTTTGTAGATATTCTTTATCAGGCTGAAAAAGTTTATCTCTATCCCTATTTTATGACAGTTTTTGTCAAAAATGAGTGTTAAATTCTGTCAAATGCTTTTTCAGCATTCATTAAAATAGTGGATTACACTGATCGATTTTCCAGTATTTAACCAGGCTTGCATTCCTGGAACAAGCCATACTTGGTCATGGTGTATATTCTTCGTATATATTGCTAAATTCTATTTGCAAAATTTTTTTCTTTGTGGTATCAGGATAATATTGGCTTCATGGAGTACATTAGAATTTTTTTTTTTTTTTCTGGAAAAGATTGTATAGATTAGATGTGGTTTTTCTTAGACCACATATTAGTCCCTTCTTGCACTGCTATAAAGAAATATCTGAAACAGCATAGTTTATAAAGAAAAGAGGTTTAATTGCTCAATGTTCTGCAGGCTGTACAGGAAGCATGGCTGTAGAGGCTTCAGGAAACTTACAATCATTGGCAGAAGGTGGAGGGGAAACAGGCATGTCTTTCATGACCAGAGCAGGAGGAAGAGAGAGAGCAGGGAGTCACTGCACACTTTTAAATAAACAGATAACATAATAGCTCACTCACTATCATGAGAACAGCACCAAATGGGAAATCTGCCCCCACGATCCAATCACTTCCCACCAAACCCCACCTCCAACATTAGAGATTACAATTTGACATGAGATTTGGGTAGGGACACAGACTCAAACCATTATCAGACCATTTGGCAGAATTCTCCAGTGAAACCAGGTAAGCCTGGATATTTGTCTTATGGGAGGTTTATAATTATGAATTCAACATTCCTAATTGTTTATAGGATTATTCAGGTCATTTATTTTATACTGGAGGAGTTGTGCTACTTTGCAGTTTTTGAATAATTTGTGCATTTTATCTATGTTGTCAAATTTACATATGTAGAGTTGTGTTCATAGTGTTCATAGTGTTTATTATTCTTTTGATGTCTGCAGGGTCTATAGTTATCTTTTCACTTCTGATATGGTTGACTATCTCTAATCCAAAAATTCAAAATCCAAAATGCGTCAAAATCTGAAAAATTTTGAGTACTGACTTGACACTCAAAGGAAATGCTTGTTGGAACATTTTGGATTTTGCATTTTCAGATTGAGGATGTTGAACTATAAGTTCTGAACTTACAGTTCAGTTGAACTATAACACTTTTGGTCCTAAGGATTTTGAATAAGGGATACTTAACCAGTGCTGGTATATTGGAACATCTTCTTTTTTTTAAGTTTTTCTAGAAGTTAATCAATTCTATTTTCTTTTGCAAAGAACAAGCTTTTACTTTCATTGAAGTTCTGTGCTGTTTTTCTGCATTCAAACCCAGTGATTCTTGCTCTTGCTTTTGTTTCCTTCCTTCTACTTGCTTTGGGTTTATTTTGATTTTATTAAGATGAGAATTTAGTTATTGATTTATGACTTTTTCTTTTTTCTAATGTAAGCATGTAATGCTATAAATTTTAGTCTTGGAACTGCATAATTGCATCCCGTAAATTTTGATATGTTGCATTTTAATTTTCATTTTCAATGTAATTTTTATTTCTCTTCTTTTAGTTTTCCTTTGAGAGAATCTTTATTTCTCCTTTATTACTTAGGAATATTTTGGGCAAGTATAGAATTTGGGGTGAATAGTTTTTTTTCTTACATCACTTGAACAATGTTTTCCCTCTCCCTTGGGCCTCCATGCTTTCTGATTTTAAAAAATCTACTGTAGGTCGGGTGCGGTGGCTCATGCCTTTAATCTCAGCACTTTGGGAGGCTGAGGTGGGTGGATCATGTGGTCGAGACATCCTGGCTAACACAGTGAAACTCCGTCTCTACTAAAAATACAAAAAATTAGCCGGGCGTTGTTGTGGGTGCCTGTAGTCCCAGCTACTCGGGAGGCTGAGGCAGGAGAATGGCGTGAACCTGGGAGGTGGAGGCCACATTGAGCCAAGATCGTGCCACTGCACTCCAGCCTGGGCAACAGAGTGAGACTCCATCTCAAAACAAAACAAAACAAAACAAAAAACTACTGTAATTTAAATTATCTTTCCCATGTAGGCAATGTGCTGTCTTTCTCTTGTTGCTTTCAGGATTCTTTCTTTGTCTTCAGGTTTTAGAATTTTGATTGTGGTGTATCTTCAAGTGAATTTCTTTGAATCTATCAGGTTTGGAACTCATTTATCTTCTTGAATCTATAAATTTATAGGTTATTTTGGCCACATTTGTTAATTTAGCATTGTTTTTTGAAAACATTTTTAGTTCCATGATCCCTCTCTTCTTCTAGGACTTTGATGATGTGCTAACTCTTTTGTTATAGTCATACATGTAAATGAGGCTCAGCTAATTTTTTCAGTTTCCTCTTTGCTGTTCAGATTGAGTAATTTCTATTGCTCTATATTTAAGTTTATTATTTTATTTTGTCCTCTTCATTCTGCCATTGTGCCCATTCACTGAACTTTTTATTTCAGTTGCTGCATTGTTTAGTTCTAAAATTTCCTTTTGATTCTTCTTTTTACTTCTGTCTTCATTACAATTTTTGTATTTCTTTGCCAAAAATTCTATATTTTCCTGTGTTTCAAGCTTGTTTTTAATTGCTAATTGCAGCACTTTTCATAATGATTGTATTAAAATTCTTGAAAGATAATTCTAACAATTGTATCATCTGGGTGTTGGTGTTTTATTGATTGTCTTCTTATTCACCTCGACTTGTTTTTGGTTCTTGGTGTAATGAATGACTTTTGATTGAAATAGATACATTTTGGTATTATAAGACAATGAAGTTTATTTAAATAATGTTTATTAGCAAGCTTCCTCTGACATCTCTCCAGTGGATGAGGAGATGGGGGCACTGCCATGTAATTACCAATTAGGGATGGAAAACTATGTTCTCCACTTGATCTTTTTGACACCTAGGCTGGGGGAAGGGCTCTTTTTTACTGCAGGGCAGAAATGGAGTTCAGATTCCCCACATTGTCTCCACAGACATGAAGGGACAGGGGACTTGTTACTGCCCAGCAGGGATGCAAACCCTAGCTCCCAACTCAGCCTTTATTTATACCACCTGACAAGGGAGGTGGGGATGCCACATAACAACACAGTAAGGGCAGAAGTCTAGTCTCCCTGCTTAGCCTTGGCTGGTGTGAGTGGAGGTGGAGCCACAGTTTTTCTGTGTTTGGCTGGAGTAGGCATTTTATTCCTAAAAGTTTTCTGTCTTGATAGGTTTTCCCTTTCCTGGTTCTTTGGCTAGAAAGAGCTGGCTTTTCTTTGGTCTTTTTTTTTTCTGTCTGCACTAATTAGCAGTTCCAGGTTGCTGACTTTACAAATACCTAATCTTGGGATATATGAGGCAATAAGAAACTCATTGTCATGTTATTCCTTAAGTCCCACAGTCTCTGGTTGTTCTGCCTTCTTCTCTGTACCTTTCAGAGTCTTCTTATATTTGCTTTATATATAATGCCTAGGCCTTTTAGTTATACTTAGTAGGAATAGGGTAAAGCATGTCTACTCCATCTTCCTGGAAAATGGAAGCCTTATTCTCATAGACTTTTGGGTTTCAGGGAAATTGAAATAAGAGCTGGATTCCTGGGAATAAATCAGGCCAAATCCCATGATTGGGACTTGCTGAGCATTAGGTAGACAGAGTCATTCATTCATTCATTCATCCACAAATGTGTGGGCACCTGCTCTGTTCCAGGAACTGCTTGGAAACTGCAAATATAGAAGTAAACAAAGCAGTTAAAGTTCCTGTGTTGGAGACCCACATTCTACAGAGCGGACTGAAAAAATCAATGATACATAAGCAAAAATATGTTTTATTAGATATGTTATTAAATGCTGATAACAAGATATGAATCAGGGAAAAAGGATATAAAGTGTTAGATGGGGGCTGGGAATTCCCAGCAAAGCGGCCAGGACAGACCTCATTCAGAAGGAAATTTTTGAATAGAGGCTTGAGGGAAGTAAAGCAATCAGCATTTCAGGCATGAGGAACACTGAATGCAAAGGCCCGAGGCAGATGTATGTCTGGCAGATTCAAGGAAGCATCAGGCAGGAGATGAGAACAGGGAATTCGGTGAGTGAGCCGGAAAGCCATCAGCAACCTGACAGCAGGGGTGAATCTTAATCTAACTGTCATAAATGGTTGTTCTGGCTGCTGCGTTGAGAGCAGACTGAGTAGAGGCAAGGGCAGGAATGAGAAGCGCAATTTGGAGACTTGTTAAATAACACACTAGAAAGGGTGGCTCGACTGCTTGGGAACAGTAGGGGCCATGAGTGGTCAGAGTCTGGATATATTTTGGAGATGTAGCCAATAGGATTTACTGAAGCTGGATGTGGGGTGAGAGAGGAAGCTGGGAGCCATGGGTAACACCAACAGTTGTGGCCTGAGCATGGGGCTGACAGGTGGTGTGTTAGGAATGTGGACCTGCCATGAGTGTGGATATGCCACATCATGATGCTGTCATCCTTCCCACAGGGAGGTCCAGCCCACTGTGGACACGGGTCCGAGTTGGGAACTAGTCTGAGAACCAGCATCGGTGACCTTAAAAAAGCATGACCTGTGTGCTGACCCTGGAGGCAGGTGTAGATGGAATGTGGTTTCACACAGGGGCATTTGGGAGGAACCCACACTGGTGAAAGTCCCAGTTCATGAGATTCTAGAACCTTCCCTGATGGATATGGGCTCCTTGAACTCCCTGTTATCATGGGAGGCAGACTGGCAGTGCTTCTCTCAGGGCTTAGCTTTTCCTGACAGAATCCTTTGCCTTTGTACATGTCCCTTCATACCCTCCAAAGTGTTTCTTCTGCCCACACCCCCTGCCCACCCCCATGCCAGCAAGTTTGTATGGTCAGGATGCTGGCTGGGACCAGGGCGGCTCCCACAGCATGGCACTGCAGCCCAGAAAGTCTGATCGAAGGTTGCAGGACAGTTTATAAATTCCTCAAGGATTGCTTACATGCCCAGAGCAAATTCCATCTGCCTGGTTTCTTTCACATGTGTTCACCCCCTTGTTGGCTTCCCCAAGTTCAAATAAGAGGATCAATAATTTCGTTTTACAGTGGAGTACTTAGTCTGATTCTGTTTGGGAATTTTCATGTTTTGAGAAATGAACCTTCCTGTTAAAGAGATTTAGCATGCACTCAGACCACAGAAAGCCCCACATGGAAAAAACCAAGGCAACATACCGTAAGTTTTGTTTCCAAGGCCTCCAGGACCCCAGCATAAGCAGCAGAGTCAAGTAAGCCAGCTTTTCTGCCATCTGAGTTAGACCTGGTGACGTCTTCCAGAAAGTATGAGTTTAACATTTCACAAGTTGTGACTCAAACAAAATTTGCACCCACCACTTCTGCTGGCCCCATGCCTGGCACTCACTTAGTGAAGGACTTTTGATAAATCTTCAGCCTGTGAGCCTTAGCTGCAGGGGAGGGAGCAGAGCAGGTGTTCTGAGGGACCCTCCTGCTGAGGAGGGAGGCCCTGATGCCTGGCTTGTGCCAGTGGGCGTGGCCATTCCTTATGCCCCAGTTGAACCAGTGCAGACTGCAGCTGCCCCTGAGCAGCATTTCCTGGCCTGCCCATCTTGACCCTTCTACCATTCTATGTCTTCTCTCACTCCCCTGTGAAAGGCTCAAACGAGCAGGTCAATTCATGCGCATCCAAGAAAATGCCCCCCAATGCGTGGGGCAGGGTCAGCACTCCTTCAAGGGCAAGGGGAAGGAGCCTTAGCTTTACTGTATTTCTCCCCACTGATGCCTCACCCAAAGTTCCCCCTTGGACATCATGCTCCAATTACACAGCAGGACAGGGGCTGGAAGCAGAGTTCTAGAATGGGCTCTTCCTGCAGGAGGGGCAGGTTCCTGGCGGAAGACCAGCTGCAGGGTACAGGAGGATGCGGGTGGATGGGAGAGGATGAAGCTGGAAGTAGCCTCTTGTCTTTCCTGGCCACTGAAGTCAAATTCGTGAAGTGCTTTTTGAATTCAAAAATGGCTTACAAGTGTTCACTGCTTTGAATTTCTGGTAACCTGTGGTAGCCGTGTGTGTGTGTGTGTGTGTGTGTGTGCATGCGTGTGTGCTGGGCAGGTGGGTGAGGAATAAGGGGAAACACCAAACACCTCACAACTGCAGTCTCCTCCTACTTCACCTTTGTATTTCCCACAATCTTCAGAGCAATCAGAAGGGGAAGCATTACTCCAATACTATGGCAGAGAAAACGGAGTCACAACAAACAGAACTGTTAAGCCAAGGGGCCAGTCCTAGGTGCTGACCACTTGAGAGGTTGGCAGGGCTCTTTCTCCTTGGCTGATCTGCTAGTCTTGGGTCGTGACCCTGGGACCTGGGTGGGACAGGCAGAAGATGCATGCTTTATTGGTTTCTCAACAGGCTTTCTGGTCTATGCAGAGGGTAGAGCCTGCAGAGGTCCCTGACAGCACACAGGAAACTTGGATGGAGAGAAGGGCAGGCATCTCAGGGAGGTCTCCAAGCCAAGAAACGAGGCAGGACGGCCTGGAGGCTGGGGCAGCATTCCCAGTTCCCAGGCTCGGAGTGCCAGGCCAGGCCATGCTTTTCTCAGGCTGCCCAGTCTAGAAAAATGACTTCTGCAATCTCATCCTTATCATTCACAAAGTGGGCACAAGGGCTGCTTATCTCATTGGAATGTGGCAAAGAATACTGAATTGAGATAATCACAAGACATGCAGTCAGGTGTATAAAGTGCATGTAGAACAATACAGAAATAAATGCAGAAATGCAAGTCCTTTCTTCTGGAAGTTTGTCATTTTCGTGGACTAAGAAAAAACTTAGTAGACACTGGGACAATGAACCACCCTGTGTTGGCTTCATTTACAAACCTTTCTCCAGAGGTTTGCAGACCAAGGAGTTTCACAAACCTGTCTGGTAACTGTAATATATTTGCAGTTAAATGTCCCAGCAAAGTGCATTGTATTTTTCCCCCTTTATGTAAAAGTTGTGCTCAGATTTTAATTTCCTTTGACCTGTGGGCCATTTGATCCCTTCTGGCTTTAATTACTTCTATCCTTGATTAATCCCTTGGTGTTCTTCGCCTTCTCTGCTGTCACTGGTAGAACATGCTGCAAAGTCCAAACGCCTTTGGTATGTTTACGAATTTAACTGATCCCAAATGTGGAGGAGAAACCTCCTGGAATTTAGATCTGGAATTTTCATTTGATGATTAGAATTTCACAAGTGTTTTCTTTTTTTCCCTGTCTTGAATGAAGGCTTTGGGAACATGTTTTGTCGTTTTATTTTTTTGTAATTAGATTTTGTAATCTCTATCTCCTATGTTCCCATCAACAAACATATATCTTGCTTACAAATAACACAAGCCACAAGTATAATCTGCCTTTTCTTCTCCTGAGGTTTTAGTTAATGTCTGTGACTTTCAATCCTGCATTGCTTGAAGCAGCAGCAGGCAACCTATGGCTTTCCTGTACCCTGAGTCCTGTCTCCCTGTGGATGGTGGAGCCCAGGAAGAATAGGCTAAGGGGGTGAGGACCTGCGAGTAAAATTTAGATTGCTTACTCAGTCTGTGTTTGATTCTGGGCAAGCATTTCAAGTGTATCAGTATTTATCATCTCTCAAACAGAATGAAGCTATTTATGTTAAAACACTTAAAAATTGAAAAGCACTGTATTTAAAAGGAGGATTTGCACACATGTTCATATATGTACATGCACAGGTTTGAGAACACAAAAGCAGCATGCAGGTATGGTTTTTATGAGTGATAATGATGGAGATAGGCATTCAAATTCTTTGCATTTACCAAGACACTCTCTGTTTCTGTTTTTCTCTGTTCCCCTCCCTTCCTCCCTCTCTCCCTGGCTTCTTCCCCTTCCCCTCCTCCTTTCTCTAGCTGTTGCTCTCACTACACACACACACACACACACTCATTCTCTCTGTCTCTCTGTCTTTGTTACACACACATCTGTGGAAAATTGGAAAATTGATATCAGAAGTTAAATTATCAATTGTTTTAGAGGTTAAATTTATTACTGTCTACAGGTGCTATGCTTTAGGGAATTTGATTTAATAAAAACATCTGTTTCTGGGCCAGGCACGGTGACTCATACCTGTAATCCCAGCACTTTGGGAAGCCGAGGGGGGTGGATCACGAGGTCAGGAGATCGAAACCATCCTGACTAACACAGTGAAACCCCATCTCTACTAAAAATACAAAAAATTAGCCGGGTGTGGTAGTGGGTGCCTGTGGTCTCAGCTACTCTGGAGGCTGAGGCAGGAGAATGGCATGAAGCCAGGAGGCGGAGCTTGCAGTGAGCTGAGATCCTGCTACTGCACTCCAGCCTGGGTGACAGAACAAGACTCTGTCAAAAAAAAAAACAAACAAATAAATAAATAATCTGTTTCATTTACATACTTAAGAGTGAATTCATGTGAAAATGATGTATCAATGTCATATCTCTTAGTGACTAAGAATTGCACTACAGCCATTAATTTTTTCATAATTTTATTCCTTAAATAATGTTACTATTGTTTATTACAGATTATTTCTATAAGCAAACTTTCAAATCCATATCCTTGCATATCCACTTGTCAAAATACAAAATAGGTGGCTCTTTTTTGGTCCGTTATGTTTTTGGTGGTTGTTGATAATGTGTGATTTACAATCAACAAAATGGAGAGGTCTAAATTTTTCAGTGCATATGAATCCCAGCAGTTTTCTTTTTTTTTTTTAAAAGTAGATTCCATAGAGTTTTCTATGTACATAATTGTTTTACTTACTTTAAAAAAATCTTTGGTCCTTCCTTTCTTTTTCTTGCCTTATTGCCCTTGCTAGAACTTCCAGTAGAATAACATTGAATAGAAGAGGGGAGAGAGGAAAGCCTTATCTTGCTTCAGATCTTAGGGAGAAAGTGTTCTATTTTTCATTACAAAATCTGATGTTAGGTGTAGGTTTTTTGTAGATGCCCTTTATGTGATTAAAAGAGTTCCTTTTTATTTCTAGTTTGCCAAAAGAGTTCATCATGAATGGACATTAGCTGCATATCTATTTTGAATTATTGGCTCTTGTTTTTTGATCATGGGATGGCCTCAGCTCCCATTGCACCAGGTGTCCATTTCATTCATGTAGATTTGCCTTTGATTAGGCCCTAGTCCTTCTCCTTCATTATCGGTATCAGCAGAGTCTAAGAAAAACCCTAAGGGTTTTTTTTTTTTTTCATGACATGAAGATAACTATCAACTCTGTGAAACTAGATGTCAGACTTTTTATTATTATTATTATTATACTTTAAGTTCTAGGGTACATGTGCACAACGTGCAGGTTTGTTACATATGTATACATGAGCCATGTTGGTGTGCTGTACACATTAACTCTTCATTTACATTAGGTATATCTTCCGATGCTATCTCTCCCCCTACCCCCTCCCCACAAGAGGACCTGGTGTCTGATGTTCCCCTTCCTGTGTCCAAGTGATCTCATTGTTCAATTCCCACCTATGAGTGAGAACATGTAGTATTTGGTTTTCTGTTCTTGCAATAGTTTGCTGAGAATGATGGTTTCCAGCTGCATCCATGTCCCTACAAAGGATGCTAACTCATCCTTTTTTATGACTGCATAGTATTCCATGGTGTATATGTGCCACATTTCTTAATCCAGTCTGTCACTGATGGACATTTGGGTTGATTCCAAGTCTTTACTATTGTGAATAGTGCCACAATAAACATACGTGTGCATGTGTCTTTATAGCAGCATGATTTATAATCCTTTGGGTATATCCCCAGTAATGGGATGGCTGGGTCAAATGGTATTTTTAGTTCTAGATCCTTCAAGAATCACCATACTGTTTTCCACAATGGTTGAACTAGTTTACAATCCCACCAACAGTGTAAAAGTGTTCCTATTTCTCCACATCCTCTCCAGCACCTGTTGTTTCCTGACTTGTTAATGATTGCCATTCTAACTGGTGTGAGATGGTATCTCATTGTGGTTTTGATTTGCATTTCTCTGATGGCCAGTGATGATGAGCATTTTTTCATGTGTCTGTTGGTTGTATGAATGTCTTCTTTTGAGAAATGTCTGTTCATATCCTTTGCCCACTTTTTGATGGGGTTGTTTGTTTTTGTCTTGTAAATTTGATTGAGTTCTTTATGGGTTCTGGATATTAGCCCTTTGTCAGATGAGTAGATTGCAAAAATTTTCTCCCATTCTGTAGGTTGCCTGTTCACTCTGATGGTAGTTTCTTTTGCTGTGCAGAAGTTCTTTAGTTTAATTAGATCCCATTTGTCAATTTTGGCTTTTGTTGCCATTGCTTTTTGTGTTTTAGACATGAAGTCCTTGCCCATGCGTATGTCCTGAATGGTATTACCTAGGTTTTCTTCTAGGTTTTTTATGGTTTTAGGCCTAACACTTAAGTCTCTAATCCATCTTGAATTAATTTTCATATAAGGAGTAAGAAAAGGATCCAGTTTCAGCTTTCTACTTATGGCTAGCCAATTTTCCCAGCACCATTTATTAAATATGGAATCCTTTCCCCATTTCTTGTTTCTCTCAGGTTTGTCAAAGATCAGATGACTGTAGATGTGTGGTATTATTTCTGAGGGCTCTGTTCTGTTCCATTGGTCTATATCTCTATTTTGGTACCAGTACCATGCTGTTTTGGTTACTGTAGCCTTGTAGTATAGTTTGAAGTCAGGTAGCATGATGCTTCCAGCTTTGTTCTTTTGGCTTAGGATTGTCTTGGCAATGTGGGGTCTTTTTTAGTTCCACATGAACTTTAAAGCAGTTTTTCCCAATTCTGTGAAGAAAGTCATTGGTAGCTTAATGGGGATGGCATTGAATCTATAAATTACTTTGGGCAGTATGGCCATTTTCACAGTATTGATTCTTCCTATCCATGAGCATGGTATGTTCTTCCATTTATTTCTGTCCTCTTTTATTTCACTGAGCAGTGGTTTGTTGTTCTCCTTGAAGAGGTCCTTTACATCCCTTGTAAGTTGGATTCCTAGGCATTTTATTCTCTTTGAAGCAATTGTGAATGGGAGTTTATTCATAATTTGGCTGTCTGTCTGTTACTGGTGTATAAGAATGCTTATGAATTTTGCACATTGCACGTATCCTGAGACTTTGCTGAAGTTGCTTATCAGCTTAAGGAGATTTTGGGCTGAGACGATGGGATTTTCTAAATATGCAATCATGTTATCTGCAAACAGGGACAATTTGACTTCTTCTTTTCCTAACTGAATACCCTTTATTTCTTTCTCTTGCCTGATTGCCTCAGCCAGAACTTCCAACACTATGTTGAATAGGAGTGGTGAGAGATGGCATCCCTGTCTTGTGCCAGTTTTCAAAGGGAATGTTTCCAGTTTTTGCCCTTTCAATATGATATTTGCTGTGGGATTGTCATAAATAGCCCTTATTATTTTGAGATACGTTCCATCAATACCGAATTTATTGAGAGTTTTTAGTATGAAGGGCTGTTGAATTTTGTCAAAGGCCTTTTCTGTATCTATTGAGATAATCATGTGGTTTTTGTCTTTGATTCTGTTTATATGCTAGATTACGTTTATTGATTTGCATATGTTGAACCAGCCTTGCATCCCAGGGATGAAGCCCACTTGATCATGTTGGATTAGCTTTTTGATGTGCTGCTGGATTCGGTTTGCCAGTATTTTATTGAGGATTTTTGCATCGATGTTCATCAGGGATATTGGTCTAAAATTCTCTCATTTCCTGTATCTCTGTCAGGCTTTGGTATCAGGATGATGTTGGCCTGGTAAAGTGAGTTAGGGAGGATTCCCTCTTTTTCTATTGATTGGAATAGTTTCAGAAGGAATGGTATCAACTCCTCCTTGTACCTCAGGTAGAATTCAGCTGTGAATCCATCTGGTCCTGGGCTTTTTTTGTTTGGTAGGCTATTAATTATTGCCTCAATTTCAGAGCCTGCTATTGGTCTATTCAGGGATTCAACTTCTTCCTGGTTTAGTCTTGGGAGACTGTATGTGTCCAGGAATTTATCCATTTCTTCTAGGTTTTCTAATTTATGTGCATAGAGGTGTTTATAGTATTCTCTGATGGTAGTTTGTATTTCTGTGGGTCGATGGTGATATCCCCTTTATCATTTTGTACTGCGTCTATTTGATTCTTCTCTCTTCTTCTTTATCAGTCTTGCTAGTGGTCTATCAATTTTGTTGATCTTTTCAAAAAATCAACTCCTGGATTCATTGATTTTTGAAGGGTTTTTTTTGTCTCTATCTTCTTCAGTTCTGCTCTGATCTTAGTTATTTCTTGCCTTCTGCTAGCTTTTGAATGTGTTTGCTCTTGCTTCTCTAGTTCTTTTAATTGTGATGTTAGGGTGTCAATTTTAGATCTTTCCTGCTTTCTCTTGTGGGCCTTTAATGCTTTAAATTTCCCTCTACACACCGCTTTAAACATGTCCCAGAGATTCTGGTATGTTGTAAATTTGTTCTCATTGGTTTCAAAGAACATCTTTATTTCTGCCTTCATTTCATTATGTACCCAATAGTCATTCAGGAGCAGGTTGTTCAGCGGTAGTTGAGTGGATTTGATTGAATTTCTTACTTCCTGAGTTCTAGTTTAATTGCACTGTGGTCTGAGAGACAGTTTGTTATAATTTCTGTTCTTTTACATTTGCTGAGGACTGCTTTACTTCCAACCATGTGGTCAATTTTGGAATAAGTGTGATGTGGTGCTGAGAAGAATGTTTATTCTGTTGATTTGGAGTGGAAAGTTCTGTGGATGTCTATCAGGTATGCTTGGTGCAGAGTTGAGTTCAATTCCTGGATATCCTTGCTAACTTTCTGTATTGTTAATCTGTCTAATGTTGACAGTGGGGTGTTAAAGTCTCCCATTATTATTGTATGGGAGTCTAAGTCTCTTTGTAAGTCTCTAAGGACTTGCTTTATGAATCTGGGTGCTCCTGTATTAGGTGCATATATATTTAGGATAGTTAGCTGTTCCTGATGAATTGATCCCTTTACCATTATGGAATGGCCTTCTTTGTCTCCTTTGATCTTTGATGGTTTAAAGTCTGTTTTATCAGAGACTAGGATTGCAACCCCTGCTTTTTTTTGTTTTCCATTTTCTTGGTAAATCTTTTTCCATCCCTTTATTTTGAGCCTATGTGTGCCTCTGCATGTGAGATGGGTCTCCTGAATACAGCAAACTGATGGGTCTTGACCCTTTATCCAATTTGCCAGTCTGTGTCTTTTAATTGGACCATTTATTCCATTTACATTTAAGGTTAATATTGTTATGTGTGAACTTGATCCTGTCATTATGATATTAGCTGGTTATTTTGCTCGCTAGTTGATGCAGTTTCTTCCTAGCCTCGATGGACTTTACATTTTGACATGCTTTTGCAATGGCTGGTACCGGTTGTTCCTTTCCATGTTTAGTGCTTCCTTCAGGATCTCTTGTAGGGCAGGCCTTGTGGTGACAAAATCTCTAAGCATTTGCTTGTCTGTAAAGGATTTTATTTCTCCTTCACTTATGAAACTTCATTTGGCTGGATATGAAATTCTGGGTTGAAAATTCTTTTCTTTAAGAATGTTGAATATTGGCCCCCACTCTTTTCTTACTTGTAGAGTTTCTGCCGAGAGATCTGCTGTTAGTCTGATGGGCTTCCCTTTGTGGGTAACCCAACCTTTCTCTCTGGCTGCCCTTAACATTTTTTTCTTCATTTCAACTTTGGAGAATCTGACAATTATGTGTCTTGGAGTTGCTCTTTTTGAGGAGTATCTTTGTGGCATTCTCTGTATTTCCTGAATTTGAATTTTGGCCTGCCTTACTAGGTTGGGGAAGTTCTCCTGGATGATATCCTTCAGAATGTTTTCCAACTTGGTTCCATTTTCCCCCTCACTTTCAGGCACACCAATCAGACGTAGATTTGGTCTTTTCACATAATCCCATGCTTCTTGGTGACTTTGTTCATTTCTTTTTACTGGTTTTTCTCCATACTTCTCTTCTCCCTTCATTTCATTCATTTGATCTTCAATCGCTGATACTCTTTCTTCCAGTTGATCAAGTAGTTTACTGAAGCTTGTGCATTTGTCACGTAGTTCTAGTGTTATGGTTTTCATCTCTATCAGTTCTTTTAAGGTCTTCTCTGCATTGATTATTCTAGTTATCCATTCTTCCATTCTTTTTTCAAGGTTTTTAGTTTCTTTGCACTGATTACGTAGTTCCTCCTTTAGCTCTGAGAAGTTTGATACACTGAAGCCTTCTTCTCTCAACTCATCAAAGTCATTCTCCATCCAGCTTTGTTCCGGTGTTGGTGATGAGCTGTGTTCCTTTGGAGGGGGAGATGCACTCTGATTTTTTTGAATTTCCAGCTTTTCTGCACTGCTCTTTCCCCATCTTTGTGGTTTTATCTGCCTTTGGTCTTTGATGATAGTGACGTACTGATGGAGTTTTGGTGTGGGTGTCCTTTATGTTTGTTAGTTTTCCTTCTGACACTCAGGACCCTCAGCTGTAGGTCTGTTGGAGTTTGCTTGAGGTCCACTCCAGACCCTGTTTGCCTGGGTATCAGCAGCGGAGGCTGCAGAAGATCAAATATTGCTGAACAGCGAGTGTTGATGTCTGATTCTTGCTCTGGAAGCTTCGTCTCAGGGGTGTACTCCGCCGTGTGAGGTATGAGGTGTCAGTCTGCACCTAGTGGGGGATGTCTCCCAGTTAGGCTACTCAGGGGTCAGGGACCCACTTGAGCAGGCAGTCTGTCCATTCTCAGATCTCAACCTCCATGCTGGGAGATCCACTCCTCTCTTCAGTGCTATCATACAGGCACATTTACCTCTGCCGAGGTTTCTGCTGCTTTTTGTTTAGCCATGCCCTGTCCCCAGAGGAGGATTCTACAGAGGCAGGCCGGCCTCCTTGAGCTGTGGTGGGCTCCACCCAATTTGAGCTTCCCAGTGGCTTTGTTTACCCACTTAAGCCTCAGCAATGGTGGGCACCCCTCCCCAAGCCTCGCTGCCACCTTGCAGTTAGATCTCAGACTGCTGTGCTAGCAATGAGGGAGGCTCCATGGGCGTGGGACCCTCTGGGCCAGGTGTGGGATATAATCTCCTGGTGTGCCATTTGCTAAGACCCTTGGTAAAGCGCAGTATTAGGGTGGGAGTTACCCGATTTTCCAGGTGTTGTGTGTCTCAGTTTCCCTTGGCTAGGAAAAGGGATTCCCTTCCCCCTTGCCCTTCCCAAGTGAGGTGATGCCTCACCCTGCTTCAGCTCTCGCTGGTCAGGCTGCAGCAGCTGACCAGCACTGATTGTCCAGCACTCCCCAGTGAGATGAACCCGGTACCTCAGTTGAAAATGCAGAAATCATCCGTCTTCTGTGTCACTCATGCTGGGAGCTGGAGGCTGGAGCTGTTCCTATTCGGCCATCTTAGGCACGCCCCCGTCAGACTTTATATTGTTTATTGTACAACTTTGTATCATCTAAAAGTTCTTTCACATATCCAATTTTAAATCAACTCATTATTTTGCAAGGTTATCATTGGGATTTCATCAAATATGGTCCCATAATGTTTTAGGATGATAATGAACCAAACCACATTACCTGAACCAAAAGGTAGTAATTGAATTTAAAATAAAGGAAACTAATTCATCATACCTATTGTCCAGGAGTGTAGGCTGGGTCTTCGGGATAACCATTCTTTTTTTCTGAGTGTTAAGAAGCAATTGACATATTAGAATCTTACTACAGAATCCATTTTAGGGTCCTACATTTTTACTTTTTGAATGTGTATGTAAACAAAAGAACTTAAATGAAAACCTTCTGATTTTAAATTTGTAAAAGAGACCAGCAGGAACTTTCCATGTATTTTTTTTTTTTTTTTTTCTGAAAAGAAGTTACATTTTCTAACTATTCACTGAAAACACTAAGAGGCAATGACAGCCCCATCATAATTAGCACTTTGGGAACCCAATTTGTTAATTTTAAATTCTATTTCCCACTAAAACAAAATTCAGGGCTTCTTGCAGAAATGGTTGATTCCAGGTGTGAAACAGAAAATGTTAAAGATAAGCTTTTATGTGCCTTTAACTTGAAGGACTCCTGACCTGAGATGGAATGATTTGACACCCAAAGTAATAATGCAGCAATGGATTGAAATAGAACACATGGATTTAACATTTTTATGAGTTCTAATTATAGTAAAAAAAAAAAAAAAAAAAAAGCAAAACCATTATTGGTCATGTTTCAGTACTGCTATATAATCAATTCATTATTTTGAAAATTTATAATTAAAAGAAAAAATTACACATTTATCCTGAATTTCCTATACAAACTATGGCCAAATAATTTCTTCTTTATAGAAGACACTGGCATTAGACAGTAGAAGAAATGAGATCCACAGAAAATCACATATTTGTAACCCTTCATAAGATAATGGGTTTAGGCAATGGTCTAATGGCTGTAGAAATCTCTAAGTGAAATTTTAGTGAAGAGTCATCTGATAGATGGATAAGGCTACCAACACCTGAACCCACTCAGCAGCTCTAAGATTACAGAAAGTAAGGCAATCGGACATTCAGTGTTTCCTGATGTGATACAATAAGAAGTGCACATGAAATATTATTTCAAAAAACATGAACCTGTACCTGCTTAAGTGTCTAGAGCTAGTTACCATTTACAGGAAATCAGAAGGTAGAATAGTGTGTTAAATGTCACCAAAGGATGTCAAATCTAGAGTGTGGGAAAATTTACAGGACAATTGACCTGCTTTCTTTAATAAATAAATGGCAAAAGAAAGAGGCAAAGTAAAAAATAAAAAAGGGCAGGTGGGATTTAATAGACATACTCATCAAATGCAGTGTATGGCCTTGTTTGGATTCCAACTGATGCAAGTCATTTAGAGACAATTGGAGAAATTTGAACACTGAGTATATATTTGATGATATGAAGGAATTATTATTTTCCTAAATAGGATGAAGACATTACTGTTATTTATTGTGTCCTTTTCTATTCAACGTTAAAAGAGGAAGCAGTTTCTGATAAAATATGGTATCTGGGATTCGTTTTAAAATGTTCCAGTGCGTAATGGGGGTAGTAAAAAGAATGTGTGGGAGGTGCATAGGGTGGCCATGTAATTTGTCATCCAAACTGGAACACTGGAGAATAATGTGGTGCCACAACATTACAAGCATGAACCGGCATCCCAAGGCTCTCGCCCTGTGTGCATGCCTGCTTGGAGCCATGGATGAGCTGCTCTAGTCTAGACACTTACATTCACATTTCTTATGGGGCACCCAGGAGTGATACAGTTTGGCTTTGTGTCCCCACCCAAATCTCACCATGAATTGTAATAATCCCCACATATCAAGTGAGGGGCCAGGTGGAGATAATTGAATCATGGGGGTGGTTTCCCCCATACTGTTCTTGTGATAGTGAATAAGTCTCACAAGATCTGATGATTTTATAAATGGGAGTTCCCCTGAACAAGCTCTCCTGCCTACTGCCATGTAAGACATGCCTTTCTTCTCCTTTGCCTTCTGCCATGATTGTGAGGTCTTCCCAGACATGTGGAACTATGAGTCCATTAAACCTCTTTTTCTGTAGAAACTACCCAGTCTTGGATATGTCTTTATTAGCAGAGTGAGAACTGACTAATACAAGGAGACAGCACTCCTACAGCACAGCACTGGGCCCCATCAGTCACAAGGGGCCCAACCACAGCCAAGATGGCACCTGAGTAAAGAAGATGCTGCCTGTGGTTCACAGACTACTCTAAGCTTGGCCTCTCTTTCTTTCTGTGTGCTTAGCTGAAATAGAAAAACTCCCTGTCTTGGTGATTCCCTCCTTGGTGAAGGAGGCCACACCACCATCAGCAATGACTTCTTGTTCTCTCTAAGCCCTTGGGAATATGGTCTTGGCCACTGGCCCTTTGTTGACAAACAAGGCAGTGAGGATCACTGCTTCCTGGTCCTGATGAAGAGGCAGAAGTAGCAGGGCAGCAGTGAGATGTCTCCAAGGCTGACCTATGAAATGAAGTTTTCTACAAAGTACCCCAGCACCGTCTCATTCATTCATTTTGTATTTATTCCATGAATTTGTATTGAGCCTTTGTTATATGCCAGGTTCTGGGCTAGGCTGTGGAAAAACTGAGATAAGAGACATAGTCCTTGTTCTCAAAGAGTTTTTCATCTAGTGGGGCAGATGGGCAAATATTTCTCTCAGAAGTGTAAGCTCAAAGATATATACTTCACTAGTTCATCCAAAGAACACAGCTGATTAGGAGAAAGGTTGAACATTGTTTTAGACACAGGAGAAACAGTCCTGGTAGAGAGGGTTGCTGTCCTTACCTGGGAAAGATTAATGTCAGGCTTGAGTGGCCAGAAAGAGAGTCACAGGCCCATGGATGTTGGGCACAGTCTTGAAGGAGAAAGTCTGTAGGAGGGAGTGCAGGCCAGGCATCCTGAGCAGAGAGAACAACCCGGGCCAAGAGGCAGAAGCAGAGACATGCCAAATGTCAGAGAAGGAAAGCCCAAATTCTCACCCCTGGGTGGACTCCAGACTTTCAGCCAGCAACAAAATGTGTTAATTGATTGCTTTATGAGCTAATTATCTCATGGTCATCAGCTTCTTTCATTGAGATGAGTACAGGCCCAGCTTCCATATCTGCTAAAACTTATATCCCACTCTCATGCCTCCCGTAGCCTGGGAAAGGAGTCAGGATCAGGAAGACATGCCTGGGAAGCCTGGGCTTTCTATTTCGTTGGGCCAAATTGTTTGGCCAGCATTGTCTTCAAGGGTTTGCTCCAGGCTGTGGCTGGACATCACAGCAGTCTAATCATTTTTACAAGAGATGGATTCTTACTAATGAAAAGTAGGAATTACAGCCAATAGCATACTCTCAGATACCAGAATCCATCCAAAATTGTCAAGGGACTCCTTAGCTCGGTTTCTGATTCTAAAAGCATTGCTTAAAGCATATCTACTAAAGCTAGGAGTGGGCTTCAGATTTGATGAGTAACTCTGTAGGTCAGTAGGGATGACAGGCACTAAATAAAAAGCCCCCCCAGGATCCAGCACTTCAGCCAAATTTCTCCTTCTATAACCTGTTTTTCTGTCATTTGTTTCTTAAGTCCCCACCCATTCAATGACAGTCATAGGCTATCTGACAACCTGGAAATGGTAGAGCAAGTGGCATAAAGGGGACATTTTAGTCTATGGCAATAACATAGAGAGGATATATGTATAATTATCTTGCATGTATCTTAATATATAGAGAGGATATATGTATAATTATCTTGCATGTATCTTAAGATACAAGCAAATGTTTTTGAAAGTGTAGTAAAATACTACAGGCATGACCTTAGAGCGAAGTTTTGCCTATTGTCACCTGAGAGTCATAATGAAAAAGGATGACCAAATGAAATCAACATATCTTTTTAGATTCATCAGAGAATTGAGCTCACAGAGCAAAATGATGTTCCCCAAATTGAAGAAACAGGCAAGTGCAGAGAATCACAGCTTGCTGGGACCACAAGCTGCTGAAGCAGGAAACAAGGATTCCATATAATAATGGGGGATTACAATTAAAAGAGCCACAACACTAATACTCATTTAAGAAAGAAGCTCAGATAAAACAGAGGAAATGAAAAGAAAGACACCAGAAGAAATTGAAGCCTCAGACACCTACAGCTAAAACAAGGAGTAAACACAGACACAATAATTCCTAACCAGATAAAGATAAAGCATTACACTAAAAACCTACTAACCTCAACTTCTATTCTGCAAAATGCAACAAACGTTTCTCAATGAAAAATTACAAAGCACGAAAGGTGGTTCCAAGGTGGCCAAACAGGAAAACTCCGGTCTGCAGCTCCCAGCATAATCAACGAAGAAGATGGGTGGTTTCTGCATTTCCAACTGAGGTACTTGGTTCATCTCACTGGGAGTGGTTGGCAAGTGGGTGCAGCTCACAAAGGGCAAGCTGAAGCAGGCCATGGCATCACCTCACCTGGGAAGCTCAAGGGCTCAGGGAATTTCCCTTTTCTAGCCAAGGGAAGTTGTGACAGACTGTACTGGGAAAATCAGGACACTGCCACCTAAACACTGCACCTTTCCAATGGTCTTAGCAAATGGCACATGAGGAGATTATATCCTGCACCTGGCTCAGCAGGTCCCATGCCCACAGAGCCTTGCTCACTGCTAGTCTGAGATCAAACTGCAAGGCAGTAAGCCTGGCTGGGGGAGGGGTGTCCACCATTGCTGAGGCTTGAGTAGATAAACAAAGCGGCCAGGAAGCTCAAACTGGGTGGAGCCCACTGCAACTCAATGAGCCCCGCCTGCCTCTGTAGACTCCACCTGAGGGGCAGGGCATACCGGAACAAAAGGCGGCAGAAACTTCTGCAGACTTAAACCTCCCTGTCTGACAACTCTGAAGAGAGCCGTGGTTCTCCCAGCATGATGTTTGAGCTCTGAGAATGGACAGACTGCCTCCTCAAGTGGGTCCCTGACCCCTGTGTAGCCTAACTTGGAGACACCTCCCAGTAGGGGTTGACTGACACCTCATACATCTGGGTGCCCCTCTGAGATGAAGCTTCCAAGGGGAAGGATCAGGCAGCAATACTTACTGTTCTGTAATATTTGCTGTTCAGCAGCCTCTGCTGGTGATACTGAGGCAAACAGAATCCGGAGTGGACCTCCAGCAAACTCCCAACAGACCTGCAGCTGAGGGACCTGACTGTTAGAAGGAAAACTAAGAAACAGAAAGGAATATCATCAACATCAACAAAAAGGACATCCACACCAAAACCCCATCTGTACATCACCATCATCAAAGACCAAAGGTAGGTAAAACCACAAAGATGGGGAGAAACCAGAGCAGAAAAGTTGAAAATATTAAAAACTGGAGCGCCCCTTCTTCTCCAAAGGATCACAGCTCCTTGTCAGCAATAGAACAAAGCAGGATGCAGAATGACTTTGACGAGTTGACAGAAGTAGGCTTCAGAAAGTCACTCATAACACACTTCTCTGAGCTAAAGAAGGATGTTTGAACCCATTGTAAGGAAGCTAAAAACCTTGAAAAAAGATTAGACGAATGGCTAACTAGAATAAACAGTGTAGAGAAGACCTTAAATGACCTGATGGAGCTGAAAACCATGGCATGAGAACTACATGATGCATGCACAAGCTTCAGTAGCCGAATCGATCAACTGGAAGAAAGTGTATCAGTGACTGAAGACCAAATTAATGAAATGAAGCAAGAAGAAGAGAAGTTTAGAGAAAAAATAGTAAAAAGAAATGAACAAAGCCTCCAAAAATTATGAGACTACGTGAAAATACCAAATCTACTGTTTGATTGGTGTACCTGAAAGTGATGGGGAGAATGGAACCAAGTTGGAAAACACTCTTCAGGATATTATCCAGGAGAACTTCCCCAACCTAGCAAGGCAGGCCAGCATTCAAATTCAGGAAATACAGAGAACACCACAAAGATACTCCTCAAGAAGAACAACCCCAAGACACATAACTGTCATATTCACCAAAGTTGAAATGAAGGAAAAAATGTTAAGGACAGCCAGAGAGAAAGGTTGGGTTAGTCACAAAGGGAAGCCCATCAGACTAACAGCAGATCTCTCAGCAGAAACCCGACCAGCCAGAAGAGAGTGGGGGCCAATATTCAACATTCTTAAAGAAAGAAGTTTCAGTGCAGAATTTCATATCCAGCCAAACTAAGCTTCATAAGTGAAGGAGAAATAAAATCCTTTACAGAAAAGTAAATGCTGAGAGATTTTGTCACCACCAGACCTGCCTTACAAGAGCTCCTGAAGGAAGCACTAAACATGGAAAGGAACAACTGGTACCAGCCACTGCAAAAACATGCCAAATTGTAAAGACAATCGATGCTAGGAAGAAACTGCATCAAATAACAAGCAAAATCACCAGCTAACATCATGACAGGTTCAAATTCACACATAACAATATTAACCCTAAATGGAAATGGTCTAAATGCCCCAATTAAAAGACACAGACTGGCAAATTGGATAAAGAGTCAAGACCCAGCAGTGTGCTGTATTCAGGAGACCCATCTCACGTGCAGAGACACGCATAGGCTCAAAATAAAGGGATGGAGCAAGATCCAGCAAGCAAATGGAAAGTAAAAAAACAAAAACAAAAACAAAAACCAAGGATTGCAATTCTAGTCTCTGATAAAACAGACTTTAAGCCAACAAAGATCAGAGGAGACAAAGAAAGCCATTATACAATGGTAAAGGGATCAATTCAACAAGAAGAGCTAACTATCCTAAATATATATACACCCAATACAGGAGCACTCAGATTCACAAAGCAAGTCCTGAGAGACCTACAAAGAGACTTAGACTTCTGCACAATAATAATGGGAGAATTTAACACCGCATTGTCAATATTAGATCAATGAGACAGAAGGTTAACAAGGATATCCAGGACCTGAACTCAGCCCTGCACCAAGCAGACCTGATAGATATCTGCAGAACTTTCCACTCCAAATCAACAGAATGCACATTCTTCCCAGCACCACATCACACTTATTCCAAAATTGACAACATAATTGGAAGTAAAGGACTCCTCAACCAACGTAAAAGAAGAGAAATCACAGCAAACTGTCTCTCAGACCACAGTGCAATCAAATTAGCACTCGGGATTAAGAAACTCACTCAAAACTGCTCAACTACATGGAAACTGAACAACAGGTAGTGTGTACCTTATAACAGAGTAGTCCCAATTTCTTCCTCCCATGCCTTCAAACATTTATACCACTTACCACTAAGCTAGTCACCCAATGCACTGTTGCTATTACTGTGTGAATAATTATTTATTAGAATAATTAAGAATAAAAAACAAAATCCTTAAAATTTTACCTTATTTATTCCTTTTCTAATGTTTTATTTCTTTCAGTAGATCAAAATTTCTGACTCTTTTCTCTGAAGAGCTTGTTTTAACATTTCATGCAATGCAAGTCTACTGGAGACAAATTCAATTTTTGTTTGCCTGAAAATGTCTTTATTTCTCCTTTACTTTTGAAGAATAATTTTGCAGTACACAGAATTTTAAGTTGATGGGGTTTTTTTTCTTTCAGTATTTTAAATATTCCACTTCACCTCTTCTTCTTTGCATGGGAGGAAGTAATTGGGAGTACTCTGTTATAAGGTACCCACTACCTGTGAAGATGTATATTATACCGGACAATATAATTCTTAACTTTGCTCCTCTAAAAGTAAGGTATTTTGTTCTTTTGGCTTCTTTCAAGATAATCTCTTTATCTTTAGTTTCCTGCAGATTGAATAGGGTGTCCCTAAGTGTCTTTTTTTTTTTTTTTTTTTTTTTTGTATTTATCCTGCTTGGTGTTCCCTGAGTTTCCTGGAGTTGTGGCTTGGCACATGTCATTAATTTGGAAAATTTTCAACCATTATTACTTCAAATATTTCTTCTGGTCCTTTCACAAATTCTGGAATTCTCATTGTGCTTATATTACACCTTCTGTACTTGTACTAAGTTCTTGGATATCTTGTTTCTTTTTTCATTTTATTCTTATTTCCTTTCTCTTGCAGTTCAGTTTGGGAAGATTTTATTGACACATCTTCATGCTCAGTGATTCTTTCCTCCCAGGTTCCGATCTACTGGCGAGCCCATGAAAGGCATTTTTCTTTGCAACAATGTTTTTGATTTCCAAAATTTCCAGTGGATTCTTTCTTAGAACTTTCATTTTTCTATTTAGATCACCCATTTGTTCTTGCATATCAGTCACATTTTCCATTAGAGCCCTTAGCATATTAATCATTATTAATTTAAATATCTTTTCTGATAATTCCAAAATCTGCATCATACTTGAGACTGGCTCTGTTCCTTGCTTTGCCTCTGGATACTATGCTCTTTCTTGCCTTTTAGCATGCTTTGTAATTTTTCTTTTATTTATTTTATTTATTTATTTATTTATTTATTTATTTATTAGACTCTAAGTTCTAGGGTACATGTGCACAACGTGCAGGTTTGTTATATATGTATACATGTGTCATGTCGGTTTGCTGCACCCATTAACTCATCATTTACATTAGGTATTTCTCCTAATGCTATCCTTCTCCCATCCCCCCCACTGACGGGCCCTGGTGTGTGATGTTCCCCATCTTGTGTCCAAGTGTTCCCATTGTTCACTTCCCACCTATGAGTGAGAACATGCAGTGTTTGGTTTTCTGTCCTTGTGATAGTTTATTCAGAATGGTAGTTTCCAGCTTCATTCATGTACCTATAAAAGACATGAACTCATCCTTTTTCATGACTGCATAGTATTTCATGGTGTATAGGTGCCACATTTTCTTAATCCAGTCTATCATTGATGGACATTTGGGTTGGTTGTAAGTCTTTGCTATTATAGCAGCATGATTTATAATCCTTTGGTTAAATACCCAGCAATGGGATGGCTGGGTCAAACGGTATTTCTAGTTCTAGATCCTTGAAGAATTGCTACACTGTCTTCCACAATGGTTGAACTAGTTTACAGTCCCACCAACAGTGTAAAAGTGTTCTTATTTCTCCACATCCTCTCCAGCACTTGTTGTTTCCTGAGTTTTTAATGATTGCCATTCTAACTGGTGTGAGATGGTATCTCATTGTGGTTTTGATTTGCATTTCTCTGATGACCAGTGATGATGAGCATTTTTTCATATGTCTGTTGGCTGCATAAATGTTTTCTTTTGAGAAGTGTCTGTTCATATCCTTTGCCCACTTTTTGATGGGGTTGTTTGATTTTCTCTTGTAAATTTGTTTAAGTTCTTTGTAGATTCTGGATATTAGTCCTTTGTCAGATGGGTAGATTGCAAATTTTTCTCCCATTCTGTAGGTTACCTGTTCACTCTTATGATAGTTTCTTTTGTTGTGCAGAAGCTCTTTAGTTTAATTAGATCACATTTGTCAATTTTGGCTTTTGTTGCTGTTGCTTTTCATGATTTAGACATGAAGTCCTTGCCCATGCCTATGTCCTGAATGGTATTGCCTAGGTTTTCTTCTACAGTTTTTATGGTTTTAGGTCTAACACTTAAGTCTTTAATCCATATTGAATTAATTTTTGTATAAGATATAAGGAAGGAATCCAGTTTCAGCTTTCTACATATGGCTAGCCAGTTTTCCCAGCACCATTTATTAAATAGGGAATCCTTTCCCCATTTCTTGTTTTTGTCAGGTTTGTCAAAGATCCGGTGGTTGTAGATGTGTGGTATTATTTCTGAAGGCTCTGTTCTGTTCCATTGGTCTACATCTCTGTTTTGGTACCAGTACCATGCTGTTTTGGTTACTGTAGCCTTGTAGTATAGTTTGAAGTCAGGTAGCATGATGCTTCCAGCTTTGTTCTTTTGGCTTAGGATTGTCTTGGCAATGCAGGCTCTTTTTGGTTCCATATGAACTTTAAAGTAGTTTTTTCCAATTCTGAAGAAACTCATTGGTAGCTTGATGGGGATGGCATTGAATCTATAAATTACCTTGGGCAGTATGGCCATTTTCACAATATTGATTCTTCCTATCCATGAGCATGGAATGTTCTTCCATTTATTTCTGTCCTCTTTTATTTCACTGAGCAGTGGTTTGTAATTCTCCTTGAAGAGGTCCTTCACATCCCTTGTGAAGGTACTTTATTCTTGAAGGTATTTTATTCCTTGAATTTCTAGGTATTTTATTATCTTTGAAGCAATTGTGAATAGATTTCACTCATGATTTGGCTCTCTGTCTATTATTGGTATATAGGAATACTTGTGATTTTTCCACATTGATTTTGTATCTGAGACTTTGGTAAAGTTGCTTATCAGCTTAAGGAGATTTTGGGCTGAGACGATGGGATTTTCTAAATATACAATCATGTCATCTGCAAACAGGGACAATTTGACTTTCTCTTTTCCTAATTGAATACGCTTTACTTCTTTCTCCTGCCTGATTGACCTGGCCACAACTTCCAACAGTATGCTGAATAGGAGTGGTGAGAGAGGGCATCCCTGTCTTGTGCCAGTTTTCAAAGGGAATGCTTCCAGTTTTTGCCTATTCAATATGATATTGGCTGTGGGTTTGTTATAAACAGCTCTTATTATTTTGAGATACATTCCATAAATACCGAATTTATTGAGAGTTTTTAGCGTGAAGCGTTGTTGAATTTTGTCAAAGGCCTTTTCTGCATCTCTTGAAATAATCATGTGGTTTTTGTCTTTGGTTCTGTTTATATGCTGGATTACATTTATTGATTTGTGTACCTTGAACCAGCTTTGCATCCCAGGGATGAAGCCCACTTGATCATGGTGGATAAGCTTTTTGATGTGCTGCTGGATTCGGTTTGCCAGTATTTTATTGAGGATTTTTGCATCGATGTTCATCAGGAATATTGGTCTAAAATTCTCTCATTTCCTGTATCTCTGTCAGGCTTTGGTATCAGGATGATGTTGGCCTGGTAAAGTGAGTTAGGGAGGATTCCCTCTTTTTCTATTGATTGGAATAGTTTCAGAAGGAATGGTACCAGCTCATCTTTGTACCTCTGGTAGAATTTGGCTGTGAGTCTGTATGGTCCTGGACTTCTTTTGGTTGGTAGGCTCTTAATTATTGCCTCAATTTCAGAGCCTGCTATTGGTCTATTCAGGGATTCAACTTCTTCCTGGTTTAGTCTTGGGAGACTGTGTGTGTCCAGGAATTTATCCATTTCTTCTAGGTTTTCTAATTTATGTGCATAGAGGTGTTTATAGTATTCTCTGATGGTAGTTTGTATTTCTGTGGGTCGATGGTGATATCCCCTTTATCATTTTGTACTGCGTCTATTTGATTCTTCTCTCTTCTTCTTTATCAGTCTTGCTAGTGGTCTATCAATTTTGTTGATCTTTTCAAAAAATCAACTCCTGGATTCATTGATTTTTGAAGGGTTTTTTTTTGTCTCTATCTTCTTCAGTTCTGCTCTGATCTTAGTTATTTCTTGCCTTCTGCTAGCTTTTGAATGTGTTTGCTCTTGCTTCTCTAGTTCTTTTAATTGTGATGTTAGGGTGTCAATTTTAGATCTTTCCTGCTTTCTCTTGTGGGCCTTTAGTCCTATAAATTTCCCTCTACACACCGCTTTAAACATGTCCCAGAGATTCTGGTATGTTGTGTCTTTGTACTCATTGGTTTCAAAGAACATCTTTATTCCTGCCTTCATTTTGTTATGTACCCAGTAGTCATTCAGGAGCAGGTTGTTCAGTTTCCATGTAGTTGAGCGGATTTGATTGAGTTTCTTATTCCTGAGTTCTAGTTTGATTTCTTTGTATTCTGAGAGACAGTTTGTTATAATTTCTGTTCTTTTACATTTGCTGAGGAGTCCTTTACTTCCAACTATGTGGTCAATTTTGGAATAAGTGCAATGTGGTGCTGAGAAGAATGTATATTCTGTTGATTTGGGGTGGAGAGTTCTGTAGTTATTTCTCCTTCACTTATGAAGCTTAGTTTGGCTGGATATGAAATTCTGGGTTGAAAATTCTTTTCTTTAAGAATGCTGAATATTGACCCCCACTGTCTTCTGGCTTTTAGAGTTTCTGCTGAGAGATCTGCTGTTAGTCTGATGGGCTTCCCTTTGTGGCTAACCCAACCTTTCTCTCTGGCTGCTCTTAACATTTTTTCCTTCATTTCAACTTTGGTGAATCTGACAATTATGTGTCCTGGAGTTGATCTTCTTGAGGAGTATCTTTGTGGTGTTCTCTGTATTTCCTGAACTTGAATTTTGGCCTGCTTTGCTAGGTTGGGGAAGTTCTCCTGGATAATATCCTGAAGAGTGTTTTCCAACTTGGTTCCGTTCTCCCTGTCACTTTCCAGTATACCAATCAAACATAGATTTGGTCTTTTCACATAGTCCTATGTTTCTTGGAGGCTTTGTTCATTTCTTTTCACTCTTTTTTCTCTAAACTTCTCATTTCGTTTCATTCGTTTGGTCTTCAATCACTGATGTCCTTTGTTCCACTTCATCAAATCAGCTACTGAAGCTTGTCCATGTGTCACGTAATTCTTGTGCCATGGTTTTCAGCTCCATCAGGTCATTTAAGGACTTCTCTATGCTGTTTATTCTAGTTAATCATTCATCCAATCTTTTTTCAAGGTTTTTAGCTTCTTTCTGATGGGTTTGAACATCCTCTTTAAGCTCGGAGAAGTCTGTTATTACTGATCTTCTGAAGTCTTCTTTGCTCAACTTGTCAAAGTCATTCTCCGTCCAGCTTTTTTCCATTGCTGGTGAGGAGCTGTGTTCTTTTGGAGGAGAAGAGGCACTCTGATTTTTATAATTTTCAGTTTTTCTGCTCTGGTTTCTCCCCATCTTTGTGGTTTTATCTACCTTTGGTCTTTGATGATGGTGATGGGGTTTTGGTCTGAATGTCCTTCCTGTTTGTTAGTTTTCCTTCTAGCAGTCAGGACCCTCAGCTGCAGGTCTGTTGGAGTTTGCTGGAGGTCCACTCCAAACTCTGTTTGCCTGGGTATCAGCAGCGGAGGCTGCAGAACCGCGAATGTTGCAGAATGGCAAAAGTTGCTGCCTGTTTGGTCCTCTGGAAGCTTTGTCTCAGAGGGGCACCTGGCCGTATGAGGTGTCAGTCAGCCCCTACTGGGAGGTGCCTCCCAGTTAGACTACTCGGAGGTCAGGGACCCACTTGAGGAGGCAGTCTGTCTATTCTCAGATCTCAAACTCCGTGCTGAGAGAACCACTGCTCTCTTCAAAGCCATCAGACAGGGACGTTTAAGTCTGCTGAAGTTTCTGCTGCCTCTTGCTCAGCTATGCCTTGCCCCCAGAGGTGGGGTGTTCAGAGTCAGGCAGGCCTCCTTGACCTGCGGTGGGCTCCACCCAGTTCGAGCTTCCTGGACACTTTGTTTACCTGTTTACCTCAGCAATGGCAGGCACCCCTCCCCAGGCCTCACTGCCACCTTGCAGTTCAATCTCAGACTGCTCTGCTAGCTGTGAGCATGGCTCCATGGGCATGGGACCCCCCAAGCCAGGCACGGGATATAATCTCCTGGTATGCCATTTGCTAAGACCATTGGAAAAGCTCAGTATTAGGGTGGGAGTGACCCGATTTTCCAGGTGCCATCTGTCACAGCTTCCCTTGGCTAGGGAAGGGAATTCCCTGACCCCTTGTGCTTCCTGGGTGAGGTGATGACTCACCCTGCTTTGGCTCACATTCCATGGGCAGCACCCACTGTCCTGTACCCACTTTCTGACAAGCCCCAGTGAGATGAACCCAACACCTCAGTTGGAAATGCAGAAATCACCCTGTCTTCTGCGTCGCTCATGCTGGGAGCTGTAGACTGGAGCTGTTCCTATTTGGCCATCTTTCATTTCTCAAGAAGTATAGTGTTACTTGAAAGTGGACTTAGATTACTGCAAATTCAAGAGGAACCATTGAAAAAGAGGATGGGAAGGAAGTATAATTGATGTGTGACGAGAGGAGATAGACTGAAACCACATAAAATGCTCAGTTAACACTGAGAGAAGGCAGAAGTGAGAGATAAAATGAAAATGAAAAAGGGCAACAAATATAAAACAATAACTAATATGATAAATGTTATTCCAATAACTACATAAGGAAAAGGAAGTGAGAATGTTTTGGCCTATGCATCTTAATTTTTTAAGTGACATAATGTCTTAGGAAATACTAGAAAATAATGTAATGAAGTATGTTCTTTTTAATAGTACTTGTGGAAAAGTATGTAACTGGCTCATGTAACCCTGTCCTAACATTGTGATTAATAGCTTAGTCTCGACACAGAGAGAGGCTTCAGGAAACAACTACAATTCTGTGTTTCCACTCTCTTATTCAATATTCTTATCAAGGAATAAAATTAAAACCTTGAAGGAATACACGTAGAGCTAAATATTTAAAAAATAGATTGAGAGATTTTGAAATGACTGTATCAGGATTACACTCAACAGGAACAAATATAAAGTCCCTGTGTTGAGCGTTTCCAAGACTACCTCCAGCTTCAGTGATTTCCTAGGAGGATGCAGAGGCCTCTGCATGTAGTCATATTCACGGCTACAGTTTATTACAGCAAAAGGGTATGAAGTAAAATCAGTAAAGAGAAAAGGCATATGGGGTGAAATCTGGAGGAAACCAGGCACATGCTTTCAGGAGTGTTATCCCAGAGGAATCACACAGGATGTGCTTAATTCCTCGAGCCCTGAGATATGACAACACATGTTCAACATCTACCAGACATCTACCAAAGAAGCTCATTAGAGGCTCATTGCCTGGGGTTTTGATTGTGGGCTTGTCATATAGGTACCCCTCTGTCTAACACATACCAAAATTCCACACACCAGGAAGGAAAGCACATATTCAGCATTAGCCATATTGTTTGAACAAACAGTTTAAGCACAGTAAGCCATTCTAATCAGGGAATAATGGAAATTCTCCTGAAATCCAAGACCCCAGGAGCCTGTCAAGGCCAGCCTTGCAAAAAAGGCTTCCTAAGGAATGCAGTCTCAGGCCTACTCTGTTAACCCTTTTCTGCACAGCCCATATTATGGTGAACACCAGCTTCATTACACAAGCAAAGGATATGAACGAAGTAATTGGCAGCACTTCACAGGAAACAGATCTGATGGTCTCCATTGACATCAACCATGGAGCAGGGAGTATGATGGAAATAACTTAGTTTTGCAGTCATAGATATTTGAGCTCAAATGTCAATTTGACCACTGACTTAATTTGACTTTCTAAGTTACTTAAACTGAGTTTCAGCTTCCTTGTCTGTAAAATGGGATAGCAATAATCATAATAATGACAATAATAATAATAAATGTTGGAATTATTGTGGGGATTATAGATACATTTTATAAAGAATCTGACAATCAGTAAATGGTAGCTACTACTGTTTTAAGCTTAATATTAACCAAAATTGTAATGTGACTGGTAAAAACAACCCTCCTTTTGGGGTTACTATGGGAGTGAGAAGCAGATTGTCATCAGTACCTTAAAACTATTTCCAACATTTGAGTCATGAAATAATTTAATGTTATAATAAATACAGGGAGGAAGCCTTGGTGGCAGGTGAAATGCAAAAGACCATTAGAGTCCACTGGAGGTGAAAAGAATATCCTTGGTGGGGATGGAGATTTTATCAGGAATCTTCAGAAGGCACTGGGAAAGTAGAACATGAAATATAAAAGACATGTTGAAATTGAACTCAAATGTTTGATTACCCTTTTGGGAAGATGAGGTTATAATTTTATTTTATAAGGCTCTGATGGGCTGAGTTAGGACAATTCCTTAGAAATTACAGGAAAACTCAGATTTGTTGAGATAAGGAATATTTTGCTGACAAGCAGCTCTGTCTAATATTGGAATAGAAGACAACTGGAGGTGCTGAGATCTCCATTCTGGAACGTGTTCAAAGGGAAACTGGATAAAACCTCTGGTAAGAACACTGTAGAAGAGTTCCTTGTATTAAGGGGAATGAGAGTGCTCTTCTGGAGGAATCTTTTTAGGTGTATTGTAGAGAAAATCAGTAATTAATTTTTTCCAGCTCAGCATCCCTTTCTACACTTTTTGTCAATAGCATCCCAATTTCCCAACCCTCATGTCCAACCTATGAAGTTTAGTGTCGTGACCCTGCCCCTACCTGTGGGAGCCATTGTGACTCAGACTCGGCTACCCAGAACACTGCCTCCTCTTGCTACATGACTGGCCCCGGGGTGGACACATGGACCCAGATAGGTCAGGAAGAGCCCTCACTAGGGTTTAGGCTGGAGCCACAGGGGAGGAAACATTGCAAACTTACAGGGATTGCTAAGAAGGTGGCCTACAAATTCATCCTTTTGGGTCCAATTTGCCACCTGATGGAAAAGCCTACTGAGAATTCAGCCAGCACGGAGGAAACAAAAGCTAGAGTCAGACACAGGAAATGAGAGAGACAGCCCTGATAACATCTTTTGAGGCCCTGCATCCATCCATTTTTCCCAGTTTTATGAGCCAATAAAACCCCATTTCTTACTTAAAGTGGTTTGAATCAGGTTTTGTTAAATGCAACCAAATGACCCTTAATAATACACTTTTTTCTCTTGTCAAATAAGCTATTTTAAGAAATGAAGTATATATGTAAGCCACTTGTCACTCTAAAGAGTATGGATGTCACTTATAATAGGGCTAACTAAAGTTGGCATTCAAAGAGATAAGCCAGAAAACCCTGCACATTTGCTAAAGCTGGATTGCACATTTACCTAGAAGCCTTTCAAGAGCTGATTAAAACAGATAAAGAGCATTTGTTACAAGATCAGCAAAAGAGGATCAGGTGTAGTGTTCATGAATACAAACAGTGTTTAGGGATGGTATTTGTTCTAGGGCACTAATGTCAGAGAGAAGTTTCTCTTTGGGTCGTGGTGAGGAGACCACCTCCTTGCCAACCTCCTACAACAAGAATAATTAACAAATGCTGCCAGTTGCCCTCTACAGCCCACCTCTACATAAGCTACAGGAACCACAGAAAAGCAAGAGAAATTAAAACCCATCTATACAACATCAAAGCAACTCTGTACTTTTCAATGTCTAATCAGAACGGTAAAAGCTCTGATAATCTGGCATCAGTAAAGGGAAGAGTTATCCAGATTTAGAAGAATAAATGAGTTCTTCATCCGGATGCAGCATTTGCTGAGTGGCAGGGCCTCCAAATCTGGAAGTGCAGGTGGACCTCTTCCCCAATTTCTCAGGTGAGGGGCCAGCTATGCTCAGTGTCTTGGATGCTCTAGCGCAGGGCTGCATCCCAGAGTGAAGGCCTGCCTTTTTCTTGCTTGCTAGAAATGCAGTCTGCCCCTTCCAGCCAAAACAATCTTGAAAACGAACGAAGCTGGAGGTCTCATACTTCCTGATTTCAAAACTTATCACAAAACTACAGTAATCAAAGTGGTGTGGTACGTCAAACTAGTGTAGATCAATGGACTAGAATAGAAAGCCCAGAAATAAACCCTCACGTATGTGGTTAAATAATTTTTGAAAAGGGAGCCAAGATTATTCAATGAAAGAAAGGACAGTTTTCCCAACAAATCATGTTTGTTGGAAAAATGCATATTCATATGCAAAAGAATGAAGTTGAACTCTTACCTCATGCCATATACAAAACTTAAATCAAAAGGGATTAAAGACCTAAACATAATGCTAAAACTACAAAACTCTTGGAAGAGATAGCAAATGCATCATGGAGTTGAATTTGGCAATGAGTTCCTGGATATGACACCAAAAACACAGGCAAATAGAAAGTAAAAATAGATAAATTGAACTACATCAAAATTAAAAACTTCTGTTCACCAAAGGACATGATCAACAGAGTAAAAAGTAATCTAAAGAATGAGAGAAAATGTTTGTAAATCATACATCTCATAAGAAGTTAATATCCAGAACATATAAGGAATTCCTACAACTCAATGATGAAGGAGACAACCAATCTGATTAAGAAATGTTCAAAGAACTTGAATAGACATTATTGAAAGAAGTTACAAAATGGCCAACAAGCCTATGAAAAGATGCTCAACGTCACTGATCATTATGGAAATGCAAAACAAAACTACGATGAGATGTCACCTCACACCCTGGCTACTATAAAACAACAAGCAACAACCACAAATACAGAAAATAAGAAGTGTTGGTGAGGATGCAGAGAAATTGGAACCTTTGTGCACTCTTGGTGGGAATGCAAAATGGTGCAGCTGCTGTGGAAACAGTATGGTGTTTTATCAAATAATTAAAAACAGAAATACCATAGGATCCAGCAATACAACATCTGAATATACAGCCAAAAGATTTCAAAGCAAGATCTCAAAAGATTTGAAAGCATGGTCTTAAAGAGATATTTGTACATTTATGTCCATAAAGCATTATCCACAATGACAAAAGGGTGGAAGCAATTGTCAGATGAACAGAAAAACAAAATGTGGTATATACACAGAATAGAATATTATTTATTCTTAAAAAGGAAGGGTATTCTGACATATGCTATGATGTGGATGAACCTTGAGGACATCATGCTAAGTTAAATAAGACAATCACAAAAAGACAAATACTGTATGAGTCCACTTATAATAAGATACCTAGAGTGGTCACATTCATAAAAAGTAGAATGGTGGTTGCCAGGGACTGGGTAGAGGGAAAGTGGGGAGTTCTTTAATGGATACAGGGTTTTAGTTTTGCAAGATGAAAACGATTTGGAGATTCGTTGCACAACAATGTGATTATACTTAACACTAAGAACTGTACACTTAAAAGTGGTTAAGATGATACATGTTACATTATGAGTATTTTACAACAATTTAAAAAAACATATAGTCTGCTCTCCAAGCCATGCTTTTGTGGAGACCATCCAGAAGGTCTCCTTTGTCTAATTTGCACAAAGGTATCTCATCATAGCATTTGGGGCACATTTTGAGAAACAGTTTAAAGCAATAATATGAAAAAACTTGGAGCAAAATTGGTGTGTGTCCCAAAGGATATTAGATCCAAATGTTCAAAAACACAAATGGTGGATTGGGTTGTCTTGAAGAAAATTACGGTGCCTGGAAAGATTTGTTTCTGAAAAAAAGACTATTCAGTCCTTACTCATCAGTGGAACAAAGAATCACATTTGAGCAGGATTAAGAAAACAGCTTGGATATGCTTGAAACACAGGACAAATAGGGGCTTGGGCTTCAGAGTTCTGAACCATGAAGTGTGGCTGCAGTGATGTTGGAAACATTCTGAGTAAGTATTTACAGTCACTCACCGTGGCCATAAAACCTTCTGATAACTCATCCAGAAAATGATTAATTTTAAGCAATACCATTTCCTAATGAAACTTCCAAGATAAATTAGTTACAAAAATGTACATTCTGGTAACTAAATGAGTTGACCGGCAGAACACAAGTGTTAGATCTAAGTCAATTAAATGTTGGCAGGTGGCTAATTTGGAGTTTAGAGAAGTCAATCTTAATTCATTCTTTTGTGTTGAAACTGGATACAAGGTCCACTGGTCTTTTGGGCTCACTTCAAATTTATGACTATTAATGCGAAAATAGTTCCAGTTTATCTAAAATGGGTTTAGGTGAAATGTTAAAGTGAAAGCAGTATGTAGAGGACATATTTCTCTTTTATCACTATCTAAAATTAATATTTCTATAGAACACTTTTTTTCAGAGACACTGGAGAACAGTGTCATGTATAAGCATCAGTGATTAGGGACTTGCGATTAAATGTATCAAAGGAAAGACATTATCGAGGGTGTTGATTCTCTTTATTTTTCCATATATTTAAAACAATTCCAACCAAATGTGTCTCATGACTGCTTCTTAAAAACCTAACAAAAAATAAAAACACAAATGCTACCAGCTAAGAAATTGTTATATAAGAGTAATAAAGAAGAATTTTATTAATAGATGTAAAATACATTGTATTGATCAGAAATAGACACACGTGTATTGACAGAATTTATTCTAGTAAGAAATTGAGTGAAAGGTGAAGATGGCTTGATCACTTAGAAGCCACAATTAACTGGATAACCATTTGGAAAAAAAAAATGAATGCAGACCCCTGTCTCATGCCAGATTTAATTCAGAGTTAATTAAAATTCTAATACAAAGCCTGAAAACATTATGTGCTAAAACAACATAAATGAATCTCTAATCATGAGGGAGTGGCATTTCCAAACATGGCCCCAGAAGCAGAACCCTTGAAGGGCGGATTTTGAAAGCTTTTCACAGTAAAATATACAGATCAGTACACATTCTTCTCAGATACCCCAGGAATAGTCATAAAACAGACTATGATTAGGACACAAAGGACATCTCCACAAATCCCCAAAGCAGAGAACTTTGATCCATATCCCTTGATCGCAACACAATTACATATATTTAGAAGAGCATTTAAAAAAAATCTACTCCCATCTCTCATTCTCTTCCAAAGCAAACAAAAAACTCCACCTAGAAATGTAAAATTAAAACAACTTTATATCACATTCGTGGTTTAAATCAAAAGTAAAAATTGAAATTGAGGATCAGCAATTACAGCACTAAACAGCTAAACCTGAGGGCTGGAGCCAGAGCATCTGCGGGGATATTTTACAACTTTCAAAGTTTTTAGTAAGACATGATAAAAACTGAAAGCCAGAATACATTTTTTTGGTTTGTTTTTACCCTGCATTTCATCAATGAAATCCCAAAGAGAAGAAATCTGCCAGAGAAGAGGATAGAATGGACTTGGGTAGGGCAGGCCATAAGTTGATGGGGTTTCAGCAAATTTCCCAGTAATGGAAAGGAGCAAGGAACATCCAAGGATATGAGAAAGAGGGGAGCCACAAACTGCAATCTGAACACAAGAGCAGCTGCAGCAGAGAAGGGCACCCCTCGACCTAACATCTCACTGGGAGCCCCAGGCTCTCAGCACGCTGACCATTTACGGAGACCAGATCAGTAACCTGCCCCCTACTTCACCCAGCAAACACAATTTTAATTTGTCCTTCTGTTCCGGTCACAGAGTGAACAGCTCTCTAGCATTTTTCCACTAGTTGACAAAACCAAAAGCCAAATCATAAGGATTTTCTTGAAGAAAATATTAACGAGAAGCCTGATCCATTAGCATATGGGTGTTGGGATAGCAAATCAATGCCATCTTCACTTAGGGGCCTCTCTGTACACACCTCACCGCCTATCCTTAGGAGTCATCTCAGGGAATGAAGGAGGGGGAAGCTATTGAAAAGGTTTGCCCCCACCTTTCCCCATAAGGACTGTTAAAATGACAAGATTAGAATAAACTTTCAATTAATTTGAATGCTTGAAGGCATAGATTATCATTTTCCCCACTGGTCAGCAGTTGAGGGTCATGGAGTCCAGTTCAGCTAACAACAAAATCAGGCACTTACAGTGTGAGTTTGAATGTGGCAGCCTGCTACAACTCAACCCATGCAAATGTCTTCCTTTCCCTCCATTGCCCACAGGGTCCTAAGCACCCACCTACCCAGGCTGGTGCCCCTACAAATTTATCATTTCCAATCTCTAGAGAAGACTCAAAATCTGTCTGGCTTATCTTCTTTTTCTTCTCTTCAGCTATATTAGAAGGTGTTCCTCTTCCTCCAGTGAACCCATGATCACTTTCCTTGAATCCATGGTCAGCATTCCTGAACCTATGGTCACTACCCTTGAACCCATGGTCATTGCCATGGACCCATGTTCACTATCTTTGAACCCATGGTCACTGCCCTTGAACTCATGGTCACTACTCTTGAATCCATGGTCACTGCCTTTGAAGCCATGATCACCATACTTGAACTCATGGTTACCACTCCTGAACTCATAATCACTATTCTTGAGCCCACAGTCATCAGTCTAGAACCATGGTCACTGCCCTTGAACTCATGACCTCTTCCCTTTAACCCATGATCATCACCCTCCCTGTCCTACAATAACATCCCTCTAGTATTCTCATCCTTCAAAATCATGACTCATATGGGGATAACAGTTTCTGCCCAGTCTCCTTTTAAAGAGTCTTTTTCCACATTCAGACCTGTGCAATGTTTACAGGGGTCAGGAGCTGCTCTGAGACTCTGCTGCCCCCCATATGTCTAAGCACTAGACTAGGAAAGACAGGTAGGGACAGCAAGTAGGGAAGGGCCAACAGCCAGCCTTGTCTCCTGCAAGTGGAAACAGTTCACCTGCTATGTAAGTGGAGCTCTGAGACTGTCCCCAAGCCTGCTTCCTTTTAAACAGATTGCTTTTGAATAACACTAGGGAATAGGAAAATTGGAAGATATGTTTCCCATTTGGCCTGAAAGTCCAAGCATAGACCAGAGCCCCAGAAATCTGTCATCAGAGATACATGCAAGCTGCAACCTGCATGGCACCTCTGCCCTCTTGCATTTCCTTCATAGGTCAGAAGATTGGCCAGGTTGCTGCTTGATTCTCTCTCTGGTGCAATATATGATCAAGGTTTGGGAGGAGTCCAATGTGTGGTCACCCTGTATACGAGGACAGACTGACTGCTGATAAAATACCTGCCAGGGAATGGAATCTGGAGATTCATTCATTTCATTTGTTCCTTCATCTGTCAGTTTCTTTATTCTAGAGCAGTTATCTCTTAATAAGCACATAGAATAAATAGCTTTTAATTTTCTTTGTTAGAAAGACAGAAGTTGATTTATGGCAAGAGAGTATGATTGAGAGCAGAAGAGTAGAGGAAAAGTCTTTCGAGGAAGCACTTTCCAGGAGGAAAGCCCTGTCTGCTGTGCAAGTGAGGGGCATCAAGTGGAGGTAGCATATGAAGCCACAGCAGGAAATTGTTAAAGAGCCACCCTTGGGTGGATTCATTTCTCTCATGCTTTGAATTTGAAAGAGTAAATCCATTAGAAGCAAGAGCTTGGGCTGCCTGATGGAAATTATCCCTGAGAAGACTGAAGAGATCACCGAAAACCAGTATTCAGGGCTATCTGCAGGGCAATGAATGAACACATCAGACCTACACCAGTGTGGAAGCAGTTCTGGGAGCACATGAGATGTGTCTAGTGAGCCTGAGAAAATTGGATTTTTAATTTACTTTCATTTAAATTACTTTGCATTTAAGTTCAGTCGGCTGCAGGTAGCTCATAGCCACCAAATTGACCAGGGCAGATCTAAAGGACTTCATGAATATTAAAATGATTTGAAGCTTATTACAATAGAAGAGAGGAATTTTTTTAAAGTGTGTATTTGTTGATATACAAACCTATAATCTCTTTCATAGGCAAAAAAAAGAAAAAAAAAACAAACAAAATAAAAGCACAACAAACAAATCAGACTTACTGACAAGTCAAGTGCTGTTGGTGTTATCTCATTACCACTAGAAGCTGTTTCACCCCAGGGTCACAGGCTCCAGCTGAAGTTTTAAAATGCTACAGGAGAGCCAAAGTGTGCCCAGGGATTGGAAGAGAAAGGGCAGAGTACAGATATCAGGAGAAAAGTTCAGGAGACAAAAGAAACTTGGTGGCACTAACAGATAAAAGAACAGTCAGGGATTTTGAAGTGAGATGTGTTCCCTTTTCTTCATATCCAATGTCCTCTATTAATCATTAAGGAGGTCGGGGAGCAGGGACACAGCAAAACTAGGAGTGACAACCCTCTGAGTATTGAACATCTGCTGGGAAAGGCGCGGCTTCAGGCTATTCTCCAGTGCCATAGGACAAAAAGAGAAGAGACGAGGTCATCGGTGCCCTGGGCTGCAGACACGGGAGACTCACGATGGTGATGGGAAGGCAGGGGAGTAGGCCGAGGGGCCTTTGGAGTGGCCTGCCTGCAACACCAGAGGCTTCCATTTGTTTCATTCCATTGTTGCTTAGTGAGGACATTGGCCTTTATATAGTTCTTGGTGATAGGGAGGCAGCAACAACGAAAGACACCTGATATCTGCCCCCAAGGAACTAAAAGTCTACCAGGAAAGCCAGGAGTTAAATACATCATCATGTAAGATTAATTAAGCATACTTAATTTCAGTGAATACCCAAAATGTCAGTAGGTGTTCCCCAGAAGAAAGAAGAGTAGACTTGGAAGGGAAATCCTGCATAGGAAGCCTTGGAGATCTGAGAGACCCGTGTGGAGAGAGGCAGGGGCTAACACAGAACCTGCAGGCAGAGGGGCCACACAGGGCTGGAGCAGCCTGAAGGCCTGTGGAGCTACCTGGGTAGAGAACACCCATTTCTTCAGCTATCACCTCACACAAAAATGGAAAGATCAGCAAGGATTTGGGCAAAGCACATTGTAGGATAGTGGTGGTGCCATCTGTCCTGGCCAACTTTGTTTGACATCAAAAGCAAACGAATGCCACAGAGCCCGCTTTTTCTGGAGTTTCATGGAAGAGCCCACTTTCTCTGGGGATCCTATGGGAGAGCTCACTTTATGTGAGGTCCTATGGGAGAGCTCACTTTATCTGAGGGCCTATGGGAGAGCTCACTTTATCTGAGGGCCTATGGGAGAGCTCACTTTATCTGAGGTCCTATGGGAGAGCTCACTTTATCTGAGGGCCTATGGGAGAGCTCACTTTATCTGGGGTTCTATGGGAGAGCTCACTTTATCTGGGGTTCTATGGGAGAGCTCACTTTATCTGGGGTCCTATGGGAGAGCTCACTTTATCTGGGGTCCTATGGGAGAGTTCACTTTATCTGGGGTCCTATGGGAGAGTTCACTTTGTCTGGAGTCCTATGGGAGAGCTCACTTTATCTGGGGTCCTATGGGAGAGCCCGCTTTTGTGGAAGTCCTATGGGAGAGCCAACTTTATCTGGGGTCTTATGGCAGAGTCTGATTTATCAGGAGTCCTAGGGGGTTGCCCATCCCGTGGTTTCCACCCAAGATCATTGCACACCCGATGGCAGTGGGGTTCTTTAAGGCCACATGGGTAACAAAGAAATGTGAGTTTGGGGCAAAGACTTTGCTACAAGTAATCAACACAGACCCTGGTTTCCACATTCAAAACACTTGCAAATGAACAGGGGAAGCATTGGACTCTTGCCTTTACCTGAGGTGGGGAAGCCAAGGACATTTCTCTTAGCATTACCAAAAGCTCCAGCTTCCTGCACATTCAACTGAGTTCTTCACAGTTGAGGCATAATACTGGAGGCTTCCATACTCTGGGCTGCACATCCACTCTGCGATTTTGTGAATAAATCAGAAACATTACAGTCTGCTCGGATCTGCAGAGCTGGTGAGGAGAAAGAGCCTCGTATGCATCTCAGCCTGGGTTAAGCCTGGGTTTGTTGCTGGGTGCTCAGTTCAATCTGCATTTCAGATAAACAAGAAAATACTCTGTAGTTTAAGTCTGTCCCAGGATATGGAAATATTTCCCTAGACAGTTATACTAGCAAAATGATTTGTTGTTTTCATAATATGCAAATTTAACTGGACATTTTTATTTTATCTGGCAACTCTGTGTTTGGGTGATGGGTGACATCTTACTGTAGTGCACGGGGGTGTAAAAGGCTTCTGGGAAAGATTTGGAAAAGGAACTGGTACAGCTGGGGGTAATCCCTACAGGAAGACCGTGGGGTTCCGTAGTTCTGTGGCTCTGAAATAAAGCTCCAAAAAATGGCAGCTTCGTATAAGCGTGGGATAGGGAGCCAGCCAGCCTAACCGTGAACCTTAGTTCTGTCGCTGTGTGATCTTGTGCAAGTACTTTGATTTCCCTGAGACTCAGTCTTCTCCTTTCCAATGAGAACTTGTAACATTTGTTTATGAGATTTAAATAAAGATTAAACTATGCAAAGGATATGAAACCTTGTAAATACATAAATTGAAAAAATTATAATAAAGAATGGTCAGAATTCTCCTGCGCAAAATGATGAACACGATTGAAGAAGTAGGTTTATGATGAAACGGAAGGCCAGATGAAGTCAGTCATGCAGCTGTGGGGAGAGCTGGAGAAGGTGTTCTAGGTGCTTCCTGACCTGGCCCAGTAGACTTGGAAGTTGTCTCTAGCCTGTTGCTGTGGATTCTCACTGTCAGGCTGACCTGTGTCTCTCAGGAAATTGTACAATTTAACCTTGCATGACACAGGTTTGAACTGTGCAGGTCCACTTACATGAGGACTTTTATTTTTTCAATAAATATATCGGAAAACTTTTGGAGAATTGCCACAATTTTAAAAAAATGAAGCTGAATTGCATAGCTTAAAAATATTGAAGAAAACAAGAAAAAGGTAAGTATGTCATGAATGTACAAAATATATGTAGATACCGTCAATTTTATCATTTACTACCATTAATTATGGAAATCTTATAAAAAGTTAAAATTTGTCAAAACTCATGCACACAAATGCTTACAGATCATACATGGTGCCATTTTTAGTCCAGAGAAATGTAAACAAATGTAAAGATGCAATAGTAAATCGTAACTGCATAAAAGTAACTGTAAGACACACTGTACTACCATAATAACTTCATAGCCATCTTCCGTTGCTATTGCAGTGAGTTCAAGGGTTGTCAATGTCTGCTTATAATGCCCTGTGACACTAATCATCTCAGCATGGGCAGGACATCTCTCCAGTAAACTGCATATTGCAGAAAAAAGGTGATTTCTAGATGTTCTCATGTATTTTTCATCATGTTTAGTGCAATATTGGAAACCAATAACACCATAGGACCCATGCAAAGTGTCACTAGTGATGCTGGAAGTGCTCCCAAGAAGCAGAGAAAAATCATGACAGTACAGGAAAAAGGCCAATATATATACCATAGACTGAGGTCTGAAGCCATGATTGCTCATCGTCTCAGGCAGATAACTCCTCTTGTAAACAGATGACATAAACTTAAGGTATTGGTGAATATGGTACACTACTGTAAATGTATTTTTTCTTCCTTATGATTTTCTTAATAAACTTTTCTTTTCTCTAGATTATGTATTGAAGAATACAGTCTATAATACATATAAAATATGTGTTAATTGACTGCACCATCAGCAAGGCTTCAAGTCAATGTAGATTTTTAGTAGTTAAGTTTTGGGGGAGTCAAAAGTTATAACATGGATTTTCAACCGCATGGTGAGTTGGTGCCCCTCAGTTCCATGTTGTTCTAGGTTCAAATGTAAATACTTCTTGAGTAAAATAAAGAAATTTGAGTGAGATGTACTAAAAGGAATTCAATTGGCTTGGGTTTAAAAGTGTTTTAAAGAGTTAAAGCCATCAATCTATTATTTGCTTTGATTTAACACACAACTGGAACCAAAATTACTATGTGCATCTGGTGATGGTACACACAGATGATCTGAATTGGTAGAACTAGCATGAGGTTTACCAAGGATATCGTAGCAAATTAATTTTCTGCAGTGCCTTCTTGGTGTGCACCGTTGTACCTGGAGGGGCACAAAGAAGTAGAGAGGGGAAGCACGTTCTCACAGTCAGGCACTGTGAGGGGTCCTTCTGCATCTTTGGGTGTTTTACAAACACAAATGTCCACAAACTCTTTGACAGTCTTCAAAAAGTAGACCCTAATTATCTTCTTGTTAAATGAAAGCAGGATTCAGTGACTCATTTTTAACAAATATATGTGGGCAGAGGTGATAGTGTGTGACTTTTAAAACTAGGTCATACAAGCCATTGCATCTTCTTTTCTCTCTTACTCTCTCATCACTGATCCAGGGGGAGGTCGATGCCATGTTGTGAGGACACTCAAGCAGCTCTACAGAGACACCCCCAGGATGAGAAACCGAGGCCTCCTGCCAACAGCCATAAGACTGCACCTTCCAGTCCCAGTCAAGCCTTCAGATGACTTCAGCCCAGGCCAACACCTTGATTGCAGCTTCATAAGAGACTCTGATAGTGGCACCACCCAGGTAAGCTGTTTCTGGACTCCTTACTCTCAGATCTATGGAAGATAGCAAATGCTTGTTGTTTTAAGACATTTTGTGATAATTTGTTGTGCAGCAATGAAAAATTAATACAAACAATAATAGCTAACATACATTGAGTGCTAATATGTGCCAAGAACTCTTCTAAACATTTCGTATATATTAACTATTATTATTTTTTATTTACAGATGAGGAGACTGAAGTACAGGAGAGGTTACATAACTTATCCAAGGTGAGTACATACTAAGTGATCCATACATAGCTAGACTCTCTTTCTATATGCAGTCTCTCTCACGCATATGTATTTTACTGCAGTACTATCTGTTCCCCTAACTAGATTAGAAGTTCCATAATGTAGGGGAAGATATTCTGCTCCTGTCACTGGAACCCAGCAGAATGCTTAAAAGACATGCCTAAAACAAATATTTAGATAAATGGAATAGATGGATGATAAAGAAGTAAATTAAAAATTATTACATACCAACTCACTGTCCATGAAGTTTGAGCTTTTGGGTCTAACACAGACCCATATATGGGAACCTCAAGACTGGATGATAATAGCGTTCTTTCTTTCAGAATCTGAAAAATTGGACTTCATATTGTTGCCAATTTTAGATGCTCAAATCTAGCCCAGAAAGCCAATGTTTTACTAATTTGTGTCTAAATCCAACGAAAATTGGAAATAACCTAAATACCCAACAATGAAGTTTAATGAATTATGATACTTCAGTGCAATGTAATTTTATGCAACTACTAAATTATAAAACTATGTTGAATCAAGAAAATTGTTTCAAACAATGTTTAACTAAAAGTAGCAGAAACAAAGTAAGATTTTGGCAAATTAATATTATATGTATTATTTAGTTACTAAAACTAATAAAGCACATTATTTGTACTTCATGGAGCAATTCCAAAGAGATATTTCTACGTTCTAATGTTAGTAACATAAGGACAATTTTGTGCAAAATAACATTATTTTTAATTTTTGAGACAAAGTTTCTCTCTTTTTGCCCAGGCTGGAGTGCAATGGCACAGTTTCTGCTCATTGCAACCTCTGTCTCCCAGGTTCAGGTGATTCTCCTGCCTCAGCCTCCTGAGTAGCTGGGATTATAGGCGCCTGCTACCACGCCCATCTAATTTTGTATTTTTAGTAGAGATGGAGTTTCACCATGCTGGTGAGGCTGATCTCGAACTCCTGACCTCAAATGATCTGCCCACCTCAGACGCCCAAAGTGCTGAGATTAAAGGTGTGAGCCACCGCGCCCAGCCCAAAATAACATTTTTTATTAAAAAACAGAAAAATATATTTCCAAGAATGACTCCTATCTTAAATGATAATAAAACACTGAAGAGTCATTTTATGAGAAGCTTTGATCTCATGTATAAAACTTGAAGCAAGCCTGGCATGTCAGTGAACATTGTATGTCATGCAGATAGCATGACATGTCAGTGAGCATATGACCCAGTACAAAGCAAACAACTTAATATTAGCATGTCCAAACCAGAGGATCCAGCATGAAGAAGCCTGGGACATAGCAGAGAGGAACTTTGAATATAGTCTGATCAAACTCATCACTTTATGGATGTGGAAGCCAACGCACAGAGAGGCAAAGGGTTGTATTTCTTACCAAACTGCTTTGAGGTGCAAGAGCTGAGACAGATGCTCAGGTGTCCAGAGTCTTAATTGAATGACAGAGAATGCAGCCCATTCTATCTCATATATGTTGCATCCCATGATGGTCATATACTATTATTACACTTGTTTTCCAGAGGGTGAAATTGAGGTGGAGAGAGTGACTTAATGTGCTGGTACAGAGTGTGGCATCTCATGTGTGACTACCTAGGCTCAAACCTTTCTCATACATTTAACAAGTGTGTGACTTGGAAAAGCTAGCTTAGTCTAAGACTCAGAGTCATCCATAAAGTGGGGACAAAATTAACCCTAACTCATAGAATCTGTTTTGAGGATCAAATGAGATAGCTCACCTAGAGCTCCTGGCAGAGCACCTGCACCTGATAATTTAATCAACATTAACTGTTATTTATTGTTTATGTATCAATCACAGAGACTCACAGTTTGGGATTCCAAACTGATTCTACAACTTCAAGCCTGACATTCTTTTGGAAATAACTCAGCTGTCATCTAGTGCTAACACTGCTATAAATAAGGGATGTGACCTTGAGCGGCTCATTTCCTTTCTCTGAGAGTCTCCCTAACCTTTGGGATGGAATGCGGGTTCTTGGGGCTGAGCTTGATGACCTCTGAGATTGCTTCTAGCTCTAGGATGCAACTGATTCATTTGTTCATTCATTCACCTGTGCATTCCTTCCTGAGTGTCACCATGTAAAATGAGTGGCCTTGGGAACATCTGAGTGCAGAGATGAACCTGCCCTAAAAGCAGATTAGATAAGATGTGTGCACAATACAATGCATACTCTGGTAGAAATTGAAATGTGCTGTTAGAGGAGAGAGAGAGAGATGCAGATCTTTAGGGCTTCAGAAGGGAGTCATCTACTTTGAGTGTGTGGAGGTGGGGGAGATTAAGTGGAAAAGGGAGCTTTCAGTGAAGAGTCAGTGGATGTGGTCATGTGGCATTTCAGACAGAAGAATGTGTGCATTCAAAGAAATGGAAACAGCCCCATGGGCCATGCAGCAGAGGAGCCAGTGGTCCAGATGTGCTCTGGAGGAACACTGGAAAACAAGCCTGGAGAAAGAGGCAGGCCCACACCTGGAGGACTTCAAATGCAGGGGAGGTAGAATGATGTAAACTAGCACAGAGAAGGGATGGGCAGTCTGGAACAGAGAGGCCTGGGCTAGGGTAGATCTGTGAGAACAAGGATGAAGAGGATAAGGAAAGAAGGAGCTAGGAAGACTCTTCCCTTCTAACTGTGGGACCTGGGAACTGCAGATGTGGCTAACGTTGTTCGATAGCCCCAAGGAAGAGCAGGCTGGAGACGAGAAACTGACAGAGCCCTGCTGGGAAACTGCTAAGTATGGGTGTGCATGGGACATCAGGCCAGGCAACAGCCAGGAGAAAAACAGACCCCAGGAGCCAAATCTCTGCATGGAGGCCAGGGCTAACTGCACATCTGCTCAGTAATTTCTTCCTCAAAATTTAGATTTTAAATGAGCACAATTTTAGATTTACAAAAATATTGTGATGATGGTACTGAGAGTTCCCATATACTTCCCACACATTTTTCTTACTGTTAACATCTTATAGTAATATGATGTTTGCACAATTAATAAATTGTGAACAAAATTGATTCATTATTGTAAACTAAAGTCCATGCTTTGTTCATATTTCCTTTGTTTTTATCTAATGTCCTTTATGTGTTCAGGATCCCATTGCGGATGAACACTGTGTTACATTTAGTCACAGGACCTCCTTAGGCTCTCCTTGACTGTGATGGCTTCTCAGGCTTTCCTTGTTTTTAATGATATTGACAATATTGAGGAGTGCTGGTCAGGTACATTGTAGGCTAATCCTCTATGGGAGTCTGTCTGAAGTTTCTCCCATGATTAGACTGATGAGGTGATGGGCTTTGGGGAGAAACCCAACAGGGGTAAGGACTATCTTAATGACATTGTGTCTGGGATCCATGATATCAACATGACTTGTCACTGTTGATGTTGACATTGACCACCTTGTTAAGGAGATACTTGGCGGGTTTCTGTGACATAAAGGTATTCATTTTTCTCTTTTGTACAGTAGTTTTTTGGAACAAAGTCATTGCCACACTTCCACACTACCACAGCCCACACTTAAGGAGTGGGATTTATGACCTACCTCCTTGAGAGCTATCTACATAAATTATTTGAAATTCTCTACAGTAGATTTGCTTCCTTTCCCCCATTTATTTACTTATTCAGTCATGTATTTATATCAATGTGCACTCATGCATAATTATTGTGCACTTTGGGTTGTAATTCAACACGACTCTATTTCATTGCTCCAGCTGTGGCCATGCAGAGCTCTTTTGTTTGGCTCCTATGCCCTTTGCTGCACTCCCTTGCAGTAGTTTTGTTTGAGCACCTTGCTTTCTGGCACTACGAGATACTCTAGGCTCCTCTTGGGTAATTGCTTTTCTGTCTTAGAATCAACCATTTTCCTATGAAATCATGAATCCTTTTACTGGAGAATGGTTTTAGAAAGCAAGATGTGGGTATGAGTTGTGCTCATTGAAATTAAGATGCCCTTTCTTCTAGTGCTCTTAGCTGACAGAACAACGAAACATACATATGTATATAATAACATGTTTATACACACATGAATATTTATAAATATTCTCATGTCATGTTTTTGGGATGGGGTCTCACTCTGTTACTCAGGCTAAAGTACAGTGGTGTGATCATAGCTCACTGCAGCCTCAACCTCCTGGTATCAAGCAATCCTCCCACCTCAGCCTCCTGAGGAGTTGAGACTACAAGTACTCCACCGAGCTTGGCTAATATTTTATTTTTAGTAGAGACAAGGTTGTGCTATGTTGTCCAGATTGGTCTTAAACTTCTGGCCTCAAGAGATCCTTCTGCTTTGGCCTCCCAAAGCGCTGAGATTATAGGTGTGAGCCACCATGCTTTTCTGTATTTTTGTATTTGCATCTTTATTAAGTTAAACATTAATTCATATTGATTTTTCCAACTATAATATACTACCATGCATGGGTCATTTGCACTCTTCCTTTGCTTATCTGCAAGGTCCACTCCAACAGTGAGAGGCACGGCTTGTCTCATCTGTATCCAGTAACATTATCCTTCAAAATTAAGGAGAAATAAAAGCTTTCTCAAACAAAAAGTAAAGCAGCTCATTACTGGCAAACCTGTCCTCCAACAAGTTCCTCGGGTGGAAGGAAAATTGTATAGGTGAGAAACTCAAATCTACATAAAGAAAGGAAGAGAGTTGGAAAAGAAATAAATGAAGGTAAAAGAAAATCTTTTATTTGTCTTATTTTAATTGGCCTGAAAGATATCTGTTTAAAGTGAAAAAGTAACAATTATTGGATGACTGTGGCATAAAAACAGTGAAATAAATGGATGACAGCTGTTGCCTCACATCAAGGCCTGGATCTCCTTGACTGTGCCTGGAACACCCTTGTTCTTCACAGAGAACTGCCTCTGCTTTCATCCTCACAGCCTCTGATATGCTCTGAGAGAACAAGGTGCAGGGCCTGTTCCCTGCTGGAGCTCTTCCCTGTATGCACATGTTTTTTTCTGGGGACCATTTGCCGAATTCACCTCAGAAATGAGCCCAGGTGCCCTCCACTGACTGCCACTGAGTGGCTTGGGGTACAGCCCTCCAAGCTCTCACGTATGGCAGTTGCTGAAGGTGTGTAGATTCCCCATTTAACTCAGTTAAAGGTGTGGGGATGACTGGCCCCAAGGATGTTCTCCTGGAGGAGATGGGGAAGGAGGGCCTGGCCTGCCACCCTGCACCATCCACCAGCACAATGCATTCTTAGTAGATGGAGGAGGGGCCACAGGGAACTCCAAGGATCATGAGCGGTAACAATGCTTACCAAAAATTCCACACTCATGTGAATTTTGCCATCTGGGTCTGTTACCTCTTACACAACACTGAAGGCCAGAGTGAAATGTCCCTGGAACTTGAAAACACATGTCTCTTCTGAGACTCAAAAGAAATAAATGGAAGAAATGTTTTCTCATTTTTAGCAATTGTTACAAGAATTCTTTATTCAGAAGGGACTTGACTTTTTTGGGGAAATAATTGAATAAGCTTATGAGGGGATAGAAAAGAGCTTCCAGGATCTGGGCTTTGGTCCCGTGCCTAGTTTTCATGAGGAACAGAAAACCTTCTCTGCCTAGTAAATGGGAGAGGAGGAATGTGATGTTCCTGCAGAGACAAGTCGAGGAGGGAAGTGGAGAGAGCGAGAAGAATCAAACCGCGTGGGAAGACATGATTAAGAACAATGGGGCTCTGGAGTGAGAGCAAATCGAAAAAGGCCAAAGAGCAATGTCTAATTGTTCTTTTATTTTTATCACAATAGGGTTGGACGACGTAACACCTCTCTGTTATTGCCCTGACAAAATTGTTCCTGCTTTTGGACATGTGGAATGGGGCTGGGAAATTATGAAGCCAAGAGGGAACTCCAGGCAGCAGGCTGTGCCTGTGTGGTTGATGAGATGAGCTCTCTGCAGGAGTCACTACGAAGAGCAAGTTGGTTTTACTTTTGTTCCTCGCTCAAGGCAGGATGAGCGAAGCCTAGAAGTCCCCTAAGTCTTGACTGGAAAGGAGCTGTGACAATAATCAATGTATCTGAGTTAACGAAAGCGTGAAAACCTCACGGTACCAGCATGCCTCTGTGTTTAGAAAAGCTGGCTAAATTTTCTCTGACTTCAAGAAAAAGCACAATTGACTAATTTGTCCATTCTGGAAGTCTGTATTCATGATCCTGTAAATAGAATAGACCCACCCAGAAAAGGCCTTCGAGAGAAGAGAGCCAGAGAAAGACAAGATTTCAGAATGAATGGTTCCCTTCGAAGAGCTTTCTATGGCAAATGAAGGTTAAATATTTTTCCTCACCTTTCCTTTAGAGCAGTGATTTTTGAAGTGTGGACTTTTAACAGCCGCAGCAGCAGCAGCATCACCTGGATCCTGCTGGCAATGCAAATTATTGGGCTCCATTCCAGACCCACTGAATCAGAAAGTCTGGGTGTGGGGTCCAGAGATCTGTCATAGAACAAGTCCTTTCAGTGCAAGCTAAAGTTTGAGAACAACTGCTCAAAAGCAGCGGATCTTAAATTGAATTCGGGGGTTTGTGAAACCAATGGGGAAAAAAAATACATACCATTATTTTTACCAACATTTAACTGAAAGTTGGCATTTCCTTCTGTTTTGAACATAGTCCAAAAAGCACAGTAGGATCGAGAGCACTGGGGCTTTTTCACCAGCAGAAACCTTTTGATAGCAGCTTTATTCAGATATAATTTGTATATCATACAATTCATCCATTTAAAATGTAGAATTCAATAGTTTTTAATACAATTACAAAATTATGCACTAAGCGCTTGTAATAGTTAATTTTGTGTGTCAACTTGACTAGGCTAAGGAATGCCCAGATAGCTGGCAAAAACCTTATTTCTGGATGTGTGTAGGGGTGTTTCCAGAAGATATTAGCCTTTGAATTGGTGGACAAATTGGTGAATTGGTGGACATGATGTCAACATCATGGGTAGTCATCATTTGAATCTGTTGGGACTCAAATAGAACAAAAGCAGAGAGAAAGCGAAAGGTCAAATTTTCTTCGTGAGCTGAGACATACATCTTCTCCAGTCCTCAGATATCTAAGCTCTGGTTCTGGGCCTTCAGACTCCTGGACTTACAACAGTGTCCTTCCATCCTCCTGCTCACCACCTTGCTTCTCAGGCCTTCAAATTAGCATGGAATTAAACACCAGCTTTTCTGAGTCTCCAGGTTATACTGCAGGTTCTGGGATTTCTCAGCCTCCATAATGTTGTGAGTCAATTCCCACAATAAATATCTCTATATCTTTGTCTCTCTTTATATATATGTATAAATATTTATTATATTCAGATATATATGGGAAAAAACATATACTATTGTTTTTACTAACATTTAACTGAAAGTTAGCATTTTCTTATGTTGTGAACATAGCCCAGAAAGCACAATAGGATTGACAACACTGGGGCATCAATCAGTCAACAAATCAATCATCAATATATGAATCAATCATCAATCATCTAGCTATCAATCAATAATCTCTGTCTATCTATCTATCATCTATCCATCTATCTCTATCATCTATCTCTCCTATTGGTTTTGTTTCTCTGGAGAATGCTAAGACAGGACAACAATCAAACTTGAACATTGTCCTTGCCACAAAAGGAAACTTCATGTCCATTGCCATGCTCCATCTCCCCCTCCCCTACTTTAAGCAGCCACTTATCTACTTTCCATCTTTTTTGATTTGAGGATTCTGAACATGCCATAAAAACAAATAGAATTATATAATACATATAATACATAGTATTTTGTAATTGACTTTTCCACTTAGCATAATGTTTTAAAGTTCATCCATGTTTTTGCATGTATCAGTATGTCATTCCTTTTTGTTGTCAAGTAATATTTCACTGTATGGATATCTAACATTTTATGTGTCTATTCATGAATTGATAGACATTTGGATTGTTTCTACTTTTTGGCTATTATGAATATTATTGCCATTAAAAATGTTTGTATAACACAAGTTTTTGTGTAATCACGTTTTTATTTCTCTTCATTAGACCCCTAGCAGTGAAATTGCTGGGTCCTTTGGTAACTCCGTGTTTAACGATTTGAGGAGTTGCCAGACTGTTTTGAAAAGTAGCTGCACTGTATTACATTTCCACCAGCAATGTATGATGACTCAAAATTCTGCACATCTTCATCAACACATTGTTTTCAGACTTTCTAAAATTACAACCATCCTAATATGTGTAGTAGTATCTCATTGTGGTTTTGACTTGCATTTCCTTGATCACTAATGATGTTGAACATCCTGTCATAAGCTTATTGGCTGTTTATATATCTTCTTTAAAGAAATTTGTATTAAGATTCTTTGACCATGTTTAATTGGTTTTGTTTATTACTGAGTTGTAGGAGTTATTTGTTTATTCCAGATACAAGCAACCTATTATATACATAATTTGCACTTACTTTCTCTCATTCTGTGGGTCGCATTTTTACTTTTTAATATTACCCTTTGAAGTACAAAAGTTTCTAGGTTTTTTAGAGTTCAATTTAGTTATTTTTGTTTTGTTGCTTGTGCTTTGGTGTCTTACATAAGAAATCATTTCCCAATCCAAGGTCACAAAGATTTATGTCTATGTTTTCTTCTAACATTTTATAGAATTAAGCCTTACATTTAGGTCTTTCATCCATTTTGAGTTAATTTTTGAATGTGTTGCGAGACAGGGATTCAACTTTATTCTTTTGTATGTGGACATCTAGTTGTCCCAGCACCATATGAAGAGACTTTTTTTCCCCAATAAATTATCTTAGCATGTTTGTTGAAAATCAGTTGTACATAAAGGTGAGAGTTTATTTCTGGTCTCTCAGTTCTGTTCTAGTGATCTTTATGTCTATCCATGTATTAGTACCACATTGTCTTTATTATTATAGCTTAGTAATAAGTTTTGAAGTTGGGAAGTGCAAGTCCTCCAACTTTTTTCTTCTTTGTAAAAACTATTTTGGCTATCCTGCGTTCCAGGCATTTTGATATGGATTTTATTAGAAGCTTGTCAAGTTCTGCAAAATAGGCAACTGGAATTTAAATGGGGATTGCATTGAATCTGTAGATTATAATAATAATTATTATTGCATTCACAAGATTTAATAGAGTGAAATAGAGTGGAAACAGAGCTTTCATACAAAGGGAGGGGACCCAAAGAGGGTGGCCATTGTCGGCTTGAATGCCTGGGTTTATATCCCGATCATTGTCCCTCCTGCTGTGCTCTCAGGCAACAGATGATTGGCTATTTCTTTACCTCCTGTTTTTGCCTAATTAGCGTTTTAGTGAACTCTCTTTACTATCTGATTGATTGAGTGTAAGTTAAGTTGCAAGTCCCCTGTTTAAAGGTGGAAGCGGTCACCTTCTCAGCTAGGCTTAGGGATTCTTAATCGGCCTAGGAAATCCAGCTAGTCTTGCTCTCAGTCCCTCCTCTCAACGGGAAAACCCAAGTACTATTGCGGAGGTTGGTCGATGACTGCTCTAACTGCTTCCTGCTGAACTGGGGCACAGTAGGGGTTGTGCAGTTAACATTTCCTCAGGAGGGGTGCCTTCGATGTCATTAACATCAGAGCTTGGGCTAGTAGACTGGTCCAGGGGTCCGCGGTAGATCTTAGTCATGGACTGCATCTGGGTCTCCATTTGAAGAACATTTGTAGTTTTACAGCTTCGATTCTGGAAGAGACAAACTTAACAAGGAGGTTAAAGATACAGGGTCCAAAGGGGAGTAGCAATTATAACTGCTAGAGGTCCTAAGAAGGGGAGAATCCAGGGCATCCATTGACTGAGGAGGCCCCAGGGTCCAGTGTTTTGAAGCTCCTCTGCTGAATCTGTAGATTATTTTTGGTAGTATAGTTGCCTTAACAATATTAAATCTTGCAATCCACACACATAGGATATCTTCCCATTTATTTAGAGCTTTCAAAATTTATTTCAATAATGCTTGCAATTTTCAGAGTATAAGTTTGCACTTCTTTTGTTTATTTGATTTCTGTATATTCCTGTAAGGTCTATACATCCCACTTGAAGTTGTGAAACAATGATTAAAAGTAGATTTTTAAATATTAAATATGTTTACTGTAATCCTTAGAGCAACCACTAAAACAAACAAACAGAGAAACAAAACTGAAACAAAGAGATATAGGCAAAATACAACAGATAAATAAAAATAGAATATTCAAAAAATATTCAAATATCCCAAAAGAAAGCTGGAAAGAGAAACAAAGAAATGGAAAGCAGAGGTAATACATAGAAATCAAATATAAAATGGTAAACCTAAATCCACACATATTCAATGTAAAGTGTCTAAGCACCCAATTAAGACACAGAGATTTTCAGAATGAATAAACAAACACATGACCCAATTATATGCTGTCTATAATAGTAATGATACAGGCAGATTAAAAGTAAAAGAGTGGAAAAATATAGACCATGCAAGCTTTAATCTAATGTCGGAATAACTATATTAATATCAAAATAGGCTTCAGAGCAAAGAAAATCACCGGGGACAAAGAGGGATATTCCATAACCAAAAGAGTCCATTTACCAAGAAGACATAACATTCAAAGTGTATAAAAACTAAAAACAGTTCTTAAAAGAGGCAAAAGCTGTCAGAAATAAAGTCTTAATGCACAAACTCGCAAGCATAGTTTGAGACTTCAACTCTCTCAGTAATTGATAGAACTAATGGAAAGGAAATCGACAAGGATACAGAAGATCTGAAGCTAACCTTTAACCAAATGAATTTAATGGACATTTATAAAATTCTCCACCCAAATAAAGCAGGATATACATTTCAGGGGAAGGTAGGAAATATTTTGAACTGAGGAAAAATGAAAATGCAACATATTATATCTACAGAGTGTGGGTAAGTGCTGAGAGGAAAATTTATAGAATTAAAGGCCAATGTTAGAAAAAAAGAAAAATTTCAAATAAATAATCTAAGATTCTATTTCCAGACTCAAGGAAAAGAAGTGTAAAATAATCCCAAAGCAAGCAGAAGCAAGAAAATAATAAAGATAAGAACAGAAATAAATAAAATTTAAAATAGAAAACTAATAGAGAAAAATTGATAAAACCAAAAGCTAGTTCTTTAAAAAGATAAACTTCTAAAAAGATTGATGAAGATGAAAGGAGAAGAGACACAATTTACTAGAAGAAGGAAAGAAGGCATATTGCTACAAACACTGCAGACATCCAAGAATAATGAGAGAATATTATGAACAACTTTATGTTCATAAATGTGATGACTTAAAAGAATTGGACCAATTCCAGCTGGGCATGGTGGCTCACGCCTGTAATTCCAGTGCTTTGGGAGGCCAAGGCTTAGGTGGGTGGATGGTTTGAGTTCAGGAGTTCAAGACCAGTCTGGGCAACATGGTAAAACCCCATCTCTACAAAAAAATACAAAAAATTTGCCCAGGGGGTGGTGGCGTGCAACTGTAGTCCAAGCTACATGAGGGCTGAGGTAGGAGGATTGCTTGAGAGTGGGAGGTAGAGGTTGCTGTGAGCCAAGGATCACACCATTGTACTCCAGGCTGGGCGACACAGCAAGACACTGTCTCAAAAAATAAATAAAAAAAAGAAATGGACCAATTCCTTGAATACCAAAAATTATCAAAACTCACTCAAAATTAAATAGACAATCGGTATAAAACAAGTTGACTTTGTAGTTAAACACGTCCAAATTCATTTTATAAGTGGTGGCAACCATCTCTAAAATGACCCAAAGGTTATTCCCTGGGGAACGAGACAAGGACAAGAAATACGTCTCTCTCTCTCTCTCTGTCTCTGTCTCTCTCTCTCTCTCTCTCTCTATATATATATATATATATATTTCATCTTATATATATATAAATATAAATATATATATATATATTTCATCTTAAACCTTTTTTGGGGGGCAGAGTAATTTGATTTTTAATTAGGTACATGCATTACTTTAATTATAATTTGATTAAATATAAGTATCCTGGTTGCAGGCTTAAGAAACATCCAGCATAGATATCAACTGTCTTTCCCCATGAACTCTACCCCTGGGAGCCTGGTAACCTGGCTGTCATTTTCTCTTTTCTCCCCTTAAAATCTCTTTAACTCCCAACAACTGCAGAGCTTTCTCGGAGTACTTTCCACTGCAGGTCATTTGACTTGTCTCTTCTCAGCTCTCTCTCTCTCTCCTTTATTTATTTATTTATTTATTTGCTAATTTCCCCTAAAGGAGGACCTTGGTCCACCAAATTCATGTGAGTTCAGAGTTTTTTTTTCCACAATCAGCCTCAGGAGAACAATCAATGAGGTCTTAGAAAAGAATGCACATCGAGGAAATCCCCTTTGAGCTGACTGCGTGAATTCCAGTTCCGTTTGTGGTTTCATGCTTGCCAAGCACCAAGAGTGTATTGGGACTCATAGAGAGTGCAGTTGGGGCACACATGGGAGGTCATGACACCATGAATTGTGAAACTGCACTAGCCGGCAGTGTGACTGATCTTGGGAAAATGTCCATTTTGGGTAGGTGAGAGGGGCTGGGCCATGCTATGCAACCCAGTTGGGAGGATTATGAAAGTCTGGGGGCAGCATGGAGTTAAAGGTTCTCAGACATGAGAAAATCCCATGGCCATTGCTCAACCTGGATGGAGCCCAGGATAAAGGAGTCAGAACCACTTAGAATGGACCTAAGGTCCATTCTCATCTCAGGAAGGAGATCTGGTTGGCAGAAGTGGTCCCTGTCAAGAACAAGATGTTTTTGAAAATACTCTGAGCCACTTGTTCATGCCAGATATCTCTACATGGATCTCAGTTTTATCCCCAGTCCAGTGCAGAGGCTTACCAGCCCTTTCAGAACCCTTGGTACTGGTGGCTGTTTTTTGACACACTGATATGTGCAGTGACAGTAGCAAAGATTGGGGGTGGTCTGGCTGATTTTACATCTGGGGCCTGATTTCTCCCATGTTTGGTCAGTGGCTGGGCATCATCCAAGGCACCTCAGGCCTTGCTCAGGCATTGCTCTGTGGGAACAGAACATCTGCTACTCATCACAAGCAGCCCAATGGAGAAGCTGTGAGGTTAGTCGGTAGAACCTCTCTTGAGGGGTCTGCTGTGAGCCCCTGAGCACCCAGAAGGCACAGCACAGAGAGCAGCACAGGCAGGACAAAGTTTGTCTCCAAAGGGCCCTGCTCAGGCCCTGCAGTGCATACAAGTGCAATCAGATTTGATAAGACAGTAGACAAGCTCTGGTTGAGCAGCAAAGACCAGAAGAATCAACCACTTTCTTCCCCTGAAGCACAGACATTGGAGTAGTCTCTACTCCAAAGGCCCTCATTTAGGGGACACTAGGAATAAAAGAACTAAGATAAGACAGATCAGATGACCTGTAATTGAAAGGACTGAGACAGCTCCACAAACAATTATAACGGCAATGTATATGCCACACTCACTTTGAGCAAAGCACTATTCTGAGGGCTGCATGCACCCTGACCTATGACCTTGGTCACTCTTACAACAATCCTGGGTTGTTAATGTCACCATCTGGTAGATAAGGAGACTAAGGTGCACAGGGGCTCAACTTACCACCAATAAGTGGCAGAGCCAGGATTCAAATTTGGACAGACTGGTCCCGGAGTCCCTGCATGCAACCCTGGTCTAACCTTCCTCTTTCCTTCCATGAAGCAGCACCCGTCCGGATGTGCCAAGGTCCCTCTCAGCTAATGCCATGGTTTCCTTGTTGTGTGGAATTATCAATTCTCAACTCAAGCAGTGTTGTGATCTTTGAAGCACAATTTTTAAAATTATGTATTTCTGATAATGTCCAGGCATATAAATAAAACTTTAATATCAAGTGGCATTTGATAACACCTTTATCTCATCCTTGAGACTTAGACTGATGCACATTTTTAAGTCTTGCCTATTTGTGTCCTTCCATCAGCGGACTGAGTTGGGAGTAGGGACATGAAGCAGAACCCTGAAACCTGAGTGTTCTTAAGAAAAGCTCCAATCCTATATGAGGTTTAAGTTCCAAAAGATAAGAACACCTGAGCTGAAATGCAGGGCAAAGGTGTTATCGGGAGTGTGTCAAATGCCAAGACAACAGAAACACACATGCACAGTGCTGAAGTAATGGGGAGGAAGAACAGACTGGCGAGAGACGAGTAAACCCAGAAATCAAGACAGGGGTAAGGAGGGAGCCACAGATGAGATGCACGGTTTCCAATGTTCAGTTGGCTCCAGGTTGAGCTCAGAGTGGGCTGCCCTGTGGGACAGCCTTCTTAACGTATTATGGTGGGCTGCACTTGGCCACAGCAAACAGGAACAAAATTAAAACAATGTCTTCTTCTCTTCCATTATGATCTATAGCTTAGTTGATGCTCCTCAGGGTCTGAGACTTTCTTTCTCTCTTCCCCTCACTCCTTCTCCTCCAGTGCACAACATAATTTTTGGCTCATTGCACTGTCATCTTTGGTCAATGCATAACCCTCTTTTATTCATGTGTTCATGTATGTAATTAGCTATATATTTTTGATAATGTAATACCTATGAGATACTGTCCAGCACAAAAACTGGGACCTCACCAATAGCCCACAACTGTATTCCACCCCGTCCTTTCACTCTTCTCATTCTGACTTTGCTGGGCTCTAAGCACTTTGTCTTTGTGAGTCCTTTCCTTTATTAAAAATTATATTTATATGCATAATTGCCATTATATTACTTTTTCTTTATGATTCTAAATGTAACTAAAATTAAAACATTTTTGTGGGACCTTAACATTATTATGGACCCTACACATTGTTGTGCTTATTGTGTTTCATGGATAAGTTGACCCTGAACCCACCTAGTTCAACTATCTTTCTATACCTGGTGTTTATAATACCCTGCTTTCCTTTTAATAAGACTTTATTTATTTATATTAATATAGGTGTGTGTGTGCATGTGTGTGTAAATAGTTAATGTACAAAGAGAAGATGGGACATCCAACAAGTGAAAAGTTTGGAAATCATCCCCTCTATTCTTACAGCAAGAAAAAGCTGTTTCTTACACCTATCAGGGAATGGAGATCATCCGGCAAACTGCCGTCCTGAAATGTGCTGGAAGGACCAGGAAATCCAGGGGGGCATAACCAAGGTCTGCTCACCCAGACCTGAGGCTACTGGGGCCATACACTGGCGGGAGCACTGCAATGGTAATTTTGATGGATTGCTGGAAACAATGTGGACTAGCGGTGAGTGGGAAATTCCTGGGGACACAGTCTTGGGGAAGGGGTGGTCTTCACACTTTTACTGGTTTTATCTTTCATAATCTAACCAGATTCTCATGGTAAAGGGCCAAGAATTATCCCCTCCTGGCTCTGGTAGAGGTAAGAAAAGATTACTTGTTTAGAAGTATGCCCAGAGAGTTTTCCGAAACAAAGCCTTCTCCAGGGTAAAAGACTTACCAGAGCCTTCTCCCATTGCGGGAAAGGACATTTCTCCAACTCTACAGCCCCTCCTAGCTTTCCTGTATCTCCTAAGAGTAGGAGGCTAGTTTTTTTTTTTTTTTTTTTTTTTTTTTTGCATTTTTTAGTAGAGACGGGGTTTCACTGTTGGCGGGCGCCTGTAGTCCCAGCTACTCGGGAGGCTGAGGCAGGAGAATGGCATAAACCCAGGGGGCGGAGCTTGCAGTGAGCTGAGATCCGGCCACTGCACTCCAGCCTGGGCGACAGAGCCAGACTCCGTCTCAAAAAAAAAAAAAAAAAAAAAAAAAGAGTAGGAGGGAAGCTTTTAAAAAACACTTGTGAAGGCCACAGGCCCAGGGACTCAGGCACATAACAGACTGAGATTTAATCCTGTAATTACAGAAAGCACCCCCTCCCCTAACACACATACCTTACAACCACACCAATAAGGCTCTAGTGTAACAACAGCTGAAGAAACTGCAAGGTTCACACTCTATCAAAGGTGTTCTTTGGGAAGCCCAAATCAACAGGAAGGACAAAAATAAGGAAGGACATTACAGGAATGAGAAACCTCTGGAACAGGAAGCTACAGCAAACATTAAGGGAATAAAATACCTTAACTTGGTTCCTCCTTCTTGGACCTTCTCTTTTAAAAAGTGAACTGCCCATTTAAAAAAAAAGTATGGTGTCTCATCCTACTGGATCTATGTAAATCCCCTAGAGCACAGAAACTCCATGGGCTAAAGCCAAGCACCACTGGTATTTTCTCAACTTGGAAAAGAAACAAAACTCTGGTAATGAATAGAATTTTCTTAATTTGACATAGCTAGCCCATGAATTTTTCTAAAAGCTTTGTTATCTGATGGTGCTTGCTTGCCTGCATTCTTCTGTAACTTAGTATGTGATTTCAGCCAGGTAAGCATATCATGGGTGGCCATATTAGCCAAAATGCACTTCTTAGTAGTTTATTCAATCGCTGAACGAGTTTAAAAACAACTTTTGGTGGATGTGCATGAGTGAATAAGAATATTTATTTTGTTAGGTTCTTAGCTATCTTTTCCCTTAAGGCAAAAATACGTATTCTGGTCCTTGGGCAAATTAGTACAACAATGGGATTTAGATGAACTGACACTACTTCCTCATGAGCTCCCCCTTTCTCAGAAGGCACTTGGGAAAGCATGTGAACAAATTCCTTCACTCGGGATTGTGAGTGGCGAGGCTGCTTGGACCATGATTTCCAGTGTCCAAGACCTGCCCACGAGGATTCCTTCCCAGCCTGTTGTTGGACACAAGTGAGATCCTCTTCCTGAGGGAACCACCTGCTTTACCCACTGTCTCCTGCATCATTTTATTCGGAATGTCTCCAGTTATTTCAACTATCTTGGGAAGGACTCTGGGAAAATAAAAGCTGTATGTATCACTTATAACTTTCTCACAACAGGAACTGTGTTCTACCCTGCATTGATGGCTAATTGATTAAAAATGGTGCAAATGCTGTTGTAGTCTTGGTAAATCCTTCTCAATATAACTTGTTTTTGGGTTGTCACCAATATGTGAATGACATATGTCGTTGAGACAGTGACTGGATTTGATTAACAAGGATTGTGAATAAAATATTCTTTCAAGATGCCATTTGTAGCATTTGCTTCCCAAACCCCCAGTTCTCAGGCTAAGAAACACATATTTTGCTGAAAGACATTCAAAGTGCCAGTACAGAGCTCCATTAACTAGCTGGATGAATAGCAAAGATTCAGCATTCACGGTACATGAATTACGTCTGGAAAGGTTCTCATCCCTACCCTCATGAAGATTACAATCTGGTGGAAAAGCTGAGGCATGTTCAAGGAAAAAATCCACGGGATGCATGAAACTGACATGCAAACAAGCAGTTCATGGATAAGGAAACCCACCAGGCATTATTAACACCGGCTGGATTTATTCAGGACAGGCCATGTGATATAGGAGGGCAGGTGTGAAGCAGAAATCTAGTGACCCTCTAAGAGAGAAAGGACTAACATTTATTTGCAGGTAAAATGAACCACTTGCAATTACAAGTGAAACTTTTGGTTGTGTATAAGAGAGAGGCTTTGCCACTTTGTTCAGTAAGTCATTTGATAGTTTCATTAATTCAGTTAATCATTTTGGAACATATGGGGCTATGTACTCTGTATATGCTCATTTGCTATCTATCATAGCAACTAGGTATGTGTCTTCTCAGCCCTGTGTTAGATTGCAAGCAGCCAGAAGGCAGGGCTTGGATCCTGCTCATGATGTAGACCTGAAGGGGTTCTTCTGATGAGTGGAGAGCCATTGGTCTTAAAATGACTTGCAAAGGGACACCCACAATCTCGAGAATCACCATTTTGAATTCTTTTTTTTTTTTTTTTTTTTTTTTTTCTTTTGAGACGGAGTCTCGCTCTGTCGCCCGGGCTGGAGTGCAGTGTGGCCGGATCTCAGCTCACTGCAAGCTCCGCCTCCCGGGTTTACGCCATTCTCCTGCCTCAGCCTCCCGAGTAACTGGGACTACAGACGCCCGCCACATCCCCCGGCTAGTTTTTTTGTATTTTTTTAGTAGAGACGGGGTTTCACCGTGTTAGCCAGGATGGTCTCGATCTCCTGACCTCGTGATCCGCCCGTCTCAGCCTCCCAAAGTGCTGGGATTACAGGCTTGAGCCACCGCGCCCGGCCACCATTTTGAATTCTAATTCTGAGTAAGGTGGCTAATGAATCTTTTTGGTTCACTGACTGAATTGATTCACAAACATGAAGTAATTGTTACTCTGTATATTTAGAACAACATCCTCTTGTTTTTTTGGCCACTAAATACTTGTGACATTGGTTAGTAGAAAGCATAAATTAAAAACTGCAGCCTGAGTAAATAGATTATTCCAGTGGTTTGCACACATTTTTTGTAGTGACTAATCTTTTTAAAATAAAATTTTAGGGGAAATCCCATTATAATCATAAGAGATAATATATTCTGCACACTATATGCCAGGGGTACTGTAATAACTCTTTTCACTAATGAACTGATTTCATCTTTGCAACAATTCAATGAAGTAGAATACTGTTGTCATTTGCAATTGAGAGTTGAGGAAACTGAAGCAAAGAGAAGTGATCTGGCTTGCCCTAGGACACACAGAACCAGCCTGTAATGAGCCATGATGCTAACATACGCAGTCTGGCTCAGAGCCTGTGGATAAAGTCCCAAGGCTATCTGTGGAGAATTCCCTCTTGCCTGGGGAGGCCAGTCTGTTTGTTCTATTCAGTTTACAATTGCAGGAGGCCAACCCATATTATGTGCATTATGGAGGGGCAATTGCTTTACTAAAAATTTACTGATTTCAATGTTAATATCTTCCAAAAACACTCTCCAAGTTGACACATAGAATTAACCACCACATCAGTTCATGGTGATAAAGGGATCCCAGAGATGGTTCAAATGCTGTTCAATAGAAAGCATTTCATGGTATACAACAATCCAGAAGCACCTCCCTGGGACACAATTTGACAACCATGTGCTGTTCCACAAAGCAGGTGTTATTACTTCTTTCCATATTCCCACTCCCACTAGTCCGACTCTTTCCTTTGAATGTCTTTTTTTCTTCTAAAATATGTGACTTTCCATGCTAGACTGCTAAGGTCACTTAAATCCACAGTCTCCAAACTTTCTGATTCCTCATCAATAGCAATAAAAAGTTTTGGAGTGTGCTCTCCTAATATTTGAAAATTTATAAATTAGACCCCAAAACAAAACATCATAAGGCATACATAAAATAGAAAAATGAGGACACCTAAATGTCACATTTTGATGGCTTTATCTCAAGGTCAGTACACACTTGGCTAGAGGGTTATTGCTAGAGTATCTTAATGATATTTCAAATCCACCTCTTGATGATCTTAAGCGACCTTTTGGCTAACTTTATGTCACCTATGATTATATCTTTATAATATATAATATAAAATATAACTCTTCCTAATATGGCTGATAATGAGCTTTTCTGATGAGTATGAGAAATGTCAGCTCTGATGAGCAACTTCAGCAAAGTCTCAGGATACAAAATCAATGTGCAAACATCACAAACATTTCTATACACCAACAATAGACAAGAAGAGAGCCAAATCATGAATGAACTTCCATTCACAATTGCTACAAAGAGAATGAAGTACCTGGGAATATAGCTAACAAGGGATGTGAAGGACCTCTTCAAGGAGAACTACAAACCACTGCTCAAGGAAATAAGAGAGGACACAAACTAATGGTAAAACATTCCATCCCCATGGATAGGAAGACTTAATATCATGAAAATGGCCATACTGCCCAAAGTAATTTATAGATTCAATGCTATCCTCATCAAACTGCCATTGACATTCTTCACAGAATTAGAAAAAACTACTTTAAATTTCATATGGAACCAAAAAAGAGCCCATTTTGTCAAGATAATCCTAAGCAAAAAGAACAAAGCTGGAGGCATCATGCTACCTGCCTTCAAACTATACTGCAAGGCTACAGTAACCAAAACAACATGGTACTGGTACCAAAACAGTCATACAGACCAATGGAACAGAACGGAGACCCCAGAAATAACACCATACATCTACAACCATCTGATCTTTGACAAACCTGACAAAAACAAGAAATGGAGAAAGGATCTCCTATTCAGTAAGTGGTGCTGAGAAAACTTGCTAGCCATATTCAGAAAACTGAAACTGGACCCCTTCCTTTCACCTTATACAAAAATTAGCTCAAGATGGATTAAAGACTTAAATGTAAAATCCAAAATCATAAAAACCCTAGAAGAAAATGTAGGCAATACTATTCAGGACATAGGCATGAGCAAAGACTTCACAACGAAAACACCAAAAGCAATGGCAACAAAAGCCAAAATTGACAAATGGGATCTAATTAAACTAAAGAGCTTCTGCACAGCAAAAGAAACTATCATCAGAGTGTATAGGCAACCTGCAGAATGGGAGAAAATTTTTGCAATCTACCCATCTGACAAAGGCCTAATATCCAGAAGCTACAAGGAACTTAAATAAATTTACAAGAGAAAAATCAAACAACCCCATCAAAAAGTGGGCAAAGGATATGAACAGACACTTCTCAAATTACTTTTATACAGCCAACAAACATATGTAAAAAAGTTCAACATCACTGATCATTAAAGAAATGCAAATCAAAACAACAGTGAGATACCATCTCACACCTGTCAGAATGCCAATTAGTAAAAAGTCAAAAAACAATTGATGCTGGTGAGGCTGTGGAGAAACAGAAACACTTTTACATGGTTGGTGAGAATGTAAATTAGTTCAACCCTTGTGGAAGACAGTGTGGTGATTTTTCAAGGATCTAAAACTAGAAATACCATTTGACCCAGCAATCCCATTGCTGGGTATATACCCAAAGGATTATAAATCATTCTACTATAAAGATACATGCACATGCATATTTATTGCAGCACTATTTACAACAGCAAAGACCTGGAACCAACCCAAATGCCCATCAATGATAGACTGGATGAAGAAACTGTGGTACAGATACACCACAGAATACTATGCAGCCATAACAATAAATGAGATTATGTCCTTTGCAGGGACCTGGATGAAACCGAAAGCCACCATCCTCAGCAAACTAACACAGGAACAGAAAACCAAATACTGTATGCTCTCACTCAAGTGGGAGTTGAACAGTAAGAACACATGAACACAGGGAGGGGAACAACACACACTGGGACCAGTTTGGGGGTGGGGGGTGGGAGGACTGAGAGCATTAGGACGAATACCTAATGCATTTGAGACTTAAAACCTAGATTATGGGTTGAGAGATGCAGCAAACCACCATGACACATGTATACCTGTGTAAGAAACCTACACATTCCACACTTGTATCCCAGAACTTAAAATTTTAAAAAAATGTACAAGGTAAAACACAGAGTACTACAGTGAAAATCATTATAGTGGATATAGTTATCAGAATATTTTTCTAAGTGAATTTGTGTCATAGTAATAAATATGTTTAATTGATGCCTTGAATAACAAGACGTAATAGTAGGTCTAATAAGTTCTGTAATTTTCAAGTAGTAATGAGCATAACCATTATTCTGAGATATGTACAAGAAGGTAATGTGATTTCAGTATACCAATACTTCCCATTGGTGACAATGTCAAAAAAAAAAAAAAAAAAGGAAATGTCAGTTCTGACATTTTCTTCTTGTTTGCTTGGTATCTCCAATGCACAGGGCTTTTCTTCTTGTAAGTATTAGTTCATTAAAAACTTGATAATTTAATTTGTAATTCTACTTGCCAGAAAATATTGTGAAAGGCTTTGAAATAGGCAAGAAAAGATTATTGAGTGTCTTGCCTAGTGCAACATTTTATTACCATCGCACTATTTTACAACTCTGTGAGTCATAAAATGTTGGTAAGGATGAAAGGCTCCATTCCATAGACATGCAAATGATTATGTACAGTAAAATGTAATTGATCATTGCCCTGTGGACAAGGGCTGCATGTAATTGTTCATTTGTTTCATCAAATTATGCTGATGGTTTATATGTGTGTGTTTTTTGTATTCTCCTTTGAATTAGTTCTATCATCTCACTTATGGTCCTCATTAAATTATGAGTTAAATAAAAGCTTTGACATGTGTTTTTTTTTATTTGTACGAAAGTAATGAATTTAACCTTTAAAAAACACCCTAATCACCCTGAACGAAGTGCACACAAGGTCAATGCAAGAAAATTGCTGGGAGGATGTGAGCAGATGAGAGCACTGTGGTTATGCTCTCTGCAGTGTGGAGCTCCTCCCAGTCTTTCCCCAGCAAGCCCTGTACATTGCACACATGGCACTTGACACATGCCCAGCATAATTTGGGTGGGCCTCATCTGATCAGCTGAAGACCTGAGAAGAACATAAAGCTTTTCCAAGCAAGAAGGGATTCTCCAGCTGATGGCCTAACAGGCTGAGAGAGGATGCCATGTCAATTTATTAAACATTAGTGAACTTTTACTTCTTTCTTAAAAAAAAAGAAAGGCATGGTTTTATTTTCCTTAGTGGAGAATCTCGTGTACTCACCCTTGGAGATGACTTCACTAGAACAAGGGTCCGAGGAACATTTTACATTAGCTTTTCTCTAAAAATCTGCAGAGTAAATATTTTTAGAGGACCCATCACTAGCCAGCCCTAAAACTGTACTTGATTTGAAGAGTACACGGCCTGTAGGTCAAGGTACTGATGAAGGCTTGAGAGATATGAGACAGTAAAACATGAGGGTAAGGAAGAATCTACCATAAGAGTTTGGGTAATTAGAGTTCCACTGTTACCAGAGGTCATGGGGAAAAGTCTATAAAGCCTTCAAGCTTGGGTTGCAGTGATTTTATGTTGTGGTTTGACATTCATGCCATAATTTATAAACATTCACACAAGATACTTGTGTGACAGTTATGACTAGTGATAACATAAAAAGTAGACTAATGCATTTCTATATTTAGAATACCCAAGCCCTGCAGACTTCTCTAAGTCTAAAAAAACCCCCAAATAATAGTGTATCTTTAAAAAGCCAAGAAACTCCAGCAAATCTCTCAACTGACCAAACAAAGCCAGAGGAGGGGCGACTGGGGCGGGGAAATGGGCACTGGTGGTAGAAAAAAATGATAATGAAACTATCAGGAAAATTCAAAGTAAAAATGAAAATTCACTCTTCAAGGTAACTGAGGGCAGAGTTTTGGTCTTTGAAAGATGATAAAGACTTTTTCCTTCCTTTTCCTTCTTGCTAAGCACAACCATAAACCCTGGACCTGGCCCAAGAGACAAGCCGATGAGGACTCTGAGAGATAGTGCATAGAAGGCCCCAAGTTGGTGTGGGCCCAGGCCTGGAGGCAGCACTACACACGGCACCCTCCAGCCCTCACTGAGCACCAGAAGGCCACCCAGATGCCATGTTCCCAGACACACAGAGGGATCTTTCTTGGGTTCAGTGGAAGTCCCTCCAGCACAGTGGTCCCCAACCTTTTTTGCACCAGGGACCAGTTTCACAGAAGACAATTTTTCCATGGACAGCAGGGATTGGGAATGGTTTTGTGATGAAACTGTTCTACTTCAGATCATCAGGCATTAGATTTTCATAAGGAGCATACAACTTAGATCCCTCGCATGCACAGTTCACAGTAGGGTTTGCTCTTCTGAGAATCTGATGCTGTCACTGATCTGACAGGAGGCAGAGCTCAAGCAATAATGCTCACTTGCCTACCTCTCACCTCCTGCTGTGCAGCCTGGTTCCTAATAGGCCACGGACCAGTACTGGTAGATGGCCTGGGAACTGGGGACCCCTGCTCTAGTGGACAGCTGAATCTGTGCCCACCCTTTGAGTAACCAAAGTGTAGGTGCCAGTCCTGTGAGCAAAGATACCTTCAGAATTTGTTAGCCTCAGCCCTAGCTGAGGCCCTGTCTGCTGTACCTTTTCTGAATTCCTGATCTGCATCTCCTGAGAACACTAAAAATGCTATATATTTTATGCCACTAAGCTGGGGTGGGTTTGTTATACGGTAATAGATAATCAAAACCCTTCACAGTGCTATGAGGCAGATACTACTATTATCCCTAACTTATGCATAAGGAAATCAAGGCTTTTAATGGTTGATTATATGCAGAAATAATAATGACCAAAGATATTTTTTGAGCCCTTCTATGTGTCAAGGACATTATGTAGATAATCTCATTTAAGTAGCATGAAGCTCTGTGAAGTAAGCAATTTTTAAAAAATGTTTAATTTGTGTGGGTACATAGTAGGTCTATATATTTATGGGGTATAGGAGAGGTGGTCACTCACCTCCTGCTGTGTGGCCTGGGAAGTGGGGACCCCTGCTCTAGCAATGTCAGGCAAATATGATGCTGCTGATAAGGAAGATTGACCTGGATCTCTGAATAAATCAGCAGCCAGGGGATGCCCTGTCCTTTCCAGTCAGACCTGAGGCTCCCTTCACCAGAGACCCTGAGGCTGCTGGAGGGCAAAGCTGGTGAGAGAGTCCTGGTTACCCCAGGCAGCTTGCTCAACAAGCCCCTTTATCACTGTAGGAGGAGACCCCTTCCCCACCCAGAGACACTGACTTGACAGATTGTACTGGAGAAAGGTACCCAGGCACAGCAGATGTCTGGTTCAGAAAACCTTCTTATCTCTGAGAACCTAAGAGTGTCAACCTCCTGCACCCAGAGATAGCAAGGGACCCTGGCATAGTAAGCTGCCTGTCCCAGGAAGCCCCTCTATTCCGTAGGCCTGAGACTATCTTCTCCCTGCCAGAAATAGCTGTGGAAACAACAACAGAAGGATCCTACCACACTTCTGCCTGCCAAGAGACCCCCAGGGGCTGGCCAGGGGAAACCCCTCCCACCTTCTCAGGAAGCATCTATAGGGAACAGCAAGATCCTGGGGGGCTCTAGATAACCAAGCAGACCAAAACAGCACTCATAGGCTCTGAAAACTAAACTTCCACTGGAACTGCAGCTAATGAAAATAGGCTAGAACCTAGGTGTTAATCTAAACAAGGTGACTGCATGTTAAAAAAAGTTTAAATAGGACCCAGAGTCTCCTGACATAATAGATACAATTCCAGAATACAATAAAAATATCACCCATAATACCAAGAGCCAAGAAAACCACAACTTAAATGAGAAAAGAAAAGACATCTGATACTGAGATGAACCAGATATTGGAATTCTCTGACAAAAATTTTAAAGCAGTGAACATAAGAATGCTTCAATAATCAATGATAAATTTGCTTGAAACAAATGAAACAGTATGAAATTTCAACAAAAATAGATGTTATTAAGAACCAAATGGAAATTATGTAATTTAAAAGTATAATAAAACATGTAGCAATCTGTGCTGAATGGGCTCAGTAGTAGAGTGGAGATGACAGAGTACAGAATCAATGAATTTGAGGACAGGACAATGGAATTTACCCAATCTGAATAAGAGAAAAAAACTAGGCTTATAGAAAATGAACAGAGCCTCAGGGACCTGTGGGAAAATAATAAAAGATCCAGCATTTGTATAATTGGAGTGCAAGAAGGAAAGAGAGTGGGCCTGAAAGGCTACTTGGAGAAATAATGGCTGAAAACTTGCCAACTTTGATGAAAGATATAATGTTACAGGTCCAAGAAACTGTGCAAACCTGAAACAGGATAAGCATCATCATTAAGCTTTGAAAAACTAAACATAAAGAAAAATCTCTTGAAACAACCAAGGAAAAGCAGCACATTACATATAGGGAAACACCAATTCAAATGACAGAATTCAGAAGGAAGTGCCCAATATTTTCCAAGTTCTTAAAGAAAAAAATGTCAACCATAATAAATTCTACATTAGCAAAACTATCCTTCAAGAATAAAAAAGAAATAAAAACATTCTTAGATGAAGAAAAGCTAAAAGAAATTTATTAGCAGATCTATCTATAAAGATAGCTAAAAGTTCCTCAAACAGAAAGAAATTGATAAAAGAAGGAATCTTGGATCCTCAGGAAGGAAGAAAAATAGTAGAAAGGGCAAAAACGTGTATACATACAATAGACTATCTTTTTCATGTGAGAATTATGAATTATATTTTATAATTAAAGCGAAAAGTATAAGTCACCATCTGCTGCCCAAAATGCAGTGGGAGAATAAAGGGAACTAAATGGAAGTGAGGATTCCACATGTCATTCAAAGTGGTAAGATGATAATATCAGTATATATAACAGTGATAAGTCACATACATATCTTGTAATTCCCAGAGAAATCACTGCAAAAGCTATAGCAAAGATACACTGGAAATCACTGTAAATAACTCAGGACGGAACCCTAAAAAATGTTCAACTAACCCACAGAAGGCAAGAAAAAGGAAACAAGTAACTGAGGAAACATATAGAAAACAAAAATAAAATGGCACACTTAAATGTTAAATATCAATAATATCTCAAATATAAATGGTCTAAATTTACTAATCAAAAGACAAGAGTTTGCCAGAGTGGAGCAAAAATGTCATTCAGCTATGCTACTTAAAAGAAACTCACTTAAAATTCCATGACATGAGTAGGTTGAAAATAACAGGATAAAAATATATCATGGAAACATTTAATTTTTTAAAAGCAGAAGTAGCTATATTAATATATGATATTAACATAACCACTTATAGCCTTCAGAGAAAAAAATTACTAAAGACAAAGAGAGACATCACATAATGAGAAATTATTAATCTGTCAGGAAGACCTGACAATCCTAAGCTGCATGTGTTGAACAACAAAGTCCCAAAACATATGAAACAAAAACTCTCAGAGCTTACAGGGGAAATAAACACATTCACATTTATAGTCAACTACTTTAATATCTGCCTCTCAGCAAGACAGAAAATCAGTCAGCGTAGGGAACAACTGAACAACTCAATCAATTGCCAGGACCCAACTGACACACACACAGAACACTCCATCCAACAGTAGCAGCATACACAAGTTTTCAAGGGCCTATGAAATAGTTACCAAGGTATATCATACCCTGACCCACAAAACAGACCTCAACAAATTTAAAAGAAATAAAATCAGCGAGTATGTTGTCTGATGATAATGAAATCAAACTAGAAATAAATATCAGAAAGACAACAGGAAAATCTCTAAACACAGAAATTAAATAACACATTCCTAAATAATCACATAGATCAAAGAAGAAGTCTCAAAGAGAATAATAGTACACCTAATCAAATAAAAATGAAAACACAACATAGTAAACTATGTGGGATACAGCCAAAGCATTGCTGAGAGTAAAGTTTACAGCAATAAAATGTTCATATTAGAAATGAAGAAAATCTCATACCTAAGTTCCCATCTCAAGAAAATAGATAAAGAAGAACAAAATCAGTCCAAAGCAAGTAAAAAGAAAGAAAGAATAAAAATAAAAGCAGAACTCAATGAAATTGAAATTTAAAAAAATAGAGAATATCAATGAAACAAAAAGGTGGTTCTTTAAAGAAATTAATAGGCCGGGCGCGGTGGCTCTCGCCTGTAATCCCAGCACTTTGGGAAGCCAAGGCGGGCGAATCACAAGGTCAGGAGATCGAGACCATCGTGGTTAACACAGTGAAACCCCATCTCTACTAAAAATACAAAAACTTAGCCAGGTGTGGTGGCGGGCACCTGTAGTCCCAGCTACTCAGGAGGCTGAGGCAGGAGAACGGCGTGAACCCAGGAGGCGGAGCTTGCAGTGAGCCAAGATTGCACCACTGCACTCCAGCCTGGGCGACGGTGTGAGACTCTGTGTCAAAAAAAAAAAAAAAAAAAAAAGAAGAAATTAATAAAGTAAATAGACTCCCAGCAGTATTGACAAAAATAAAAAGAAAGAAGACACAAATCACTAATATCAGGAAAAAATTGGGAATATTTCTAGATCCTTCAATCACTTGAAAGACAGTAAAGTAATACTACAAACAATTTTACACTTAAAAATATGATGACTTTCAAGAAATAAACAAATTCTTCAAAAACCACTAAAAACCAAAACATGTAAAAAGTTTTTAGGATCCTTTTTAAAATTCTACACCTTGACCAAGTTTGATATGCTCAAGAATGTTTAACATTAAAAAATCAACCAATGTAATTCATCATATCAATAAGTCAAAGAAGAAAAGTTTTATGACCACATCATGGAGATAATACTAGTATGTGCCTCATTAGATAATTTTGAAAATCAAATAAGATTATGAATGTGCCTAGCACATAGTGAAGGCTTAATAAATATATGTTAGGTATTTTTATTTACCCTCTAGTACAACTCCCATATGGGCCTGATTGTGTTCTTCATTGAGAGGGAGGCTTGAGTAAGAAGATGTATCAAAGAGATGTGTTCATGCAGAAATCTCTGAGAGGGGAAAAATAAAGCCACCACCAAACTCCCAACTCTCACCAGTTTCTTGGGGCATCCAAAGGGCATGCAGTCCAGTTTGCCCCTCTGGCTCATCTGCAGCATATCAGTAAGATGCACAGTGATAGTATCCAGCAAGAAAAAAAAAAATGTGAGCTTCACCATGGCAGAGGTAGTTCATGCAGATTCAGAAGCAATAAAAACAGTAATCTTGGCAGAGTCCTTTAACACCATTCGTCTTCTTAGGAAGAAAATTTGTACTGATAGTTGTAAGGAAGGTTTTTGGGCCTTAGAGAAAGACCTCACCAGAGAAAGCTGCAACAGTTCAAAAGAGTAAAATTACCCAGGGGATGTGCTAAAGTCACATTTCAGACACCCACAGAAATGTTTAGAAATGGGTTCAGGGGATTTGTAGCTGGAGATAGGAACCAGAGACAAAGATAAATGATTTGTTTTTTATAAATGCAGACACAATTTTACACCAGGCTGAACTGGCCTGAAGAACTGCAGGTGACACTTGGATTTAGTAATGCAGAACTGTGTAGAGAAAACAAACTGCTTTTTTCTCTGCTCTCACACCACAACAAGCAACACAGAAGACTTCTGTGGCCAAATGTCAGGGGATTTCTCTCCACCAAAAAGCAAGCAATCAGTTCTGTTGTGGATACCCCCTGGGACCTATTCAATTCAGTTCTGACACTTGAGATACCTACCAATATCTACCTGGAGATGTCAGATCCCACAGATTGAAGGCTTAGTCTCACAAGGCTGCCCCCACTGCAGTTGCCAGTCAGAAGTCTGGGCCTCTGGAACTTTTGATGGAACCAGTTCAAGTTGGGTTTCCTGCGACTCCCTCTTTAGGCTCAATTAATTTGCTAGACCAGCTCACAAAACACTTATTTAACAGTTTATTATAAAAGATATTTTAAAGGGTTCAAATAAGCAGCCAGATGAAGGGATACACAGGGCAAGGTCTGGAAGGGTCCTGAGCACGGAAGCTTTCATTTCCCTGAAGCTGGGGTGCACCAGCCTCTTGGTACATGGATGAAATTCTTTTTTTTTTTTTTTTTTTTTTTTTTTTCTGAGACGGAGTCTCGCTCTGTCGCCCAGGCTGGAGTGCAGTGGCCGGATCTCGGCTCACTGCAAGCTCCGCCTCCCGGGTTCATGCTGTTCTCCTGCCTCAGCCTCCAGAGCAGCTGGGACTACAGGCGCCCGCCATCTCGCCCGGCTAGTTTTTTGTATTTTTTTAGTAGAGACGGGGTTTCACCGTGTTAGCCAGGATGGTCTCCATCTCCTGACCTCGTGATCCACCCGTCTCGGCCTCCCAAAGTGCTGGGATTACAGGCTTGAGCCACCGCGCCCGGCCATGGATGAAATTCTTATTCACCCTCCTACAAGCCCCTCAATTTCAGCTGTCCAGAAATTCCTCAGACCCCACCCTCTTGGGCCTCTTATGGAGAATTGATTGGATAGGCATGACTGAAGCATGGACAACCTTGTAGAACTGTGATTGGACAAAAAGGGCGTGCTGTACTACTAATAGATTGGGCACAGAAACCCAGCAAGCCCTGTCTGCCCAAATTCTCCTTGGCCTTTCTGTACAGCATTTCTTCTTCCTGGGTATTGGGTAGGATCTCTTCTGAAATCGAGTGTCTTATGGTCTACAATCAGACAAGGTATGTCATAGAATTTCTTTATGGCCAGTTCCAAGACAGAAAGGCAGGGAAAGATTGGATTCTGCTGTGGGGAGAAAAGGGAGCAGGTGAAAGGGGGCAGGAGAAGGTCAGAGAGAGAGATTCTGTTTTCTGAGGCTGCTTCTGAGGCCTGAAGTGCCCCAGCAATATAACAAAAGACTGTCTTTGGCCTTTATCACTCCGAAGCTGTTCCAAAGCTGCTTAAGGAAACAAGGACAAAAGGCCAAATGTTATATCAAGAGATAGAGAGATACACTTACTGTTCTAGTCACTTGGGAAAAAACAAGAGTTATGTGAATTATGAGCCAGAAATGGTGGAAGAATATATTTATCTAAATAATCACAGGAACTAACCTGTTTCTTTTCCACTTTTCTGGTCACTTCTGTTTCTGTGAGCTTCTCTTCTTACAAGCCTTCTTCATCATCCTTTTTTCATACACACTTTCCACCAGGGCAATTGAATTGCCTTCTTAATTTCATTATGAGACTTTCTGTTGCTATCAAAATCAACTGATTTTTGTATTCTGATCTCATATCCTGTAACTGCTGAATTTGTCTATCAATCCTAATAGTTTTTGTGTGGAATTCTTCATATGTTATGTTTACAAGATCAGGAAGATCACTTCTTCCTTTCTAATCCAGATGTATTTTATTTCATTTTTTTGCCTAATTGCCATGACTGGAACCTCCAGTACAATGTTATAGAAGTGAGAGAAAATATCTTAGTCCTATCTCTGATCTTGTAAAAAATTGTCTAGTCTTTCACCATTAAGTATGATTTTAGCTGTGGGTTTTGCCTTGACACCCTTTACCAGAAGGAGGAACTACTCTTCTATTCCCAATTTGTTATTGTTGTTGTTTTATCGTGAAAGGGTCTTTAATTTTGTCAAATGCTTTTTCTTTGCCTGTTGACATAAATTGTTTGGTTTTGTCCTTTATTCTAGTAATATGCGTTACACTGATATGATGTTTATTTTATATATTAAACATAAGAAATAGACCTTGCAGTTTATGGATAAGTCCCACTTGATTATGGTATACAATTCTTTTTATACGTTGATTTGGTTAGCCAGTATTTTGTTAAGGATTGTCGTGCCTATATTCATAGGATATATTGGTCTATAGTTTTCTTTTCTTTTGGTATCTTTGTCTGATTCTGGTATCAAGGGAATACTGGCCTCATAGAATGAGCTGGAAAGCCTATGCTCCTTTTAGATATTTTGGAAGAGTTTATGAAGGATTGTTATTAATTCTTCTTTAGGTGTTTCATAAAACCTCCTCAGTGAAGACTTCTTGGGGGGAAACTGATTAATTACTAATTCCCTCTCTTTACACGTTAAAGAACTATTCAGATACTCGATTTCTTCTTGAGTTATTTTCAGTAGTGTGTATCTTGCTAGGATTTATTATTTTATCAAGATTATCTAATTTGTTGATATAGAATTGCCAAGGTTTAATATTTATAATATATATATTTTATTTCTGTAATGCTGACAGTGACATTCTCTCTTTCATTCCTGATATTAGTAATTTAAGTCTTTTATCTTTTGGTCAATATAACTGAGGTTTTCTCAATTATATAGATTTTTTTTTCAGAGGATCAACTTGATTTCATTAATTTTTCTCTAATGATTTTCTATTCTCTTATTTATTTTCATTCTAACCTTTATTATTTTCTTTCTTCTTCTGCTTTTTGGATTCAGTTTATTCTTCTAGTTTTTTAAGGTGGAAGGTCAGGTTATTGAATTGAGATTTCTAAGGTCTGCTCCAGCTTCACTGCATCAGTTTTGGCATATCGTGTTTTTATTTTCACTTATCTCAACGTATTTCCTAATTTCCCTTGATTCCTTCTTTGATTCATTGGTTATTTAGAAGGGTGGCATTTAATTACTACATTTTTGTGAATTTGCAAAATTTCTTTCTGTTATTGATTTCTAATTTTATTTCATTGTGATTGTAGAACCTACCTTGTATAATGTCTTCCTTTAGCAATTACTCGGGTTTTTTATGGCCTAACATATGGTCTATCTTAGAGAATGTTCCATGTGCTTTTGAGAAGAATGTATATTCTGCTGTTCTTGGGTGGAGCACTATGTAGATGTCTGTTACATCTAGTTGGTTTACAGTGTCATTGAGGTCTTCTGTTTTTTGTTGATCTGTTTGTTGTATCCATTTTTGAAAGTGGGGTGTCACTTTTTCTAACGATTATTGTTGATTTGTCTATTTCTCCCTTCAGTCCTTTTAATTTTTGCTTCATGTATTTGGGGATTCTATTGTTAGGTGCATGTATGTTTATAATTTTTATATCTTTTTGATGGATTGACACTTATGATTATAAAACGTCCTTCTTTGTCTTTAGCAACACTTTTTGTCTTAAAGCTTATTTTATCTGTTACAAGTGTAGCCACTTTAGCACTCTTTTGCTTATTGTTTGCATAGCATTACATTTCCCATGCTTTTATTTTCAATCTTCTTGTTTTTGAACTCAAAGCGTGTCTCTTCTAAATGGCATACAGTTGGCTTATGTGTTTTTCTAAAAAATCTATTTTTAATTGATATGTTCAAACCATTTATGTTGACATAATTACTAATAACTTAGGATTTTACTACTTGTGTTTTATGTCTTTTTTTTTGTTTCTTTAGTCCTGTATTATTACTTCTTTTATGTTAAATAAATATTTCTATCTGATGTCATTTTAAGTCTCTTGTACTTTATTTTACTATATTTCATTGAGTTATTTTCTCATAATAGGTCAGAGCTTTTAATGGTTGTCCTGGAGATTAAAATGAGTATGCTAACTTAAAACAATGCAGTTCAAGTTTGGGAAGATGAAATAGTTCTGGAGGTGAACGATGGAAATAGTTGCACAACACTGCAAATATACTTAATGACACAGAACTTAACTAATTTTAACTAACGTAATATGCCAACTCTGCAAATCAGATCGCACTCCCTCCCTTTGGGTTTGTTGTTGCCTTTTGCTATTGTTGATGTTGTTTGCCAGTTTAGTGATTTTTCTGTAAAGTGTGTGTATTCCATGTGTGGAGATGGAAATCTCTACTCAAATTACATATTGGTAAACTGAAACTAAATATTGGATGTGGATTTCCTTAAATGCCTTGAGTCAATTAAATCTCCCACCTTTTGCCAAAGTATGTTGAGGAATGTCTTCAAAGTTCCAGCAGTTACTGACTCTCCCTTAGCCTTCATTTCGTGATCACACAGCACCACAAGGTTAGCCAGAGTTAAGAGCTTAAGTTCCTTTCTGGTCTTTCCTGAGCATGCAGATAGCCGTGTCCATGAGCATGACCTTCTAGACTTTCAGAAATATGTCAGAGCTCTTCAAAACTACTTATGAACGTCTCATTTGCTAGATTTTCTTTAAAATTTTTTTTAAAAACGTGTTTCCCTTATTATTTTAAAAACATGTGTCTACCTTATTGTTTTTACTTCAGGCAGCTTGAGTGTTAATTGCAATTAATTTATTTTTTCAATAATGCCCTGGAGATAGGGTTCTACTCACAGGGCAAGTCCCGAGTCAGGTCAAATAAAGACAAACTCTGCTATTGGGACTCTCGGGCAGCTGAGAGTGGGACTTTTGGGGAAGCTCCAAAGCCATTCTGTCCCCTCCACATCCGCTAAGCTCCTGTTTTTCACACGCACCATGATCCCGAGTCTTATGGTTTTCAAAGAAACCATGGACCTGAATGTAGAAGGTTGGGAATAGGACAAATTAAAACACTGCAAAGATTGTTGTTTTTCTGAGATTCAGACATTCTTTTCCTTGAGTAAATGCTCCTTGGATAGTTTTAGGCATTTGGTTAATTTCCAAAGTTCTGAAATATAGTTTGTCAATATTCTAATTGCTTTTAGGATGATCATATTTTAGGAGAGTCTTGTTCCACTATTCTGGACACACTTCACATGAGAGATATTAATAAAATTATTAATACATCAGGAAAATATCACAATCATCGACATTTATGTACTTAATATGAATTTCAAAAATACACGAAGTAAAACTGAATTAAAAGGTTTTTAGACAAATTCACAATCATAGTTGAGGTTTTTAACACTGTAAGTAATTGATAAAAACTAAAAGACAAAATATCATTAAGGATATTTTGAACAACTTGAAAAACACAACGAATACACTCAATTTAATGGACTTTCATAGGATAATACATCCAACAATTGCACAACATATACTCTTTTAAAGCGCAAGTGGAACACTCATCAAAAGAGACCATTTGTTAGGCCATAATGATCAATAAATTTATAAGAATTGAAATAATAAAATTATGTGACCATAACAGGATTCAACTAGATTTTTAAAAATTTTGGAAAACCTCCAAATACTTGATAAACAACACACTTCTAAATAGCTCACGAATTTAAAAAGAAATAACATGGGAAATTAGAAAATGCTTTAACTTTTATTACAAGGGAAATAAAATGAATCAAGACTTGTGGGATGTAACAAAAGCAATGCCTAGAGAGAAATTTGTATCTTTCGCTGATTATGCTGGAAAGAAAGAAATACAAAATCAATGATCTAAACTTCTACTTTAACCAGCTAGAAAAAGTAGAAGAGCAACGTAAAGCCCATGTGATGGAAGGAATAAAATAATAAAAAGCAGAAATCAATGAAACAGAAAATAGGCAGACAATAGAGAAAGTTAACAAAGCCAACATTTGCCCTTTGACAAAATTAATAAAACTGGTAAATTCCTGGTAAGATTTGAAAAAAAGAAAACACAAAATACCATTATCAGAAATAATAAAGAGCTTATCAGTATAAATCTGAAAACATCAAAAAGACAATAAGAGGCCTTACTGAATAACATGAAACAACTAAATTTGACAACTTGATAAAATGGACAAATTCTGTAAAAAAAAAAAAAGTTGCCAACACTGACAAGAGACAAAGTAAGAAATCCGAATACTTACATATACAAAAGGAATTGAATTTATCACTGAAAAATTTCCTACAAAGAATCTCTGAATCTTCTTCCACTAAGTGAGGGCACAGCAAGAAGTTGGTCATCTATGACACAGAAGACACACCTCATCAGAACCCAATCAGGGTGGCACCTGGTCATGGACTTCCAGCCTCCAGAACTGTGAGAATTACATTTCTGTGGCTTATAAACTACCCAGTCAATGGTGCTTTGTTAAAGGAGCCCAAGCTGACAATGACAGGCATGTGGGTTTCCACTGACCCCCAGCTGCAGACCACTCTATGCAGACCACTCTATGGACATTCTTGTATATGTTTTGTGCACATGTGTGTTTCTCTAGAGCAGCCTCTCCATTTTTTTTCTATTTCAACCCTTAGTAACAAATGCATTTTACTTCACTATCACCCCCACAAAATATCTGAGCCTAGATAGAGTCACTGATAAGTTATATCAGATGTTTAAGAAAAAAATACCAATGTGACACCAACATGTTTAGGAAATCAATGAAAGAACTTTTCGCGGTTGTTGAGGCCAGTGTAACTCTGAAACCAAAACCAAACAAAGACATTACAAGAAAAGGAAACTACAATGTCCCTTAAGAGCATAGACAGCTGGGGGCGGAGCAAGATGGCCGAATAGGAACAGCTCCAGTCTCCAACTCCCAGCGCGAGCGACACAGAAGACCGGTGATTTCTGCATTTTCAACTGAGGTACTGGGGTCATCTCACTAGGGAGTGCCGGACAATCGGTGCTGGTCAGCTGCTGCAGCCTGACCAGCGAGAGCTGAAGCAGGGCGAGGCATCGCCTCACCTGGAAGCGCAAGGGGGAAGGGGATCCGTTTTCCTAGCCAGGGGAACTGAGACACACAACACCTGGAAAATCGGGTAACTCCCACCCCAATACTGCGCTGTAAGCATACAGGCACACCAGAATATATCCCACACCTGGCCGGGAGGGTCCCACGCCCACGAAGCCTCCCTCACTGCTAACACAGCAGTCTGCCGCGATCTATCCGCAAGGCAGCAGCGAGGCTGGGGGAGGGGCGCCCGCCATTGCTGAGGCTTAAGTAGGTAAACAAAGCCGCTGCGAAGCTCGAACTGGGTGGAGCTCACAGCAGCTCAAGGAAGCCTGCCTGTCTCTGTAGTCTCCACCTCTGGGGACAGCGCACAGCTGAAGACCAACAGGGGAAGTAGCAGGAGCCGGTGCAGACGCGAACGACTCTGTCTGACAGCTTTGGGGAGAGCCGTGGATCTCCCAACGCGGAGGTTGAGATCTGAGAACGGACAGACTGCCTGCTCAGGTGTGTCCCTGACCCCTGAGTAGCCTAACTGGGAGAAATCCCCCACTAGGGGCAGTCTGACACCCCACACCTCACAGGGTGGAGTACACCCCTGAGAGGAAACTTCCAAAGGAAGAATCAGACAGGTACACTCGCTGTTCAGCAATATTCTATCTTCGGCAACCTCTGCTGCTGATACCCAGGCAAACAGGGTCTGGAGTGGACCTCAAGCAATCTCCAACAGACCAACAGACAGTCCTTCTGACTGTCAGAAGGAAAACTATCAAACAGGAAGGACACCTATACCAAAACCCCATCAGTACGTCACCACCATCAAAGACCAGAGACAGATAAAACCACAAAGATGGGGAAGAAGCAGGGCAGAAAAGCTGGAAATTCAAAAAATAAGAGCGCATCTCCCCCTGCAAAGGAGCGCAGCCCATCGCCAGCAACGGATCAAAGCTGGTCAGAGAATGACTTGGACGAGAGGAGAGAAGAAGGCTTCAGTCCATCAAACTTCTCAGAGCTAAAGGAGGAATTACGTACCCAGCGCAAAGAAACTAAAAATCTTGAAAAAAGAGTGGAAGAATTGACAGCTAGACTAATTAATGCAGAGAAGATCATAAACGAAATGACAGAGATGAAAACCATGACACGAGAAATACGTGACAAATGCACAAGCTTCAGTAACCGACTCGATCAACTGGAAGAAAGAGTATCAGCGATTGAGGATCAGATGAATGAAATGAAGCGAGAAGAGAAACCAAAAGAAAAAAGAAGAAAAAGAAATGAGCAAAGCCTGCAAGAAGTATGGGATTACGTAAAAAGACCAAATCTGCGCCTGATTGGGGTGCCTGAAAGTGAGGGGGAAAATGGAACCAAGTTGGAAAACACTCTTCAGGAAATCATCCAGGGGAACTTCCCCAACCTAGTAGGGCAGGCCAACATTCAAATTCAGGAAATACAGAGAACGCCACAAAGATACTCCTCCAGAAGAGCAACTCCAAGACACATAATTGCCAGATTCACCAAAGTTGAAATGAAGGAAAAAATCTTAAGGGCAGCCAGAGAGAAAGGTCGGGTTACCCACAAAGGGAAGCCCATCAGACTAACAGCAGATCTCTCGGCAGAAACTCTACAAGCCAGAAGAGAGTGGGGGCCAATATTCAACGTTCTTAAAGAAAAGAATTTTCAACCCAGAATTTCATATCCAGCCAAACTAAGTTTCATCAGTGAAGGAGAAATAAAATCCTTTACAGATAAGCAAATGCTTAGAGATTTTGTCACCACCAGGCCTGCCTTACAAGAGACCCTGAAGGAAGCACTAAACATGGAAAGGAACAACCGGTACCAGCCATTGCAAAAACATGCCAAAATGTAAAGACCATCGAGGCTAGGAAGAAACTGCATCAACTAACGAGCAAAATAACCAGTTAATATCATAATGGCAGGATCAAGTTCACACATAACAATATTAACCTTAAATGTTAATGGACTAAATGCTCCAATTAAAAGACACAGACTGGCAAACTGGATAAAGAGTCAAGACCCATCAGTCTGCTGTATTCAGGAGACCCATCTCACATGCAGAGACATACATAGGCTCAAAATAAAGGGATGGAGGAAGATCTACCAAGCAAATGGAGAACAAAAAAAAGCAGGGGTTGCAATCCTTGTCTCTGATAAAACAGACTTTAAACCATCAAAGATCAAAAGAGACAAAGAAGGCCATTACATAATGGTAAAGGGATCAATTCAACAGGAAGAGCTAACTCTCCTAAATATATATGCACCCAATACAGGAGCACCCAGATTCATAAAGCAAGTCCTTAGGGACTTACAAAGAGACTTAGACTCCCATACAATAATAATGGGAGACTTCAACACTCCGCTGTCAACATTAGACAGATCAACGACACAGAAAGTTAACAAGGATATCCAGGAATTGAACTCATCTCTGCACCAAGCGGACCTAATAGACATCTATAGAACTCTCCACCCCAAATCAACAGAATATACATTCTTCTCAGCACCACATCGCACTTATTCCAAAATTGACCACATAATTGGAAGTAAAGCACTCCTCAGCAAATGTAAAAGAACAGAAATTATAACAAACTGTCTCTCAGACCACAGTGCAATCAAACTAGAACTCAGGACTAAGAAAATCAATCAAAACCGCTCAACTACATGGAAACTGAACAACCTGCTCCTGAATGACTACTGGGTACATGACGAAATGAAAGCAGAAATAAAGATGTTCTTTGAAACCAATGAGAACAAAGATACAACATACCAGAATCTCTGGGACACATTTAAAGCAGTGTGTAGAGGGAAATTTATAGCACTCAATGCCCACAAGAGAAAGCAGGAAAGATCTAAAATTGACACACTAACATCACAATTAAAAGAACTAGAGAGGCAAGAGCAAACACATTCAAAAGCTAGCAGAAGGCAAGAAATAACTAAGATCAGAGCCGAACTGAAGGAGATAGAGACACAAAAAACCCTCCAAAAAATCAATGAATCCAGGAGTTGGTTTTTTGAAAAGATCAACAAAATTGACAGACCGCTAGCAAGGCTAATAAAGAAGAAAAGAGAGAGGAATCAAATAGATGCAATAAAAAATGATAAAGGGGATATCACCACCGACCCCACAGAAATACAAACTACCATCAGAGAATACTATAAACGCCTCTACGCAAATCAACTAGAAAATCTAGAAGAAATGGATAATTTCCTGGACACTTACACTCTCCCAAGGCTAAACCAGGAAGAAGTTGAATCCCTGAATAGACCAATAGCAGGCTCTGAAATTGAGGCAACAATTAATAGCCTACCCACCAAAAAAAGTCCAGGACCAGATGGATTCACAGCTGAATTCTACCAGAGGTACAAGGAGGAGCTGGTACCATTCCTTCTGAAACTATTCCAATCAATAGAAAAAGAGGGAATCCTCCCTAACTCATTTTATGAGGCCAACATCATCCTGATACCAAAGTCTGGCAGAGACACAACAAAAAAAGAGAATTTTAGACCAATATCCCTGATGAACATTGATGCAAAAATTCTCAATAAAATACTGGCAAACCGGATTCAGCAGCACATCAAAAAGCTTATCCACCATGATCAAGTGGGCTTCATCCCTGGGATGCAAGGCTGGTTCAACATTCGCAAATCAATAAACGTAATCCAGCATATAAACAGAACCAAAGACAAGAACCACATGATTGTCTCAATAGATGCAGAAAAGGCTTTTGACAAAATTCAACAGCCCTTCATGCTAAAAACGCTCAATAAATTCGGTATTGATGGAACGTATCTCAAAATAATAAGAGCCATTTATGACAAACCCACAGCTAATATCATACTGAATGGGCAAAAACTGGAAAAATTCCCTTTGAAAACTGGCACAAGACAGGGATGCCCTCTCTCACCACTCCTATTCAACATAGTGTTGGAAGTTCTGGCTAGGGCAATCAGGCAAGAGAAAGAAATAAAGGGTATCCAGTTAGGAAAAGAAGAAGTCAAATTGTCCCTGTTTGCAGATGACATGATTGTATATTTAGAAAACCCCATCGTCTCAGCCCAAAATCTCCTTAAGCTGATAAGCAACTTCAGCAAAGTCTCAGGATACAAAATTAATGTGCAAAAATCACAAGCATTCTTATACACCAGTAACAGACAAGCAGAGAGCCAAATCAGGAATGAACTTCCATTCACAATTGCTTCAAAGAGAATAAAATACCTAGGAATCCAGCTTACAAGGGATGTAAAGGACCTTTTCAAGGAGAACTACAAACCACTGCTCAGTGAAATAAAAGAGGACACAAACAAATGGAAGAACATACCATGCTCATGGATAGGAAGAATCAATATCGTGAAAATGGCCATACTGCCCAAGGTTATTTATAGATTCAATGCCATCCCCATCAAGCTACCAATGAGTTTCTTCACAGAATTGGAAAAAACTGCTTTAAAGTTCATATGGAACCAAAAAAGAGCCCGCATTGCCAAGACAATCCTAAGTCAAAAGGACAAAGCTGGAGGCGTCACGCTACCTGACTTCAAACTATACTACAAGGCTACAGTAACCAAAACAGCATGGTACTGGTACCAAAACAGAGATATAGACCAATGGAACAGAACAGAGTCCTCAGAAATAATACCGCACATCTACAGCCATCTGATCTTTGACAAACCTGAGAGAAACAAGAAATGGGGAAAGGATTCCCTATTTAATAAATGGTGCTGGGAAAATTGGCTAGCCATAAGTAGAAAGCTGAAACTGGATCCTTTCCTTACCCCTTATACGAAGATTAATTCAAGATGGATTAGAGACTTAAATGTTAGACCTAATACCATAAAAACCCTAGAAGAAAATCTAGGTAGTACCATTCAGGACATAGGCATGGGCAAGGACTTCATGTCTAAAACACCAAAAGCAACGGCAGCAAAAGCCAAAATTGACAAATGGGATCTAATTAAACTAAAGAGCTTTTGCACAGCAAAAGAAACTACCATCAGAGTGAATAGGCAACCTACAGAATGGGAGAAAATTTTTGCAACCTACTCATCTGACAAAGGGCTAATATCCAGAATCTACAAAGAACTCAAACAAATATATGAGAAAAAAACAAACAACCCCATCAAAAAGTGGGGAAAGGATATGAACAGACATTTCTCAAAAGAAGATATTCATACAGCCAACAGACACATGAAAAAATGCTCATCGTCACTCGCCATCAGAGAAATGCAAATCAAAACCACAATGAGATACCATCTCACACCAGTTAGAATGGCAATCATTAAGAAGTCAGGAAACAACAGGTGTTGGAGAGGATGTGGAGAAATAGGAACACTTTTACACTGTTGGTGGGATTGTAAACTAGTTCAACCATTATGGAAAACAGTATGGCAATTCCTCAAGGATCTAGAACTAGATGTACCATATGACCCAGCCATCCCACTACTGGGTATATACCCAAAGGATTATAAATTATTCTACTACAAAGACACATGCACACGTATGTTTATTGCAGCACTATTCACAATAGCAAAGACTTGGAATCAACCCAAATGTCCATCTGTGACAGACTGGATTAAGAAAATGTGGCACATATACACCATGGAATACTATGCAGCCATAAAAAAGGATGAGTTTGCGTCCTTTGTAGGGACATGGATGCAGCTGGAAACCATCATTCTTAGCAAACTATCACAAGAAGAGAAAACCAAACACCGCATGTTCTCACTCATAGGTGGGAACTGAACAATGAGATCACTTGGACTCGGGAAGGGGAACATCACGCACTGGGGCCTATCATGGGGAGGGGGGAGGGGGGAGGAGGGAGGGATTGCATTGGGGAGTTATACATGATATAAATGATGAATTGATGGGTGCTGACGAGTTGATGGGTGCAGCACACCAACATGGCATAAGTATACATATGTAACAAACCTGCACGTTATGCACATGTACCCTAGAACTTAAAGTATAATAAAAAAATATATATATATATATATAAAAAAAAAAAAAAAAAAAGAGCATAGACATTAAATGCTTAGCAAAATTGAACAAAGTGAATCCAACAAGACATAAAAATATGAACATCGTGATCAAGTAGGGTTTTCCCCAGGATTGTGTGTTGGTTTAACATTTAAATATCATTCAGTATAATTTATCACATTAACAGAATAAAAGAAAAACATATAATTATCCTAAGAGATGCAGTAAAAGCACTTGCCAAAATTTAACATTTACTTCTGATTTAGAAAATGGACTCTCAGCAAACTAGAAATACAAGGGAATTTCATTTATATGAAAGGGGGCTAACATGATAATGGTGAAATATGTCTGCTCTCACCAGCTCTAGTCAACACTGCTCAAAAGGTCCTGTCCAGCGTAATGAGGTAATTAAAAAAATACCTAGCGAAAAGAATGGAAAAGGAAGGAAACTAAAACAATGCATTATTATTCATAGTAGGAAGTAAATATATTTTATTTTAAAACTACATAGTCAGGTTCAACCTTTATGGAGGATAATTTGGAAATATCTACAAAAATTTAAATAGCACATGTTATTTGATTTGGAAATTCCACTTCTGAGAATTCTTCCTTAAGATATACTTGGCACATATGTGAGATAATGTATGTACAAAAATGTCAGTGTGATCCCTCTCCCTCTGTCTCTCTTTCAAATCTAGTAGACATTTGGAAACAACCTAAATATTCGTCACCATGGGACTGGCTAAAAGATACGAGTTATTCTGCAGCTGTATAAAGAATAATAATAGGCACCAATATGTTCTGATATGGAACTATCTGCAAGATATTTTTGAAAGTTAAAAAAAAGTCAGTTGCAAAACAGTGAACAGATCTGGCTCACTCCTCTTTGAACTATGCAAATCTAGTTCAATTTCACTAAGGGTGGTCCAAGGACTGCCTCCATCAGGACCCTCTGGGGTCCTTGTTAGAAACATTGATTCCCTCCCCATCCCCTTATCCCCCATATTGTAATGCATACCAAATATTCGAGAGCCAACGAATGAATAAATGCCAATTTGCTATCAATTCCATGTTGTTCCTCCTCCCATGTGGATCTGAAATGCCTCATTTTTTCACAGACAACCAGGAACTACACTTTCTGTGCTTCATCGCTAATGGCAATCACTACTGTGCAAGGCAGTGTGAGCCATTGGCCAAAGGGAGAGATACAAATGCCTCTGTCTTATTTCTGGCTCTGACTGTGACCAGGGAATGTGTGTCCTCCATGACATTTCCTTTTCTGTGCTTTGATTTGTGCATCTGCTCAATAGGGAGAATGATATTGCAGGAAGAACGTATGGAGCCCAGTGAGAAATTTTCTTAGAACCCTGGGTTCAAAGTAATGGGCTAAGAACTTTCTAAGGTATTCTCATGGTTGTTTCTCATGATTAAAGAAACAAATTGCCACTGATCACTTTGTAGTACTGATTAATGCACAATTTTGAATTGATTTTGCTTCATTTGTTGCCTGGGGTTTTGTTGTTTTATTTATTTTATTGTTTTATTCTTTTGCAATGGTTCCCTTTGCACTGAAAACTTACCACATATTCACCCTAATTAATCTCTGGACACATTACAAGGTACTAATTTTAGGTGAGATGCTGTGCTTGGTTCTGTGGGGATGCTAAGGTAAATAAGGAAGATAGAGGTTCAGTTTACAAAAATCTTCGAACATGGGAGAAGGTGACTGCTTAAATAAATGCAGTGTCTGACAGTTATAAGAGCTGAGAGAGGCACAGGCAGCCTCATCTACTGAAGTGAAGTGAAGGGCGCCAGCTCCACTGAATGGGGAGGGCAGAGGACGAGCAGAGGATGGGAGCTCAGCTTTGTGCTCAGAGGAGGTTTCGAAGAGCTGGGCATGGTGGAGGCAGCAGCAGCACTGCAGAGGCACCAAGTCAGGAAGCCATGGAGCATGCGTGGGAGAGGAGCCAAAGATAAGGTGAAAAAGGCTGACAGGGTTTTAGGAGGAGAGTTCTGTTGACTATTTGAAAAGTGATTAGATCTAGAACAAGTGAAGCTAAGGAAAACAAACTTACAGCAAATGTTTCCATTGATAACACATTTGCTGCATTTTTTTCCCACACCACCAGTATCTTTAAGCCCCAAAGGTAAGAGAAGATACATCTTTTGGATCATTGTTATGCGATTGGCATTCAGTAAGTATCTGTGAAAGCAGTAAGCCATTGGATAAACTGAAGCAGAAACTGGGGGCCAGAGAGGGAACTGCTGCTTAGGGTAAGATGGCGACACTCGGCAAGGCTGCTGGCGTTGAATTCACCTTCCCCCAATGCAGAACAGAGACAGGATGAGTGGCAGGGCCAAGTTTAAAGGGAGAAGTTTGGGCTTTGCTACATGAAGTATTTGAATACAGAAGTGCAGAGGAAGGGTATATGTGTGTGTGTGTGTGTGTGTGTGTGTGTGTGTATGTATGTGTGTGTGTGTGTGTGAATGTATGTATTCAACGGCATGATCTCGACTCACTGCAACCTCTGCCTCCCAGGTTCAAGCGATTCTTCTGCCTCAGCCTCTGGAGTAGCTGAGATCACAGGTGTGCACCACTTGTATTTTTAGTAGAGACAGGGTTTCACCATGTTGGCCAGGCTGGTCTCGAATTCCTGACTTCAGGTGATCCACCCACCTGGGCCTCCCAAAGTGCTGGGATTACAGGCGTGAGCCACTGTGCTTGGTCGAAGTCTATATTTTAAGGAAAATGTGCTGATCATCCCAGAGCTCTCTGGACTGCTTCATGATGTCACTTTAGGCGTTTGATGTCCGTAAGCAGAGGCCACAGAAACGCAATCCTCTCTTGTTCTCTGTATCCTGGTGAAAAGAAGTGAATGATATCATTTTGCCTGATTATAATAACGATGTTAGTAATTTCACTTAACTAGTGCTTTAAGAGTTTTTAAAATTCTTTTGTAACATTATTTCATTGATTTTCACAATTCATTCTTTGTGGGAAGCAGCAAGGGGAAGAGTTACTTTCATTTGAATTGACAATGAAGAAATTGAGGCCTAGAGAGATTTTATGGCTTTCCTAAGATCTGGCTGCCAAACGGAGGAGATGAGATTCATCTTGGGTTTTTATTTATTCAGTAGTTAAAATTCTAAATATCTTCTACATTGCAGGCACTTGCTGAATGCTGAATGAACCACGTGTCCTAACTGAAGGCCCACAGAGTCCATTGGGAAGGTTCTAGTTCATGCAACTGAGGATAGATCCATTACGTGGTACTTTCCAGTTATAAAAGCAGAAAAATCCTGGATAAGTGAAACCAAAATAAAGTCTTTTCAGACACCACTGAAATTAGTAGAAAGAAAGAAAAATCCTCATACTCCAGAAATGAAAAGGAAACTTAAAGCTAGAAAAGGAAGCTTGTGGTTAGATGCTTTGGCCAGCAGAGGGGCTGAGTCATCTGGACAGAGAAGCTCATGGCTTGGGGCTGGGGACCAAATGCCCTTGCTGGGACGGAAGGTGGGGTCGAGGACCTGCAGAAGGCTGAAGGCTGAACTGAGATGTCCTACTCAGAGCTGGAACTCTGAAAGGGCTATCCTTCCACAAAGGGAAGCTCAGAACAGAAGCAATGATGAAGCCACTGTCAGCCTGGAGCGTGGCGCATGCGCACTGTCAAAGCATCGGGTGTGGGTCAAGTACAGAGGCGGTAGAGAGCACGAGCGTATATTCCCACATGGTATGGGAATCCCCAGAAATAAGCATGAGACGGGACTTAGGCAGGTGCCCTGCAAAAGCAAAGGCCAAGGCACTCCTTGTGGAACTTTCCACAGTCCAGGGTGCACAGAGCACCCAGAGATAAATAACTCCCCTGGAACACGAGCTCCAAAATAAGAAGAACAAACTACACAAGAAGCTATCAACTGTGAGAAAGACTCAGCAGACATGACACACATGAAAATAGCACATAGGAACTCAAGATTATCTCTCTGAAGAGACTAAAAATAAGTGTGTCCTAATGCTTTAAAGGGAAGAGATAAAATGACTATAAATGCAAATGGAATAATAGAGCCTGTGTGGAAAAACAAAACAAATAAGCGAAAATTAAGCTACTTGCATTCCCAGAAAAAAAATTGAGTAATTGACATGAACAAAAAGATAATGTACCAACAGATAGGACTTAACTGAAGATAATTGATTGCTTGAGTGATCAAACTGAAGAAACTGGAGATAGAAAATGCAAACCAAAGTTTCAGAAATATTGAGAAGAGAATAAGAAGCTCCTAACAGGGCAGGGTGTAATGACTTATGCCTATATGCACAGCACTTTGGGAAGCTGAGGTGGGAGGACTGCTTGAGCCTAGGAGTTTGAAACCAGCGTGGGTAACATAGCCAGACCCTGTCTCTACAAAAAAACCCCAGAAATTAGACTGCGTGATGGCGTATGCCTGTGGTCATAGTTACTTGGGAGGCAGAGGGAGGAGAATCACCAGAGCCTGGGGAGGTTGGGCGTGAGCTGTGATCGTGCCACTGCACTACAGCCTGCAAGAGTGAGATCCTGTCTCAAAAAATGATAATAATAATAATAAAAGAAGATCTTAATAGACTAACAGGAGTCCTAAAAGTAGAAAAGAGAGAGGATGCAGGAGATGCCATCTCAAAGTCATCACACTTGAGAACTTTCCAGACATGATAAAACCTCAGTTGACATTGTATATCACATCCCAAGAAGGATAAAGAAAAACGTATCCACACCCAGAGTCATGGTAGTGAAGCCACAGAGCACTACAGACCAGCAGGCGCGTGATGAAGATGAGTCCTTAGAGGATTAATCGCTGAACGAGGGGCACCCGAGAGGCTCCAAGGAGGGAAAGGGCAGCCACCAGGGGATGTCAGAAGCAGTGAGGTGGCCACTCCAGATGCACGATGGTGAGATGGGGAGACAGCTGGACAGGGCACTAGAGCGAGATGAGCGCGAGAGGCTGGGGAGAATTCCGGGGGCTCAGAGGGAGGTGGGGGTGTAGGATGGAAGTGGCCGTGATAGGGAGGTGGGACCTGCTCTGGGACACTGATGTGTGCCCCTCCTATAGGGCAAGGACAGTCACTAAAGATTTTAAGCAGAGTGGGGACAGGGTAGGATTTGCATTGTGGAAGGTGCTCTGGCTGCGGTGTGGTGGGTGGACAGGAAATGGGTAAGCAAGGAGTCAGGGCTGGAAGACTGTTAGCACTACCCAGGCATGAGACAGACTAGGGCCTGCAGCAGGAGGAACTAGGGGCTGAGGTGACCTCCGTGGGTCCCCAGACACAGGCCATGCAAGCTTTCCGATCTTAATAAAGTGGGTTTTACATGTCACTGTCTATTCACTATTCACTGCTTCACTCTGTCTTTTAATAGCCAACACGAAACATTATTAATTCACAATTATTAACTCACTATTATGAATAATTTTGAAAAGCAATTCACGTTTAATTTGGGATCAGTGGTAAAATACGACATTCTTTGCTAGGTAATGTGACATAATGGGAAGGAGAAGAATGCCTAAACTATTCATCTGCTGTATAGGGAGGTCTCTTTAGAAAGGAAGAAAACACTTCTAAATGTGAACAGACACAGAGCATGTAAGTAACAGGGATTTGTGAGGGCTTTGGGGGAAGATGATGTTTATAATCACAGTGATTTCTCAGTATCATAAATGGATATAGCTGAAACCCCATAGGCTCCTTCAGGGCCTTAGATAGCCTAGACTGGCCTTGCCCATCCTCCCCAGGCCTCCTGGGTGCATGGGGGACACACGGTTTCTTAGTCCAGGAATAAGAGGAGATAATAGGCGTCTACCTGTGGTCAAGGCACAGGGTCAAAGAATCGGTGTTACTGAATGTCCAGAGTGTGCCAGACTCTCCATATGGAAATTCTATTAATAAACGAATCTCACGTCAAGTGTGACTGTATTATTACAGCTCTTTTAAAGGCAGGGAAAGGGGCACTTGGAGAAGTGTCTTGATGGAAGCCAGGAACTGAGAGAAGTGTGTGAAGCCAGCCTGTGGGGAACCCTGCTGCAGCCCCACCTGAATCCAGGGCTCCCCAGGGTGGGCCCTCCCGCCAGCCCCTGCTTCTTCATGAGGGGTCTTGTGGGGACTGCGAGGGCTTGGGACAGTGGCCAGGCTGGGCTCCCCCATGCTCTTGCTGTGTGGTCTCCAGAATTCACTTAACCTCCTGCTGCCTTGGCCTCCCCCATCTGTGAAACGGGGATCAAATTCCAGCGCTGCCAGTCTGTCTGCCCAGTGCAGTGGGTGATTAATGAGACCATGGAGGGGATGTGTTGTGCCCTGGGGCAGACTAATTTATCACGGAGCAGAGTCCATGTTTCTTCTTCCTTCCACACCCTGCCAAAGATTAAAATAAACAAGCAAAAGGTAAAATAAACTAAGGGGAAATTTTCCAGAATTTTATTGCATAACATTTAATAATTACAAACTAACTTAAGCTAAAATCCTTCATTGCATTAGTAATTCTGATCATTATCTGAGAGAGCTGATTTGGTTTTGTAGCTGGTATAATTGTCAAGAGCTTAAGCAGACTTAGCTTTTTATTCCCTAAGTAAAATGGATTAGGCACAAAGTGACATTTCAAAAATGACCACGGTTTCCAAACACCTTAAGGGCTTTGAGGTTTCGGCCTTTCTCCAGGGAGATTCTGGGGAAGAGTTTAAATAATTCCAAACCAGCTTTCAGCTCATTATAACTTCTCACATTTAGAACTGAATAAAATTTTTATGTTTTTCTCTCAAAGTTAAGACTTAAGGACAGAGCAGGGATATCCGTCTTTAAAAATATCAGCAGCAAATACTTACATATGAGTCACTGGACTAGATACTTAGCTACTGTTCTGTGGGGAGTGCTGTAAACGCTGTCTGTTGAGGTTCAGGCCTACAGGGAGATGTGAAAATGTATGCACATCATCTTGCCACATGGTGGACAGAGTCGTGGCGACACCGAGGATTGCCAGGCCTCCAAGGTCTGATGCTTTAAGACAAGCACACGTGGTTGGAGTTCAGGAGGGACTTATGCTCTGCCAAGGCTTCAGTCTGAGAACACTTTTACCAGTTTCTGACACTCTCCTAGATGCTGCAGACTCTTTCATTCATGGGATAGATGCGAGGTGGGTGTGACTATGTGCCGGGCTATGTAACAGGTGTGGGCTGTGAAGATCAACAGACTTGAGGCTTATTTAAGACTCACATGTGCACAGGTGGGAGACAGCACGTGGAGGCTGGGCAGGGATCACATCTAGCAAAGATCATCCTTCCCTGCCCCAGTGCTGGGCCAGAGGGAAAGCAGATGTCCTTCCAAGAGGTAGTGAAAGTTGGGATTCTTATGTAAAGCTTCCTGATTTTCAAATATTAGCGATTAACTGCAAAACCACGTTTCTTTCAACACTGGGTGCTGTGTTCAGCCAAATACAGCTAGTTAGCAACCTCCCTCTAAGTTTTCTTTCTGCTCAAAACTCTCTACTTTTATCCCCAGCAGCCAGATGTCTTGCCTGTGTGTCCTGGGTGAGAATGTTCCAAAATGCAACAGCTCACTTGTGGTTCTTCTTTGGTGACGTAGCTACCTCATTTCTTAAAGAGGGCAGTTCAGTTATTATTTAAGAGCAGGAGTTCTAACATGAACATATTGCTTAAGGGGGCTGAAATCAAAATGTATGTACTACCAGGCACATACATTAGCCAGGCAAGCATTCTCCTTCACAGTGTCTTTTACTTCTTCATTGTTCCTTACACGGAAGCCTAGTATGCATTACTCAAACTCTCGGTGTATTGCCACTAAGACCTTTTACTTAAAAAAAAAGGGCGGGGGGAGGGCACGGGGAGTTGAGAGCTACTTTTAGAAGCTGGTTTCCTATGTATTTATGTGCTATCATTTCTTTCTGTGAACAAAGCCCGAAAAGAAGGATGGAAACGCTTAGTCCTGAATTAGATCCACATCCCGTAAGTGACAATCCCGCCCACTGTGGCGACCTGGGCTTCTGGTGGCCTTGACTCTCCACCAGTCTGTGGCTTTGCCAGCTGCAGTATGGCAGAAGGGGACAAACATGCCTACAGACATAGGACTCGACTGCCCAGTACCCATTTAAGTCAACAGTTGTCTTGGGGACTTCTCTTGGTGAAGCAGAGAAGCAAAAGATTTATCGATGTGATCAGGAAAAAAATATTTTATTCTCCTTATTGCATATATTTGGGCATGCTGGGTAGGATGGCTACGGAGGTCACAGCTCTCTTTCCCACAGCTCACAAGCTAACATAAACAGCAGATGCACCTGAAGGACTCCCCACACACACATTCCCCAAGGTCAGTCTAAGTGAGACACGGGAAAACCCAAGGCATCGGCTATCCCTCCTTTGGGATTGAAAGGCCACCTAGGTCTCTTTGGAAACACAGTAGGTGTGGGTCTCTCACTCGGTCGCTGATTGGCATCTGCGTTTGGGGTAAGGAAGCACAGTCTGCAAGATGGCAGCAGCATGGTATGTGCAGTTCCACTGGGGACAAACATGAACTGAACTCATTCTGTTTTTCATCCTTTCTTTTTCTAATTTGAGACAAGTTCTTACTTTGTTGAGTCCAGTGGTACCATCATGACTCTCTGCAGCCTCCACCTCTGGACTCAAGGGATCCTCCCGCCTCAGCCTCCCAGGTAGCTGGGACTACAGGCATGCACTACCACACCTGGCTAATTAAAAAAAAAAAAAATTCTTTTGTAGAGACAGAGTCCTACTATGTTGCTAAGGCTGGTCTCGAACTCTGAGCTTCAAGTGATCCTCACACCTCTGCCTCCCAAAATGCTGGGATTACAGGCATGAGCCACTGTGCCTGGCTGTTTTTCTTCTTGAGTAACATCATCCTCTGCCTTGAAGAGAAATTATGGGTGTCAGAGAGAGTTCAGAAGTATATCAAAGCCAGGAGAGTTATCTGTGTGGAAGCGAAACACAAGTGCACTCATGGTATAAACCACAAACCTCATGTTTTATCCTTATTTTGAATTTCTCTGTGATCCAGGGCACTAGTTATACCCAGCTGCAACTCAGTATTGACAGAGACCCCTGTGGGGAGACACCGAGACCGTTTACCCTGAATACATGATATGCTTTAATGAAAGTGAACGGGACTTATACCAGCAGAAATTGCTTGTGGTCTAACAAGATAGTTTCTCCAAGAAACTGAGATTTGCTGAAATAGGTCTTGGCTAATTACTTTTTCTCTGTGTTGCCCCTTTTGTTTCAGCAGCCATCACAATTTTGTGAAAATCCAATGATACAGACATTGCATTTGCCTTTAGCTCTATTACAAGGAAACAGTAGCAGATTTAATCACAAACCAGAGTATTAATTGTAAGTCCAGGCTTTACTAAAGGAATAGACCTCCCATAGGGTAAGCTACTCATTCGTAGTTGGTCTTTACTTGGGTGAAGGAAAAAAACTGTGGGTTTCAAGGTCTTTGAAGGATGGGTGCAGTGAGAGAGTACAGAAAGATATGTGCTTATTAGGGTATTCCTGAACATGCTTTCAAGAGCAAGTGCCTGGTCTTGGGAAAAATCCCTTACTCGGGGGATTAGAATATCTTGTGGTTTCAATCTCTCACATTCTACTTGCCTGTGTCCTCATTAGGGTGTCACATTTCCCAGTCACCACACAGCTAGCCCAGCTCAGATTTAATCAGCAGCAGACTTCCATCAGGGGGAAGGAAGAACCATCCCTGCCCCCTTGCAGCCTTCCATTAGGGAAATATTCAGCAAGAGAACAGAACCAGAATGCAAACAAACAGTGTTGACCATACCCTCACCCCACTTATAACCTCCTATGATCTTTGGCTTCTGTTCAGTAATTGCATTTATTTTGACTTCATTAAAAATTGTAAGAGATGGAATTTCATTTGGGTCTGAAGTTCAAAGATTTACAGCCCAGATATAGCAGAGACAGTTGTCTTGGTGTTCTTATCAATTTGGGGTTAGAAATCCTGTTCTATTTAGGATGTTTCCCTGCAAAGGAGGTAACAAATGCCCCTCACATTTTCTCAGCAATTTACCAACAGTTTAGAACATACTCTCATAGTCATTTTTCTCAATAACATTGTAAGTTAAGTGTGATCATTCTTATTTTATAGATCCTGGGTCCCCTATTTTCCCAGACCTTGATTAAAGATGCAATGCTTCACAGGTGTCACAGATTGAGATAAGCAGCTTCTTCCATTCATAGATGTCAGTCTACTCAAGGTGCCCTCTCCCTGTGCCAAACCCACTGTCCTGGGCCCACACACAGGAATGCAAACCTTGAGTCCAAGCAATGTTGCTTATAATGGACATGTCAGGGAAGAGCCAACACATTCGCATTTTTATGATTATTAATTAAATCACCAATCCCATTTGATAATACTAATTCACAAAGCTACATCATTAGACATTGTTTACAAACACGTTCCTGATCAGAAGTCCCATCACCTTGAGTGTTCATCTCTGGGCTCTTGAGTCCCTTAACCCTGCCATCTGCATGCAGCGGAGGAATGCCTCATCCAGGCTCCATCACATCTGCACCCTGAGTCTTGTCTGCCAGGGCTCCAGCAACTGAAGGGAGCCCCAAATCTGTCCCTAGTAGCATGGCATTCTAAAAAGTTACTGTACCATAAAGCCACATGAAATATACACCAAACTTCCAAAGAGAGATGAGGAAACTAAAGCTTAGAAAGTTTACATACCCAAGCCCAGTTCAGATTACTATTATAAATATGACAAATGTGGAGGGGAACCAAGTTAATGGGTGAAGAGTCCTCTCTCAGCTTGACAGTCGCTGACTTGACTGAGAGCATAGTAAGGAACTGCTGACATGAGACACTAGGACGTCTTCTGGGAACAGGAGCAAGACAAGTGATGACCACAGCAGATGTAGACTGAAGATGCTGAACCCAGCAAACATGTATCACAAATAGGGACACATGCTAGGGAAACACTGTGCCCTGCAAGCTGATGAAGGGCATTGAAGGGAAGCAAATATGAGCTTGTGTTTTATGCATCTTCATGCCCTCAGCTTCCAAGAGAGGGCCTGGCTCAGAAGTCACTTGACAACAAACACCAGGAGGTAATGTTCTGCTGATATGCAGTAGGGCAACTGTGTGCCAGGACACCTAGGTCAGAATGCTCCCCCAACAGAAGCAGCATATTTATTTTTAGGTCGCTCCTTTTCATGGTATTCTGATTGGTGCACCAGATGATAACTAGTAACTGTGTTAGTATAACTGTGGTATCTGAATCTGAAAATACTAAAACAAAGAAGAAAACTTTAGGTTTACTTCAGTTATGAATAGCAAGGCCAAAATTCTAAGTTGAAGATTAACCAATGGCATTTGGTCACATATTTGAGGAATAACAGTCTGTGTCTACGTTCTCCTCAGGAATGAATTGCTGATATATTAAAAAATAAGTCCATTAGTAGACTATCTAAAATAAACTAGCCAAAGGGCAAATAAAACAAATTAATTTCAAAAACTATCAAAGGAGCATTCATTAAATTTCAACATATGTTCTCATAAAATCTGTATTAAATGATCAATGAGGATGACAATAAATATCTAATACAATTCATCTGTGAGCACCTGTGATGGTGAAATTATTGAAACATTGCTTTTAAAATCAGATACAAGGAAGGGTGCCTATTATGATTTACCATCTTTCTGGAAGTTCTAGTAATTACTCTAAGATATGGAGATGGAAATAAGGAATACAGCAATTGCTAAGTATGGGAAGGTGAATTATTGCCTTAGAAAGAAAAACCCTGATTTTTCTTGTATGAGTTGCCTTATTGATTTCAATGGCTTTTTGGTATTATATTCAAATATGGTGCCTCATGCTGGGATATGAAGCTAATCCTAGCCCTTCCCCATCATTGGGAAAGTGGTCAAGGAAAAGCAAGTGGTGTCAAATTCCTCTTTACCCATTGCCATGGCATGAATTGTGTTTCTCCCAAATTTGTATTTCGAGATCTCAATGCTCAGAACCTCAGAGTGCCACTGTATTTGGAAACGGGACCTTTAAAGAGGTGACTAAGTTAAAATGTGATTGTTAGGGTGGGCCCCAACCTAATAGGACTGGCATCCTTAGAAGAAGAAGAGATGAGGATACAAAGGGAAGACAATGTAAAGATATAGGGAAGGTACAGGGGGAGGACCATGGGAAGATATAGGGGGAAGATAGAAGAAGAAGCCAAGGAGGGCAGCTTCAGAAGAAACAAAACCCGCCAGTGCCTTGGTCCTGGATTCCCAGCCTCCAGAACTGCGGGAGATGTATGTTTCTGTTGTTTAAGCCGCCCAGTCCGGTACTTTGTCATGGCAGCCCCGGCCGAGTAGTGTACCCTATTTTCTCACGGTGTTCTTATGTTCTAGTTGGTGTCCAGTGGTCTTTGCTCTATCTGTATAGCTTCTGGTGGCAGTGCCGTTGCTTTATGACCCAGTTTGGTGCACAGGTATCCAGCAGCACTGAACTAGTGAGACCTCATGAATCTCAATGAGCACAGACCAGCTTGCTGTGTCTGATGTAGAACTGCTGTTATAACCCTATTAAATGGTGTGGATACTATCTGGCTGAGACCACAACAGGGATTCCAGTGAGGTGGGAAAATCAGGCTTCTTCTTTCTAAACTCACACCAATTTCTGTGCTTCAGAAGTCTCTCTCAGAGCGTTCATCCATGCTGACTCATATGCTGTGGCAGGCATCGGATGCCTGGAGTGCATTGGGTTCTTTTCCAAAAGTCCATGTGACTTCATCACGTGAAACAGTGTCTTGTCAAACGCCAGATGCTGCATCTCCCCTGAATCCCATAAAGGGGGCTTTGTTGGCGTCTCAAACAGCCCGGCCCTTCTTGCATTTCTTGAACAGCTCTGGGACGGTGCACCAATGGTGCCAGAAGAAAACACATCATAGTTCTGACTGTGGCACTGAGAACTCCGCCTAAAACAGGAGGCAATATTGTTCTAACAAGGAGCACATGGAGGACACAGATGCCTTAGCCAAAAATCTGGGAAAGTTGAGAAAGAGGAAAATACCAATATTGCCAAATCCTTCTGAATTATAAGTTAGGAAGCATGTTTCATTCAGCATTGGTCTGCATTTTGGTAATTCAATAATAATAGCATTGCCCCACTGAAGAATTCAGAATTGCATAGAATTAAAACATAAGTGAATTCACAAGAGGCTCCCACTCTTGAACACATTCAACAGAAGGAATGTCTTCATTTGCCTGGAGAGTTTAAGTCTCACTCTTACACATCTTTGTAATGCAAAACAAACCCAATGACAAATTGCCACATTTTAGCTGGGTGGGAGAAAATGTGCTGTAGCAAGAAGCAGATTGAGAGTGATGTTCTGTTCATACAGTGTCATATATAATTATTTCATCACGAGGGCTCTGAGCCATGCAACAAATATATACAATGATGAGTTCTTTCACATCTCTTTTCTTTCTTTTTTTTTTTTTTATTTTTTTTTTTGAGACAGAGTCTGGCTCTGTGGCCCAGGCTGGAGTGGAGTGGTACGATCTTGGCTCACAGCAACCTCCGCCTCCCGGGTTCAAGTGATTCTCTTGCCTCAGCCTCCCAAGTAGCTGGGACTACAGGCATATTGTACCACACCCAGCTATTTTTTTGTATTTTTAGTAGAGACGGGGTTTCACCATGTTGGCCCGGCTGATCTCGACCTCCTGACCTCCTGATCCACCCGCCTTGGCCTCTCAAAGTGCTGGGATTACAGGTGTGAGCCACCCCACCAGGCCTCACATCTCTTTTCATTTGATTAGATTTGCATAGCCTCAAAGCCTGGTGAGTGTCCTTCCCTGTGAAAGGTTCTCATGGGAGAAACTACTAGCTCCGTGATGTTCCTGGAAAAATTCTGATGACAACAACGAGAAACAACAGAAGCTGTGCAGTTTCTTTCTCTCCTGTCTTCTCTGTGCAGTAACATGGAGGCAGTCCCTGTAGATCAGAATGGTGAAAAGGAATGCACGTAAGTTCCAACAGTGCAAAGCCTAATCTTTGGATATTCAGCAATAACAATGGTGTTCACTAAAAGACAGTGGAGGAAGGGGTATATCAGAGACCTAGGTTTGCCTTTTCCAAACTCTACCCAATATCTTCCTCTCTTTCATTCAATTCCCTCATGCTGAATTCTGAAAATCTCCCCTAGTAGCCATCTAACATTGGCTTAAAATGAATTGAAAATATTCTTTAGAAAAAATATTCTTGGCCAGGCATGGTGATTCACTCCTGTAATCCCAGCACTTTCTGAGGCCGAGGCAGGCTAATCATGAGGTCAGGAGATGGAGACCATCCTGGTTAATATGGTGAAACCCCATCTCTCCGAAAAATACAAAAAATTAGCCAGGCGTGGTGGTGAGCGCCTGTAGACCCAGCTACTTAGGAGGCTGAGGCAGGAGAATGGCGTGAACCCGGCAGTGGAGCTTGCGGTGAGCCGAGATTGCACCAGTGCACTTCAGCCTGGGCGACAGAGCGAGACTCTATCTCAAAAAAAAAAAAAAAAAATTCTTTAAAATTAAAAAAAAAAAAAATTATTTAAACATCTCTGAATATTCCAGATGTTTTGCTTTTATATTTAGTCTTTTTTTTCTATTACATAAGGAAACCAAGTTCATTTTAAAAATGAGAAAAAGGAGGGGCACAGTGGCTCACGCCTGTAATCCCAGCACTTTGGCAGGCCAAGGTGGACAGATCACCTGAGGTCGGGAGTTTGAGATCAGCCTGACCAACAGGGAGAAGCCCCGTCACTACCAAAAATATAGAATTAGCTGGGCATGGTGGCGTATGCCTGTAATCCCAGCTACTTGGGAAGCTGAGTCAATAGAATCACTTGAACCCAGGAAGCAGAGGTTGTGGTGAGCCAAGATCGTGCAATTGCACTCCAGCCTGGGCAACAAGAGTGAAACTCCATCTCAAAACAATAAAATAGAATAAATAAATAAAAATAAAAACGAGAACAATACAGAAAAGGAAAAGAACAACAAAATCTCCTACACTCCCACCCACCTTAGGACAACCCTCAGCCTCACCTTGGAATATTATGTCCTTAGATGCCTTTCTTATACAAATTAAACTATACTATTATTTGTCTGAGAAATTGTCTCAGAAAATCTGATGAGCATTATTTATTCTACCTTTTCACTACTTAAAGTTCAACAGAGCAACAGAACAGAATAGCAAGTAAAAATTTAAACACATTTATGAACATTAAAAAAGTTTCCAAAAAACTGGCAAAACTTCTTAGAAGAGATCAAGATTTGCAAAACTACTCCCCAGGATGCATCCAAAATGACCTGGTTATTAAATGTTTGGTTTTTGACCTAGACATTGTTTGGCCAAATTGTCTTTTTTTCCAACCTGAATGTAGGCCAGTCTACCTTTAGCCACTGTAATGCTGCCAAAATTGTGTGTAACAAGTCTAAGAGACTTTCTTCATTTTTATCTCAGTATTCTTTCTGCAGAACTCAATCTCCATCCCTGACCTCATATTGTATCCTCTCCTGTGGCCCTGTTTAAACACTCTCTGGTTCTCCATCTGGCTCTCTGCCTAAATTTCTGGCAATTTCTTCAAAGTTCTTCCTCCTGAAAAGTCCAAGATGTATTGGGGAGGAAACTGGATATATGTAACGTGCGTAGTACCTAGTAAATATCTGCCCAAAAAAAGTGGTATCTACTCTTATTTTTGCAGCCCTTTATCCAATAACAAGTACAGTATGCATGGTTTAAGTCTCTTTTAGTCTTCATAAAAATTACACATGAGTTAGTTTCCTTTCCCCCATGTAAGATTTGAAAGCACCAAGATGCTGAGAATATATGTGATTTGCATAAATGTGGAGGCAGATTTTAAACAGAGGTCTAACTATTAATTATTTTCTGCACAGAGCTAGATGTAATATGTGGATATGAGAATTGGCTTTGTTTGAAGTTGAAGGAAACTTTAAAACTTAAAAAACTGGGCGCAAAACTAAAAACTTGCTGTGTTTTCAAATTCTATTACGGCAAATTCTTTCACAAACCTTAAATTTGGGAATGTAAATAACATTCTTCCAGGCAATTCAGAGCTATTATTTAAAAGTTAAAGAAACAGACTCCCTGATCAATGGCTTTTGTGAACTTGGTTGGCACTACAGCATGTGTTTTGCAGAGTCCACACAAAATTATTTACGGGAGGTCCTGTTGCTCAATGTGACTCCATATGTGTTTAATCATGTTTCACAGAACATGAAGAAAGCGCTCTCATTAGGATGGGAGGTCAACATGGCTCTGCTGGATGCCAGTGGTTTTAGATCTGATCTAACAGAGCTGTATTCAATACTCAGAGACCATTTCCTCCATATGGTTACTCCGATCATTTACCTATTGCCTTACTCCTCATGGCAAACCGACACATTCTTGTGATTTTTACAGATGGAAAGACTGAGGCATAGAAGGGATGAAGAGCCTGTCCAGGACCAGCAGTTAATCACAGGAGAACCGGGAGCTGAGCCCAAGCTGTCTGGCTTGCAGCTGCTCTGGACCTGCCTCTCTGTGCTGCAGGCTGTCGGATCCAATGCCCTTGGCATCTGTAGAGAAAAGCAATCCACACAATTCTTATACATGAAATAAAAACCATTTTGGCTACTACAAAATATAGTGTATTCATTCCACATTCACGTGAATTCATTGGTCAGTCCCAATTGCCCTCTTCCAATGTCACAGCAGGTGGGTGGGAGGATGGCGCAGTGGTCAGAGCTGTGTCACCCTGCTGGCCTGCACCCCTGTCACTGCACTTTCCCACCATGTACCTTATGTGTCTCCCTACCCCCACCCAACAGGGGAGCCCACTCCCACATCCCAGAGCACGGTCTTCACCATGTTTGAATCTGATCAGACAATGCTGGGCAGTGCCCCTGTTTTTCAGGGAAAGAAATGCAGATCTACCCAGGAAGGTGGGAAGAACACATGGAGGAGACAGCAGTCTGGGTCTGGAGTGCTGGTGGGATTTCCATGTGGTAGGAGTGTGTGAGGAGATATCTATTTTAGGAAAGAGGAAATATCTCATGAGAACAAATGTAGACTGGCCAAGCTGGACACAGTCACTAGTGGTCAAGGGAGCCCGGGAAGGGCAGGGAAGGAGCAGGAGCACAGGGAGACCTGGGAGTGGTGGTTTGCAGCCTGAGTGTCCTCTGCATCCTGTCTTCTCCAGGCCCATAACCCACCTTCTATGAGCTTCCTTCCAGGCTCTGTCATGGAGAGACCCTCAATTGCCCAACTCCCTTCTAAAGGGTGATGAGTGGAGAGCACGTAGTGGGTTCAACCTGCTGGCTTCAAGACCATGAGATAGTGCATGCATGAGTGTGTATGCATGCATGTATGTATCTGCAGCATGTGTGTGTGTGCATGCGTGCGTGTGTGTGCATGCGAGTGTGTGTGTATGTGTCTATAAAGGGCTTTGTGCAGGAAAGCAGCATGGAACAGCTAGATATTAGGATGGTAGTAAACCTGATGGGGACCAAACGAATTGAGAAAAGAAGGAAGAAGGAAGGAAAGGAGGAAGGGACGGAGGAAGGGAGGAAAGAAGAAAATAAAGGAGGGAGAAAGGAAGGGAAAAAAGTAGGAATTAAGAAATAAATAAAATAAACAGAAGTGAAAGGAGGCAGGTGCACAGTGTCAGGGGACATGCACCTCGACGTGGCAGTGGAGATGGAATGAGAGGGACCAGAGGCTTCCCAGACCACCCTGAGGGGGACTCACACAGCAATGCGTCAGTCCCTCCGTCTCCCATGTTCCTCTTCGTGCTCAGGGGAAAGGAGATGTTTTCATTTTACAAAAGAAGAAATTACCTTACAGGACAAAGACAAAAACAAAAGTATTAAGATTGGTGCTGGATGGATAAGTTTGGACACCCAGCAAATACTTGGAAAAAAAATGAATAAGTTTTTTTAGCTTATAGGCCCTATCATGAATGCAGTGAATTCAGCTCACCTGAGATTATTCACAGTGTTTTGTTTGTCTCAAAATATAAAACAGTAAGAAAACAGCCAATGTATTTAACCTGTGCCCAGCCTCGACTGTGTGCCAAGTGCTGTGCTGGGCATGACAGGAAATGCAAGGATGCATAAGACACTGTCCTTGACTCCTATGGGAGTGAGGGAAGGGCATTGCATGGCAGGAGAGGGAGCCCCCTCAAAGTCCACCACTTGTCAATCCCTACTGGTCTCATCCCTTCATTTGTGGTGGTATTTATTTGTGGGTGGAAAGGGGACACAGAGAGATGGAACATTTGGAAATATTGGCATAAGAACCTCTGTAACTTCAAAACCTTCACCTATGTATATTTGTTAGTGTTGGTCTGACGCTTGTGTTAAACAAATCACATATGAAGCTCCCTGGTGGGACATTCAGAATTCAACGGTAACAGAAAAGGTGCAGAAAAACCTCAACACAACCATTGCCTTCTTTCTCTATCCATGGGAAGAGGAACTTTCAGAGAATGTAGGGGATGATGATTCTGGCCAAACTAGGGGTGTGTGTTGCAAGACAGGAAAGCATCTGCAAATCCAGCTGGAGATTCCACAACCTCGATCAATGATTATTTTGGTTTCCCATTTCAACCACTGGCTCCAGGTCTGTGGCTTCTGTTTTTTAATGAGAATGTTAGAGCCTGGAGGCCTTTTGGTCCAGTGCAGTTGGGGGGGCAGTGGCTGGGGCAAGCGTGCAGAGCAGAGCTGCCCAGTAGTGGACAGCACCTTGTTGAGACTCTTCCAGCTCTCCTGGGGAGGGGGCACAACACAAACCTGGCATTTTGTGCCTGAAGCACCATTTACTTTATGTTGAAGTGATAGCTCAGTAGGCAGCTGTTTTTAAAATTTTCCCTTCACCATGCATGTTATAAAGGGAAACTTTTGGCTTTGGTTTCTTTAATAAAAAATCTGGCGGTAACCATTCCAGAAACCCATTATGAAGTTGTTTTTTTCCAGCAATGACAATTGTGATCATTGTGCAGTTCAGTCCAGTATCCAGGTGGGCTCTTGACCAAGAAGTCTTCTTCCTTTGCCAGAACCTAGGATCAAGAAAACCCCAGCCACAAACAGGCTGAAGTGATTTGCTTTTTGTCAGCTCCTCGATTGCAGGAGAACCCTCCACTCTCACCACACATGCATCCCTCACTTATACTGTGCACCCCATTGGATCTGGGTCAGGAAAGCAGGGTACCTTAGGTCCAGAGGCAAACACAGCACTAGTTGTCTTATTGGGGGCATCTCTCTACCTGTACTACCCATCACCAAGATTTCATGCTTCATCTTGGAAGGAAACAGCAGGGAAGTGGCAGGGGATGAAGGGACACCAATTAACTCCCCAGAGAGAGAGGGGGCATGTGTAAAGGTGGAAAGGCTGATGCTCTCGAAGAGGCTCTATGACCTGATAGGATCACCAGCCCCATGAGACCTTTCATCTCCATGGCCTGGGCAACAGATGGGTGTCACCTTTGGTTAAGGCCACCGTGGTCTTGTCTGTTGGCGGGTACAGGGTTCATAAGGAATGGGATGGCAACCTGGGGCGCCAGTTTCTCTAGTTCTGAGAACACCTGCAGCCAGGAGGTTTCTTTTTCCCATCCTAGGACTCTTCATCACTTTGGCCCAAACATAAACATAATCAGTCTCCAAATAGTGAGCCATTTGTCCATTCCTCTGTTCTTTCATCCATTTTCATTATATAGCATAATAGTGCACAACTGTACAGCTCCCTCAGAAAGAGTTGGGGGATCTAAAGAGCCTGGGATCTAGTAAAGACATTGAATTTATGGTTACAAAAAAACCTTCCCACAAAAAAAATCTCCAGTTCCAGAGAACTTCCCTGGCGAGTTCCACCAAAGAAGAAATAATACCCATTCTATACAAAGACTTTTAGAAAATTGAAGAGAATGGAATTTCTCCTAACTAATTCTTTGAGGCCAGCATTACCCTGATACCAACCTAGATAAAGTCATGACCAGAAAAGAAAGCTAAAGGTGAATATCTTCCACGAAATAAGATGCAAAGATTCTAAACAAAATTTTAGTAAATCAAATTCAGTGACATACAAAAAGGATATACATTATGGCCAAATGAGGTTTATCCCAGAAATACAGAGTTGATTCAACATTTGAAAATGTATCAATCAGATTTACTGTACTAATAAACTAGGAAAGAAAAACCATATGATCATTTAAATATATGTAATTTTTTGAACAAAAGTTAACATTCATTCCTACCATTCCTGATAAACTCTTAGCAGACTGTAACAGAAAGGAATTTCTCAACCTTATAAAGAATATCTGCAACAAACCTATAGCTAATATAGTACTGATTAATGAAAAATGGAATGCTTTCTTCCTGATATCAGGACAAGACAAGATACCTAGTCTCATAAATGCTATTCAATATTTGTTGAAGTTTCCAGCCTATGCATCCATCTTGGAAAAGAAGAGACAAAACAGTTCTTTCTTTACAGATGACTAAAATGTGATGGAATCTACAAAAAGCTACTAGAACTAGTAAATAAGTTAAGCACATTTGTATGATACAAGCTAACACACACAAGTCAATTGTATTTCTATATACTAACAATGAACAAAAAAATTCAAAAAATTTAAAACAGCTTTGCTTAAAAAGGCATCAAAAATAGTAAATACTTGGTGATAAATATCACAAAAGATATGAAAAACCTATATACTGAAAATTAGAAAATATTGCTGAGTAAAATGTAAAAAGACCTAAATAATTGGAAAGGTATAACTTGTTTATAGATTAGAAGGATCTATATTATTATGATATCACTTTTTCTATAGTTTCAGTGAAATCCCAATCCAAATTTCAGAAGGAGTTTTTAGGTAGAAATGTACAAGCTGGTTCTAAAAATTCATGTGGAAATACAAAGGATCTAGAATCACCAAAGGATCACTGAAAAAGAAAAGCAAAATTACAAGTCTGATACAAACTAGTTTTAAGATTTATCAGAAAGCTAGAGTAATCAAAACAGTGTGGTATTGGCAGAAAATAAAAAAAAAAAAAAATACATCGGGGTAACAGAATAGATTCCAGAAATAGATTGACACATAAATGGTACAACTAACTTTTGACAAAAGTGCAAAGTCAATTCATTGGAGAAAACATAGTCTTCTAAACAAATGGTGTTGGAATAAGTGGATCACTATATGCAAAAATAATGAACTTTGATACATATATAAAAATGACTTCAAAATAGCTCACAGATCTACATGAAAAACCCCCAAATTTAAAAATTCCAGAAGAAAACAGAAGTAAATCTTTTTAATGTTGTGTTAGACAAAGATTTCTTCACTGTGACATCAAAAGTAAAGTCCATTTTTAAAAAAAGATGAATTTGACTGGGCATGATGGCTCACACCTGTAATCCTAGCACTTTGAGAGGCTAAGGCAGGAGGACTGCTTGAGTCCAGGAGTTGGAGACCAGCCTGGGTAATATAGAGAGACCCCCATATCTACAAATAATAAATCAATTAACCAGGCATGGTCACGTGTGCCTGTGTTCCCAGCTACTCAGAGGGCTGAGATGGGAGGATCACATGAGCATGGGAGGTTGAGGTTGCAGTGAGCTGTGATCGCACCACTGAAGCTCCATCCTGGGTGACAGAGTGAGAACTTGTCTCAAAGAGATAAATTAGATAAATTTGACTTTATTAAATTTGACAATATTAAAAATCTCTGATATTTGAAAAACACTGAGAAGAGAATGAAAAGACAAGTCATTACCAGGTGAAAATACTTGTTGATCAAATATCTAATACATAACTTGTGTTCAGTGTATAAAGGACTCTCAGAAGTTAATAATAAGAAGATAAACAACACAGTAAAATAATTGAGGCCCTATGTTAAAAAAACAAAAAGGAATAGGGAAAACAGACACTTCAGCAAAGAGCAAACAGCAGAAGAAAAGATGATCAACATCATCAGTAATTTGGAAAATGCAAATTAAAACCATAATGAGATACCATACATACTTATTAGAAGGGCTCATATAAAAAGAGTGACCACACCAAGTGCTGGTGAGGATGTGGGGAAGCTGGACTTTCATACATTGTCGGGGAGGAGGGATGTGAAATGGTATGATCACTTTGGAAGACAGTTGTCAGTTTCTTGAAAAGTTAAACGTATGCTTACCAAATGATCCAGCTATTTCATTCCTAGGTATTTGCTTCAAAAAAAAAAAAAAAATGAAAATACATGTCTATACAAAGACTTATGCCTGAAAGTTGATACAGCTTTTTATTTGTAATAGCCAAAATCTGAAAACAATCTAACTGTTCATAAACATATGAGAGGATAAACAAATTGTGGTATGTTCATGTAATAACACTATTCTACAATGAAAAGGAATGAAATATTGATACATGAAACAATGTGGCTGAATTTCAAAATAACTACACTGAGTGAAAGAAGCCAGACTTAAAAGGGCACATCATGTAGGCACATCATTCATATAAACTCCAGGAAATGAAAACTAATCATTAGTGACAGAAAGAAGATCAGTTTAATTGACTGGGCATGGGGCAGAGTAGAGGCATGGGTTACAAATAGGTACAAGAAAACATTTGGTGGGGAGACATGTCTTCTATCTTGACTGTGGTGGTGGCTTCATGAGTGTATGAGTAGGTTGAACATCCAATTGTACACTTTAAATGTGTGCAGTGTGTGGTACGTGAACCACACCTCAATAAAGATTTAGAAAATAAAGATAATTAAAACAGCAATGAGATACCACTACATACCTGTTAGAATGGCTGAAATCCAAAACACTGGCAACATCAAATGCTGGTGAGGATGGGGAGTGGCAGGAACTCCACTTCATTGCTGAATGGTACAGCCACTTTGGAAGAGACTTTGGCAGTTTCTTACAAAACTAAATACACTTTTAGCATATGATTCAGCAATCACACTCCTTCGTATTTACCAAAAGGAATTGAAAATCAATGTCCACAGAAACATGCACATGGATATTTATAGCACCTTTGTTCATAATTGCCAAGACTTGGAAACAATCAAGATGTCAATAGGTGAATGGATAAACTGTGGTACATCCAGACAATGGAATAATATTCAGTGCTTAAGAAGAAAGGAGCTATCAAACCATGAAAGGACATGAGGGAAACTTAAAGGCATATTGCTAAGTGAAAGAAGCCAATCTGAAAAGGCTACATACTGTGTGATTCCAACTACATGACACTCTTGGAAAGGCAAAATTATGGAGGCAGTAAAATGATCAGTGGTTGCCAGGGGGTAGTGGGGAGGAAGGAATGAATAGGCAGAGAACAGAGAAATGTTAGGGCAGTGAAACTACTTTGTACAATATCCTAACAGTGGATAAATGTCGTGATAAATTTGTCCAAACCCATAGGGTTGTGCAACACCAAGATGAGCCCTAATGTACACTGCGGACTCCTAATGTACACTGCATCCTAATGTACACTGCAAATGTGTCAGGATGGTGACACAGGGGCACAGGGACTCTCTGTACTTTCACTCAATTTTGCTGTGAACTAAAACTGCTCTCAAAAGTAAAGTATATTTAAAATTTAAAAAAATGAAGAGAAGGATCGAAGAAAAGATGGAGAGATGAGGAAAGAAGACAGCAGGAAGAGAAAAACAGAAGAAGGAAAGGCAGAAAGAGGGGAAAATGTGAAGGATTCTCTTTGGGTTCGGGTGGCTGAGAGGTTGGATGGTGGTGAGCAGGTGCCTAGGAATGTTCCAGAAACTCTTCCGCCCAGTCACCATACTGAGGTCCACTGTGTTCATCTCAGCATGGCCGTATGTCACCTGTGGGAAGGAGCTTGGGTCCTGAGAAGGAAGGATCCTCTTTTCCAGTGGCTCTGACCCCAAGTCTGAGGCTTTCTCGGCACTTCCAGAGCCTCTGGAGAATGATTTCATTAGTCCTGCTCTCTGTACTTTGCTCACACCATGGCAGAGAAATTTCCATCAGCTCTTAGCATGGCCCACAATGCCTTGAAGGCTGAGGCTCCATCTTCTGTCTGGACACTCTCACTTAATAGGCTTCAGCCACACCAGCCTTCTCTCTTCACCTAAAACCAACCAAACTCCTTCCTGTCCAGGACTTTGCACACACAGTTCTCAGGCCTGGGTACTCCCCTCAACACGCCTGAGCCTGCCAAGGTCTGGAGGTCTAAGGGACATGTTACCAAATAACCAGACTTTCCATTTCCTTTTCTCAGACTAGATTTACTCCTTTATATCAGCCACAAACTCTAGTTTCCCATCCAACACTAAGTGAGAATCACAGTGCTGCTGTCATAAAATAGAAGGTGAGATTTGCCTTTTTCACTTCAAGTCATTTGTGAAACCACTCCCACATCTACACATGCCCACGAATAAAGGCAAATGCCAACCTGCGGGGCCTGCCTGCTCCCAGTCCCTTGGTCCTTGAGGCCCGTGTGCATCAGGTCCCAGTCCCCTTCCTTGAGAGCATCACTTTAGCAAACACAAAGCTCCTGGCAATCACCTGCCTCTGCACAGTTTTGAACGTGGAGATGTGGAAATTCTCTAGGTTCCCTCCTGACTCATGGAGCTCATAGCTGGGCTGCTGCCCCTGCATTAGCATGCAGCCAGTGCATCTCAGTTTGAAATCTGAGAGCAAAGAGCTGCAACCTCAACTGTGAAAAACAAACTCAATACAATTCCTGGTTGGAGCTTGTGGGTTCTTCCCTAAAACCCACAGGCTCAGCTTCCCAGCTTTGCCTTGAGTCTGTCTATAAATTACTTTTATAGGAATGTTATCACATTATTGAAAAGCAATAAAGCCTTCCTAGACACGCAGCTCTCCTGTTTTTGCAATCTTGTGTGGATGGCTTCTATGTACTACCTCACCCATCTTCATCCAAGCTACTCAATCCCCTTAATACCTCCTGGTGGATCTTTCCCATAGTCACCTTTTAGCTTAAGAAGAAAGAATACACTCCAAATGGAATAATATTACTACCAGATTATTCTTATATCTCAATATCTATAGGGAGCTAACAGCTGGGTCAAAGAACATAAATAACATGTGGATTTTATTTGAGAGTGAACTCTTATCAACAGGGAAGTTGCCTCCTAATGTTTCTATAAAGTCTCTTGGTGTTTTGTACAGGGATTGCTTTCAAACGCATGAGATCTCAACTACTCTTCAACTTTGCAGACTGCTTTCCTCTTTGAGCTCTGATAGAAAATAGTCCCCAGGGCTGGGTGTCACCTCCTTCCCCTAGGGGCTACATGTTCCCCTGCCGTGTGGCTGCAGAGCTACCTGCCCTTGCTGGGACCGTCCCAGTCACTCTGGGGGCCCACAAGGAGGCAGGGAGGGCAGCTTGCCTAACAGGCCCTCAGCTCACTATTGCTGCCCTGCTACCCAGGTCATCATTGAAGGGACCACTGGTCAGTCTGCTTCCAGGCTCCATCCAACACCCAGGTCTCTTCTTCAGCCTGAGACTGAAGCTGACCACGTCATTTCATCTAAAACCCTTCATGGAACCTGCTGTTTGCAGGATGAAGTCTCAGATCCTCCCTGGGAACCTGGATGTGTGTGGGTCCCACCCTGCCTGTCTCTCACCTGGTCTCCTGACCCGCTCCAGCTTTTCCTAAAGTTTCCTGGAGCTGGGGGGCTTCTCCTGAGCCCACCACAGGACTGCAGCTTCCCCACATGTTGCTGGAGCTGTTTCCTTTCCTTTACATAATTTCTTATTCTTTTTCTCCACTTGAATAACTACATACTTATCTTTCAGGATGCGTGTGTGTGTGTGTGTGTGTGTGTGTGTGTGTGTGTGTGTGCATGTGTGTATACCTGTGCTGCATGCTTCCCTAAAAGAGAAGAGAAATGCTTCCAGTGACAATGAGACAGTGGCAGCAGATGGAGCAGAGAGGTGGGATCAGCCCTGGGGACTTCTCCACTGACACCTCCTCTTGTGTAATTTAGGGGTGTATTAGTCTGCTAGGGCCGCCATAACAAGAAACCACCAGCTGTGTGGCTTAAGCAACAGAAATGTATTTTTTCACCATCTTGGAGGCTGGAAGCTCAAGATCAAAGTGTTGCAGGGTTGGTTTCTCCTGAGGCCTCTCTCCTTGCCTTGCAGATGCTGCCTTCTCCCTATGTCTTCACGTGGTCTGTGTGTGTCTGTGTCCTAATCTCCTCTTCTTATAAGGACTCCAGTCATATGGGATGAGGCCCCCACAACAACCCCACCTTACCTTAATCACCTCTTTAAAGATCTTCTCTCCAAATAGAGTCCCATTCTGTGAAATGGGGATCAAGATTTCAACACATGGATTTTGTGGGACACAGTTCAGCCCACACTGGGAAGGGGTCCTTTCTCCAACCTGGCCTCAGTTGCTCTTTCACTCTGTAATAGGAGTGTTGGGGGCTCATGATGGCAATCTTGTGGGTCCTCTTCTGCTTTTAATTTTCTGGAAGAAGAGTCAGGCAAGGTGAACCCAGAGCTGAGGCCGTTCCATCCTTGTGCCGTTCTGTTAGATAACGAACCAGCGTGTCAGACAGGCTTATCTGTGTGGTGCCTGAGTCCTCACCTTGCTTTCTTTTCCCTCTCTTGCAGGGAGAGACAGAGTAGCGAACCAGAGGAGGTGGGTGGTGGAAATGCCCAGATCCCTATATGGTCCACAAAGCAGGGGATCCAGCATTGAAAGGCTTAGAACAAAGAGAGAGAGTGGAGGGAAAAGGAGAAGGGCGCTAGTGTGAGTGTCCAGGCCTCCAGATGACAGAAAAGCCACTTGACCCACAGTGGCTGGCGAAGTAAGTGGCCTCTCAGGAGGGGCTGGGGCCTCTCCTTCCTTCCCTCTAGTCTTTAGGGATGGCTTCAGCACACGCCACTGTCAACACAAGAGAGAAAAACTGCTCACTTCTGGGGTGTCCCACTGGGTGCCCAGGGTTGCAGGGCTCTGCCTGCAGACATCTCATTTTACAGGTCCCTGAGTCATCCTCTAGATGTCTGCCCTGGAGAAAGTCAGGCATGGAGCCCAGGGGCTGTGGTGTGCACTTTGGAACAGGAAACATCTAACATTGCTTAAAAAAATAGAAGACTCTGCTGTGTTTACTTTTGAAACCACTTGCCAGCCTATCCTGGCAAACTGGAAGGCAGAATAACTTGATGATTTTGGAGCAGATAGAACTCTGGTCTCCAAGTTCAAGTCCAACTCTAGAGTTATGCTTCTTGCAGTGGCCCAAGGACTGAGTGTGGATTCTGTCACAAACAGTATTTATGTGGTCATAGTCACAGATGCTCCTTAGTGATTTTCCTCTGTAAACGCCCACGTGTGGACAAGGGCATAGAACACTCCACTATCGTTATCACAAAAGAATGGCTAAGCTGGCACTTTACAGAAGTGTTCTCCAGTGAGAAGTCTGGCTGACACTTCCCCAGGCTTGGACAGGCCCCCAACCCATATGCCACTTCTGTAGGTCTCCACCTGCTGCTGTGGAGGCTGCACACGGAATGCAGTTCACATTCAGGCTTGTCACAGGTGCACATTGTGATAGGACTTGCTATGTGTTTGGAGAAAGGAACAGCTTGTCCTAATTCTGCAAGGTATCCGTGGACTGTGAGGTGCTGGTAGACCTCAGGGGTAGTGACACCTGGTTACTCACATGCTTCCCTCTGCATCGGGAGCACACCGGGCGCCAGCCAAGTCTGAACAGCTCGTGGTGGGTCCCGGTTTGTACACAAGGCCTGGCACAAGATAGGCATCAATGTGATGAAAGAAAGGAACTAGTGGAGATCTGGGGATGAGAAGAGTCCCTGGAGGGAGTGCAGGGAGAGGAGATGAGTGGGGCTCCCAGGGCAGGGCTGGAGGCAGAGAGGAGAGCTGACCTGCAGGTCACAAGAGCATGAGCCATCGCCAGAGCCAGCAGGCATGCAACCTCAAGCAGGCCTCAGCCTTTGAGCTCTCAGGTTTCCCCATCAGAGCAAGAGGGCAGGAGCAGCAGCTCTAGCAAGGACTCTGTTGGAGAAGTCATTGAATTGATATTTTGTTTTTAAGTTATTAAAATGTTTATTTAAATTGATAGCTAAAATTATATATATTTGTTGAGTAAAACACGATGTTTTGAAGTGTACATACATTGTGGAATGACTAAATCTAGCTAATTCACATATGCATCACCCCACCTAGTTATGATTTTTGTGGTAGGAACACTATACATCCACTTATTCCTTTATCTAACTGACATTTTCTATCCTTTGATCAACATCTCCCCAATCCCCCAGTATCACTCCCCAACCCCCTGATAAACAACATTCTACTCTCTACCTCTATGAGATCAACTTTGTTAGATTTTACATATGAGCTAATATGTCTTGTCTTCTTTTCTTTTCTTTTCTTTTCTTTTCTTTTCTTTTCTTTTCTTTTCTTTTCTTTTCTTTCTTTTCTTTTCAGACAAGGTCTTGCTGTGTTGTCCAGGCTGAAGTGCAATGGTGCAATATCAGCTCACTGCAGCCTCGACCACCCAGCAATCCTCCCACCTTAGCCTCCCAAGCAGCTGGTACAACAGGCACACGCCACCATGTCTGGCTAATTTTTTTATTATTTGTGTAGAGAGAGCATTGTACTACATTGCCCAGGCTATTCTTGAGGCTCAAGTGATCCTCCCACCTCAGCCTCCCAAAGTGGTGGCATTACAGGCGAGAGCCACTACACCTGGCCATTAGCTAGTATTTCTAAAATGCTTAGAATAGCCCCAGGCACAGAAATGGAAGGATACAAGTGTTTAATAAACTAGACAAATGAAAAGAAGAATGTCAACCTTGACAACGTGAAATTAAACATGAGGTGATAGAATTTGGGAGTGGGAAGGCAGAGGGAGAGGGAGGTGCCAATGCAGCTTGCTCAGAAGCGCTTTCGAGGAGACCTCGGTGACAGGCTTAGTCTCCTGTGCATTCACAGCCTCCACAATAGGATGCCAATCTCCTGTCCAAGTGCATCGACACTATTGCCTTTTCTTAAGGTGCAAGCTTACTGGACTCTTTTTGCCAAATGCAAGGAAAGCAGATAACTATGGCCATCCGACTGGAATAGGCCCCTCATCTTGCCAAGCCTTGTGATGCACGCATAGCTGTTACCTCCTTCTCTCCCTTCTCAGGGTCTTCTTTCTCCTGACTCCTGACATCCATCATGTGACTTCTGGGTCTCCCACATGAAAAATCATGTCAACCCACCCCTGGGCAAAGCAAAAGACAGGGGCCACATTCGCACAGGTTCCAACTCTGGAACTTTCTAGGCAGGAAGAGGTAGATAAGAGATGGAGACAGACACACCAGGAAAATCATATGGTCTCAGATCCAACAACTGTGGCCAAGGCGCCTTCCCTTCCTGCCCCTGGGAGGCTGGGACCTTTCAGGATGCTGCATCCTGGAGGGTCCTGGATGCAGCAATGGTGGTAGGGGAGGCAGGGTGTCACTGCTGGCCCAGTCACTGTCTTCTCAGATGTGTATCTCAACCAAAGTCCTCCTCCATTCTCACCTATGAAGAAAATTGAAGAAAATTTCACTCAAATAAATGTTTTCATCCTGTCACAGAAACTCTCTTAGCCCTCAGGCTAGGGAGTTTCTCTGCAGAGAATGGTCTCTCGCTCTCATGATCAAGGGGATTTATATCTTCCCAAATGCATTTGTTTATTTTGGTAAGAAAACCTAAGAGAGAGGCTTCCTCTCTGTCCATTCCATGTGTGGTTCATTCTCAGGGCAGACCAGAAGCTTGGGCTCTGGAGGAAGGGCCCGGCCTCAGATTGCACTGAGTGCCCGCTGAGGCTTCAAGACGGTGCCTGGGTTCATGGAAGGTGGCCAAGGGTGCCTTCACACAGCCACCACCAGCCAGGGTTCCTTCTTTCCACCTATTAAGATGACCTGTTTTTGAAATATCTAAGTTGTTTTAACTCTTGCATTGGGGAAAAAATGATAGGAAAAGTACAACAAAAATACCCAGAGGCTTGTCAAAGTGAGAAATGAAGACTCAACCCTAGGGCTGGGTTCAGTCTGTTCTTCCCTCTGCTCCTCACTGTCTTAAACCTTGCACAGCTGTGTGTGGGAGTAGTGGTGGGGGGTGGGGGGTGGGTCACACAGGCCTAATAGGACCAGAAATTCTCCAACTCATCTTTCCAGAAATGAAAGAGACAGGAAGCCTCCATATCACAAAATGTAGAATCTGAAAGTTTGAGGGTAGCTGGGTCTTGAATTTGGAAGTGAGTGAACAGTTTCTGGCCCTAGATCTCTTGGTGGGGAACAGCTGCCACTGGGGAGGCTGGGGTTGTGGGCCTGTTCCCTGCCTCTGTGCTTACTAGTAATGACAATGAACAACATCCGTCCATGCCCTGCCTCTTCATGCATGACCTCTAGAGCACCCTGTGGATCTTCTTTCTCCATGGGTATGTAGGTGGGTGGCTCTCAGGGCAGCTGTCCTGGGCCTTGTTCACCCCTGTCCCAAAGAAAGTGTCCGTCAGTGACCTCCCTTCCCTTCTCTTTCACCCCAGTGAGAACACACACGGTCCTCAGTGAGTGATACAGGCATGAGGAGAGTTGGGTGGTGACTTGGCTAGCTCCTAGTGGCACTGCAGACCCAGGAGAGTTGAGGGGGCAAAGCAGTCTCCTTTCTGTCTTCTTGCTTCTCCCAAAGGTAGAATGCCAGAGGACAGGAAGGGCAGGGGAAAATCTTAGCAGAGCTGAGTGACTTCTCATGTTCAGAAGAGAAATCTCCTACATTCAGTCTTAGGCAAGAAATTCGTATGTCTCTCCATATAGTAGCACTGAGAACACACTCCAGCCACTGGATGGAAATGAGATTCAAACGAGCGACGTGAAAATGTCCCCCAAACCCTGGGTCTGATTGCACAATCCCCAAACCATGACAGCCCAGTGCCACATGAGCTCAGGGACAGGACCCTTTTCCTGAAAACAGTGGCTTTTTTGTGCTTAGGAAACATAGCCAGTGTTGGGTGGACACAGAGCTGGGTGCTACTGAGGGAGGAGATGGTATTTGGGATGGACTATTGCTCTGCAGGTGGGGCAAAGACTAGGAAGAGGCTCTCTTGTGCTGGAGTGTTAATTTGTCTGGGAACAACTTTGAACTTGACCATGAGTTTTTCATTCTGGTTTCTCCATGGTACCTGGCTGAGTCTCTCCATGGCAGAAAAGAAAGATCCCTCACCCATTAATGGTAGAAATATTCATGGTGCAGCCACATGGGACCTGGAGAGTGAGGGAAAGTGGAATGATAGAGAAAAAGGAAGGAGGCCACCAGCAGATGGGAAGAAATAAGACGGCTGTATGGTCATACACAATTTCCTCCAGGCAGGCTCCTCTCCATGCCTGGCTAGGTCCATGTGGAGCACAGGGGAACCCTTCCTGTGGAGTTGTGCATGGATTTAGCCTTGAGAACAAGGACAACATGGATGTTGCCATTAATGACATTGCTGTCTTTAAGGAAGATGATTCTGGAGCCTCCCTCCAGCCACACCTGATGACAACATGCCAGGTCTTGTCCTTGGCACAGTTTGCCCATCAGGGTTGGGTCTCACCTCATGGTCTTCATGCACTTTGTGGAGCCATGACAGTCCTCCTCTAGGGACACCACAGCAAATGAACCGCAGTGAGGTTCTGGCCTCCAGCTGAGTGGTTCCATGCTCTCCCTGGCCTTTTACTCAGCTTATGGAATTTGGCATAATCTGGAGCATCCAATGGCCTCCCACTCTCTTCCTCTGAAAGGATGAAGTGGTGGCTGCTCACAAAGAAGGTATTAAAGGAGTCAGAGCCACCAAAGGAAGAGGCAAAGGTGCGTGTGGGTCCCCATGACCTGGAAATGTTCAGGCAGCTTGGCCCATCCTGGCATCACCCCAACCTCCTCACCCTATCCTAGTTCCCGGGACTAGAAAATCAGCCATTAGTGGGACCAGTGTCAGGTGGGCTCATGCAGCAAGGAAATCCTGCGGCCTGGGGAGATTGTACTCTCCTCCTCCTCATCGGATTCTGTGACAGATCTGCTCATAACACACGTTTAATTTTCCCTGGTGGAAGTTCAGAGGGACCCAGTCCATCAGAAGGTGAAGGACCCAGTGAGACCTCAGCAGGTGTGACTCTCAGCCCCGTGCCATGTTCCTGTGTCTGAGACTCAGGGACTTCACACCATTGAGAAGTAGTGGCTTCAAAGGGTGCACTAGTTGGTTTTGGGTCACAGAGAAAGTTGTTCCTGGGCACCAGATTTTGCTTATCTCCAGAGACCTACAGTCTGAGACAATGAAACAGGACTTACACACAGTAAGGGGGCCTGTGAAAGGTCAAGTTGCGTCCCTCCACATTTATATATTGAAATCCTAACTCCCTAGGTGTTCACAATGTGACCTTATTTGGAGATAAGGTAAAGACAGATGTAATCAAGTTAAAATGAGGTTCCTAATTCCACATGACTTTCATCTTCATAAGAAGGGGAAATTTGGACACAGAGACACACATAGGGGCAAGGCTATGTGAAGAGACACAGGGTGAAGACGGCCATCCACAAGCCAGCAGTGGCCTCAGAGGAAACAACCCTGCTGACACTGGGACCTTAGGCTTCCAGCCACCAGGGCTGTGAAGCAATACATCTCTGTTCTTCAGGTCTTCTGGTTTGTGGTGCTTTTTTATGGCAGCCCTAGAAATGAATACAGGGCTAAGGGCTAATAGGAGACCTGTGTCAATGAGAAGGCAGAAAGTCCACGAGTGGCCACCCCATCCCAGGCTTGCTCTGCTCCTGGCATGGTTTGCCCCATTGTTTCCTACCTCTTGCTTGAAAGGAAAATCGGGAGAGCCCAAGAGTAAGGAATTTTTTTAGTTGAGTACTGCTGGGGAAATGAACGTGCTTGACTAAAAAATCTCTCTGCAGGCCTGTGCTCTCAGCCAAAGCCTACCATATGGTCATTTACCCCCTGTAGAGCTGGGCCTCAAGGGCAGCTGCTGATCCTGCACACAAAGAAGGAGGTCTCTAGAGACACCCAACAACAGTCTTACGCCCCATACCAAATGTAGGGCAGCCCAAAGACATGGCTGGGCCAGCACCTGGGGTGGGCCTACTGGGACCACACATTTCTCTGTGTATCCAGCTTCCATGTAGCAGGCTCTTGCTCATTGGAGCATACCCCAGGGAGGCTTTTAATAGCAAGAACTATACTAGAATCAGTAGGGAAGGAGGCTCTGGCCTTGGAGCCTGCTATGGTTTGAATGTGGCCACCCATGTTCATATGTTGGAAACTTAATCCCCAATGCAACAGTGCTGAGAGTTGGGACCTATAAGAGATGACAAGGTCATGATGGCTCTGCTCTCCTTTATGGGTTAATCTTCTTAGTGCAGGAGTGGGCTCCTGTTAAAAAAAAAAAAAAAAAGGTAGTTCAGTCTGATTTTCTCTCTGTCTCCCGTGCCCACTTTCCTTCTACCACAGGGTGACACTCATCAGATGCAAGTGCCATGCTCTTGGACTTACCAGCCTTCACAACCAGGAGTGACATCAATTTCTCTTGCTTATAAGTTACCCAGTCTGTGGTATTCTGTTACAGAAGCAGAAAATAAAGACAGAGCCTTTTCATCAGGAAGTTCTATTATCCCTGCATGCCAGAATGGGGTCACAGGGACAGGTTTGGATGTCCATTGAGAGGTAGGGAGCTAGTTCAGGGACATTAGCAGTTTTCTTATTACTTCTCCCCTGAGAGTCAGAGTCTGGCCTTTTCTGGGAAGAATGAGGTCTGAAGAGGGGTTGATTATTACTCCTTCTCAGTGGGAGGGATGTGAGTGGACATTGACGGAGGATGTGGCTTCCGTCTGTGAGGATTCCTGATCTACCCTCTTACCTTGCCTTAGGTAATTCACAGCTGGGGTAGGACCATTTACCAAGCTGCTCATTGCTATCTTCTCTCTAGGAAACTGCAGAGGATGCAAAGGCAATTTTGCCTTCCTCTTCTCTAGAAAGTTTAAGGCTTTTGGTCTGGGAGGGGTTGGGGGTTGTTAATAGTTTTTCAGTTTTCTGACCCCAAATAGAAGTTGAAAAAGTGCTTTTACACCCCTCAAGGCAGGCTCCCATGTGGGATAAAAAGTTATCTGGGTGTTGCTGAGAGGGTGCTGGGCTGAATGAGGGGGGTTGCCCAAGGGTGGCACAGGCTCCCTGCACTTTGGAATAGGAGGATGAGGATCTGCACCACGTGCCAGTGTACTGCCTGGAAGGGCCATGGTGCCACTGTTTTTTCCTGTTGGGCTGCTATAACAAAATATTGTAAACTGGGTAGCTTCTAAAGAACGGAAGTTCATTTCACACAGTTCTGAAGGCTGGGAAGTCCAAATCTGTCACCCACAGATTTCAGTGTCTGGTGAGAGTCCATTTGACAGACGACTGACATTGGGTAGGTCTTCCCACCCCAGTGAATTGAACTCATAGCCCAATTTACTTAAATAAAATATAATTTTATTTAAAAAAAATCAAATTACGTGATGTTTCTTTTATTTCAGCATTATAGAGCAAACTCAAGCTTTCCTCTTAATTACCTTTCAATGTTTAAAAATCTTTGAACTGTAAGCATTGTTTAATCTCTTCTACAGATAGGGAAACTGAGGCACAGGGAAGTAAATATGTACATACTGGACAAGCAGAAAAGCAGCAGCCAGGGGTGGCAAACTCCTTGTGTGAGGAGAAATCATTTGTATTTAAGTTACAGAAAACACAACATATTTACTCATGTTTTGGACAAGCCTGGGGTTAGGGTTGCAGTCAGGCAGCTGAGTTACGCAGAGGCTTGGATGATGTCAACAAAACTCAGTTTCCCTCAGTCTCTTAGCCCTATTCTTCTGTGCCCTTCATTCTCAAGTTTCGTGTGATGGGAACATGCCAGTCAGCAAGTTCAGAGTGAGGATACTTGGATACAATTCAGCAGAAGATCTGTTCTTCTTTCTTAGGTCCTGTATAGACTCGTGGTTCCTTATGGGCTCTAGTTGGGTCTATGTCCACCCCAAGTCAGTCACTGGGGGGTGCAGTATTTCTTGCTAGGCCTGAGTCATATACTCATCCCCGGACAAGTGATGAAATGGGTGGGGTAGAGGGTGGGAGCTGAGACTAAAGAATAGAGATCGTGGCCGGGCACAGTGGCTCACAACTGTAATCCCAACACTTTGGAAGGTTGAGACAGGTGGATTACCTGAGGTTGGGAATTTGAGACCAGTCTGACCAACACGGAGAAACCACATCTATACTAAAAATACAAAATTAGCTGGATATGGTGGCACATGCCTGTAATCCCAGCTACTTGAGAGTCTGAGGCAGGAGAATTGCTTGAACCCAGGAGGCAGAGGTTGTGGTGAGCCGAGATCATGCCATTGCACTCCAGTCTGGGCAACAAGAGCAAAACTCCATCTCAAAAAAAAAAAAAAAAAAAAAAATAGAGAAGGTTTCACTCCAAATTAATTAACTCTATTTAGTAGAAATATATTTGATTTCCACTATATCTCAATGAATTATACTTCTGCCTGGTTACCATGCATTTCTTAATTGAATTGAACTCAAAAAAAGAAATAATGACACACAGATGAAGGATTTATAATCCAAATTCTCTATCAACACAGAATAGATTTCTATAATCCACTTTAGAGAGATCACCAAAATAGTCAGGCAAAGTACCAATCGTTGCTGCCACCAATGTAGAATCACTTGTCAGGAGTAAATGAACAACAACAAAAACCCCAAATTAGTAGAGAGGGAGGGGAAGAAAAACCAGAGAAGAAGACATTGAGCAAAATGACAGTTCTATCATCACTTGGGATTTACCTCTGTGAGCCAGAAAAGAAATGCCTGGGCTAAAGCCACCTGCGAGGTGCACTTGCTTTTCTGGCAACACATTTTATCCTTCTCTGTCTGATGAGTCCATTGGGCATTGTACTCCATGACGTCCAAAACTGTTAAAATATTATTATTATTATTATTATTATTATTATTATTATACTTTAAGTTCTAGGGTACATGTGCATAACGTGCAGGTTTGTTACATATGTATACTTGTGCCATGTTGGTGTGCTGCACCCATCAACTCGTCAGCACCCATCAATTCGTCATTTATATCAGGTATAACTCCCAATGCAATCCCTCCCCCCTCCCCCCTCCCCATGATAGGCCCCGATGTGTGATGTTCTCCTTCCCGAGTCCAAGTGATCTCATTGTTCAGTTCCCACCTATGAGTGAGAACATGCGGTGTTTGGTTTTCTGTTCTTGTGATAGTTTGCTGAGAATGATGGTTTCCAGCTGCATCCATGTCCCTACAAAGGACGCAAACTCATCCTTTTTTATGGCTGCATAATATTCCATGGAGTATATGTGCCACATTTTCTTAATCCAGTCTGTCACAGATGGACATTTGGGTTGATTCCAAGTCTTTGCTACTGTGAATAGTGCCACAACAAATATGCGAGTGCATGTGTCTTTATAGCTGCATGATTTATAATCCTTTGGGTATATACCCAGTAGTGGGATGGCTGGGTCATATGGTACTTCTAGTTCTAGATCCTTGAGGAATCGCCATACTGTTTTCCATAATGGTTGAACTAGTTTACAATCCCACCAACAGTGTAAAAGTGTTCCTATTTCTCCACATCCTCTCCAGCACCTGTTGTTTCCTGACTTTTTAATGATTGCCATTCTAACTGGTGTGAGATGGTATCTCATTGTGGTTTTGATTTGCATCTCACTGATGGCCAGTGATGATGAGCATTTTTTCATGTGTCTGTTGGCTGTATGAATATCTTCTTTTGAGAAATGTCTGTTCATATCCTTTGCCCACTTTTTGAAGGGGTTGTTTGTTTTTTTCTTGTAAATTTGTTTGAGTTCTTTGTAGATTCTGGATATTAGCCCTTTGTCAGATGAGTAGATTGCAAAACTTTTCTCCCATTCTGTAGGTTGCCTGTTCACTCTGATGGTAGTTTCTTTTGCTGTGCAGAAGCTCTTTAGTTTAATTAGATCCTATTTGTCAATTTTGGCTTTTGCTGCCGTTGCTTTTGGTGTTTTAGACATGAAGTCCTTGCCTATGTCCTATGTCCTGAGTGGTACCACCTAGGTTTTCTTCTAGGGTTTTTATGGTATTAGGTCTAACATTTAAGTCTCTAATCCATCTTGAATCAATTTTCATATAAGGAGTAAGGAAAGGATCCAGTTTCAGCTTTCTACTTATGGCTAGCCAATTTTCCCAGCACCATTTATTAAATAGGGAATCCTTTCCCCATTTCTTGTTTCTCTCAGGTTTGTCAAAGATCAGATGGCTGTAGATGTGTGGTATTATTTCTGAGGACTCTGTTCTGTTCCATTGGTCTATATCTCTGTTTTGGTACCAGTACCATGCTGTTTTGGTTACTGTAGCCTTGTAGTATAGTTTGAAGTCAGGTAGCGTGATGCCTCCAGCTTTGTTCTTATGACTTAGGATTGTCTTGGCAATGCGGGCTCTTTTTTGGTTCCGTATGAACTTTAAAGCCGTTTTTTCCAATTCTGTGAAGAAACTCATTGGTAGCTTGATGGGGATGGCATTGAATCTATAAATAACCTTGGGCAGTATGGCCATTTTCATGATATTGATTCTTCCTATCCATGAGCATGGTATGTTCTTCCATTTGTTAGTGTCCTCTTTTATTTCACTGAGCAGTGGTTTGTAGTTCTCCTTGAAGAGGTCCTTCACATCCCTTGTAAGTTGGATTCCTAGGTATTTTATTCTCTTTGAAGCAATTGTGAATGGAAGTTCATTCCTGATTTGGCTCTCTGCTTGTCTGTTACTGGTGTATAAGAATGCTTGTGATTTTTGCACATTAATTTTGTATCCTGAGACTTTGCTGAAGTTGCTTATCAGCTTAAGGAGATTTTGGGCTGAGACCATGGGGTTTTCTAAATATACAATCATGTCATCTGCAAACAGGGACAATTTGACTTCTTTTCCTAACTGAATACCCTTGATTTCTTTCTCTTGCCTGATTGCCCTAGCCAGAACTTCCAACACTGTGTTGAATAGGAGTGGTGAGAGATGGCATCCCTGTCTTGTGCCAGTTTTCAAAGGGAATTTTTCCAGTTTTTGCCCATTCAGTATGATATTGGCTGTGGGTTTGTCATAAATAGCTCTTATTATTTTGAGGTACGTTCCATCAATACCAAATTTATTGAGCGTTTTTAGCATGAAGAGCTGTTGAATTTTGTCAAAAGCCTTTTCTGCATCTATTGAGATAATCATGTGGTTCTTGTCTTTGGTTCTGTTTATATGCTGGATTACGTTTATTGATTGGCAAATGTTGAACCAGCCTTGCATCCCAGGGATAAAGCCCACTTGATCCTGGTGGATAAGCTTTTTGATATGCTGCTGAATCCTGTTTGCCAGTATTTTATTGAGGATTTTTGCATCGATGTTCATCAGGGATATTGGTCTAAAATTTTCTTTTTTTGTTGTGTCTCTGCCAGGCTTTGGTATCTGGATGATGTTGGCCTCATAAAATGAGTTAGGGAGGATTCCGTCTTTTTCAATTGATTGGAATAGTTTCAGAAGGAATGGTACCAGCTCCTCCTTGTACCTCTGGTAGAATTCAGCTGTGAATCCATCTGGTCCTGGACTTTTTTTGGTGGGTAGGCTATTAATTATTGCCTCAATTTCAAGGCCTGCTATTGGTGTATTCAGGGATTCAACTTCTTCCTGGTTTAGTCTTGGAAGAGTGTAAGTGTCCAGGAAATTATCCATTTCTTCTAGATTTTCTAGTTGATTTGCGTAGAGGTGTTTATAGTATTCTCTGATGGTAGTTTGTATTTCTGTGGGGTCCGTGGTGATATCCCCTTTTTCATTTCTTATTGCATCTATTTGATTCTTCTCTCTTTTCTTCTTTATTAGTCTTGCTAGCGGTCTGTCAATTTTGTTGATTTTTTCAAAAAACCACCTCCTGGATTCATTGATTTTTTGGAGGGTTTTTTGTGTCTCTATCTCCTTCAGTTCTGCTCTGATCTTAGTTTTTTCTTGCCTTCTGCTAGCTTTTGAATGTGTTTGCTCTTGCTTCTCTAGTTCTTTTAATTGTGATGTTAGAGTGTCAATTTTAGATCTTTCCAGCTTTCTCTTGTGGGCATTTAGTGCTATAAATTTCCCTCTACACACTGCTTTAAATGTGTCCCAGAGATTCTGGTATGTTGTATCTTTGTTCTCATTGGTTTCAAAGAACATCTTTATTTCTGCCTTCATTTTGTTATGTACCCAGTAGTCATTCAGGAGCAGGTTGTTCAGTTTCCATGTAGTTGAGCAGTTTTGATTGAGTTTCTTAGTCCTGAGTTCTAGTTTGATTGCACTGTGGTCTGAGAGACAGTTTGTTATAATTTCTGTTCTTTTACATTTGCTAAGGAGTGCTCTACTTCCAATTATGTGGACAATTTTGGAATAAGTGTGATGTGGTGCTGAGAAGAATGTATATTCTGTTGATTTGGGGTGGAGAGTTCTATAGATGTCTATTAGGTCCACTTGGTGCAGAGATGAGTTCAGTTCCTGGATATCCTTGTTAACTTTCTGTCTTGTTGATCTGTCTAATGTTGACAGTGGAGTGTTGAAGTCTCCCATTATTATTGTATGGGAGTCTAAGTCTCTTTGTAAGTCTCTAAGGACTTGCTTTATGAATTTGGGTGCTCCTGTATTGGGTGCATATATATTTAGGATAGTTAGCTCTTGCTGTTGAATTGATCCCTTTACCATTATGTAATGGCCTTCTTTGTCTCTTTTGATCTTTGATGGTTTAAAGTCTATTTTATCAGAGACTAGGATTGCAACCCCTGCTTTTTTTTTCTTCTCCATTTGCTTGGTAGATCTTCCTCCATCCCTTTATTTTGAGCCTATGTATGTCTCTGCATGTGAGATGGGTCTCCTGAATACAGCAGACTGATGGGTCTTGACTCTTTATCCAGTTTGCCAGTCTGTGTCTTTTAATTGGAGCATTTAGTCCATTAACATTTAAGGTTAATATTGTTATGTGTGAACTTGATCCTGCCATTATGATATTAACTGGTTATTTTGCTCGTTAGTTGATGCAGTTTCTTCCTAGCCTCGATGGTCTTTACATTTTGGCCTGTTTTTGCAATGGCTGGTACCGGTTGTTCCTTTCCATGTTTAGGGCTTCCTTCAGGGTCTCTTGTAAGGCAGGCCTGGTGGTGACAAAATCTCTAAGCATTTGCTTATCTGTAAAGGATTTTATTTCTCCTTCACTTATGAAACTTCATTTGGCTGGATATGAAATTCTGGGTTGAAAATTCTTTTCTTTAAGAACGTTGAATATTGGCCCCCACTCTCTTCTGGCTTATAGAGTTTCTGCCGAGAGATCTGCTGTTAGTCTGATGGGCTTCCCTTTGTGGGTAACCCAACCTTTCTCTCTGGCTGCCCTTAAGATTTTTTCCTTCATTTCAACTTTGGTGAATCTGGCAATTATGTGTCTTGGAGTTGCTCTTCTCGAGGAGTATCTTTGTGGTGTTCTCTGTATTTCCTGAATTTGAATGTTGGCCTGCCCTACTAGGTTGGGGAAGTTCTCCTGGATGATATCCTGAAGAGTGTTTTCCCACTTGGTTCCATTTTCCCCCTTACTTTCAGGCACCCCAATCAGACGCAGATTTGGTCTTTTTACATAATCCCATACCTCTTGCAGGCTTTGTTCATTTCTTTTTCTTCTTTTTTCTTTTGGTTTCTCTTCTCGCTTCATTTCATTCATTTGATCCTCAATCGCTGATACTCTTTCTTCCAGTTGATCAAGTCGCTTACTGAAGCTTGTGGATTTGTCATGTATTTCTCGTGTCATAGTTTTCATCTCTGTCATTTCATTTATTACCTTCTCTGCATTAATTATTCTAGCTATCAATTCTTCCACTCTTTTTTCAAGATTTTTAGTTTCTTTGCGCTGGGTACGTAATTCCTCCTTTAGCTCTGAGAAGTTTGATGAACTGAAGCCTTCTTCTCTCATTTTGTCAAAGTCATTCTCTGACCAGCTTTGATCCGTTGCTGGCAATGAGCTGTGCTCCTTTGCAGGGGGAGATGCGCTCTTATTTCTTGAATTTCCAGCTTTTCTGCCCTGCTTTTTCCCCATCTTTGTGGTTTTATCTGCCTCTGGTCTTTGATGATGGTGACGTACTGATGGGGTTTTGGTATAGGTGTCCTTCCTTTTTGATAGTTTTCCTTCTAATAGTCAGAACCCTCAGCTGTAGGTCTGTTGGAGATTGCCTGAGGTCCACTCCAGACCCTGTTTGCCTGGGTATCAGCAGCAGAGGTTGCAGAAGATAGAATATTGCTGAACAGCGTGTGTACCTGTCTGATTCTTACTTTGGAAGCTTCCTCTCAGGGGTGTACTCCACCAAGTGAAGTATGGGGTGTCAGTCTGCCCCTAGTGGGGGATGTCTCCCAGTTAGGCTACTCAGTGGTCAGGGACCCACTTGAGCAGGCAGTCTGTCCGTTCTCAGATCTCAACCTCCGTGTTGGGAGATCCACTGCTCTCTTTAAAGCTGTCAGACAGAGTCGTTCGCGTCTGCACAGGCCTCTGCTGCTTCCCCTTTTGTTGTTTAGCTGTGCTCTGTCCCCAGAGGTGGAGTCTACAGAGACAGGCAGGTTTCCTTGAGCTGCTGTGAGCTCCACCCAGTTCGAGCTTCCCAGCGGCTTTGTTTACCTACTTAAGCCTCAGCAATGGCGGACGCCCCTCCTCCAGGCTCGCTGCTGCCGTTTCGGTTAGATCACAGACTGCTGTGCTAGCAATAAGGGAGGCTCCGTGGCTGTGGAACCCTCCCAGCCAGGTGTGGGTATAATCTACTGGTGTGCCCGTTTGCTTAAAGCACAGTATTGGGGTGGGAATTACCCAATTTTCCAGGTGTTGTGTGTCTCAGTTTCCCTGGCTAGGAAAAGGGATTCCCTTCCCCCTTGCGCTTCCTAGGTGAGGCAATGCGTCGCCCTGCTTCAGCTCTCACTGGTCGGGCTGCAGCAGCTGACCAGCACCAATTGTCTGGCACTCCCCAGTGAGATGACCCCAGTACCTCAGTTGAAAATGCAGAAATCACCGGTCTTCTGTGTCACTCGCGCTGGGAGTTGGAGACTGGAGCTGTTCCTATTCGGCCATCTTGCTCCGCCCCCTCAAAATATTATTTTTTTAAAGAGGACATAATCATGTCTGCTATTCAGATATAAAAAGAACACTTGTTAACAATTGTATCTTACTTATTAATAATGACTAAGATGTTTCTTTCAACTGATTCAAAGAGAATCAAAGTATCACACATGCATAGGCAGAGAAGAGATGTTGCAATTAACTTAGATGCAAAGGGCATATCCACAGGGAAACAATTAATTGCATTCCACTGAATACAATTGTTGTGGGTTTCTATAGGCAAGAAGCATTTGCATTATTATCAGCTTCCCACAATTTACAGAGTTGTAAAACAGCTCAAAGGCAGGGGGTGGTGAGTAATCCTTTCTGTGTCCCATTGCCAAATCTCTCACATTCCCCTTGACACTCCAATATGCCCAACAAGCATCCCATCTGGCAAAAGAACTTCCGACCATGCTCCTACAATGCTATTATGCTGGACCCCACGGAAGACTTTCCCTCAGTCTCCAGTTCTCATACAGTTTTTAGTGAAGTATTCTCCTGGTTGTTCTTTGAATCTCTCTCTCTAGAACTGAATAGTTCACATAACTCAGGCCAGGCTAGTGAGAGTCCACCATACAGAGCTCAAAACCTGCCCTCCCTACTACCCTGGGCCATCATCCTTATTCCAAGTTACCACGTTTCCCTCTTCATTCTCATGAAATGGAAATGTAGAAAATGGCTTCTGTAGGCTTGCCCAGTTGTTCCTGAATCAATTGAGCAACAAAGAGATTTAGGCTAATGAGTTGGAGCTCTCTATTGAAAAAAAAATCAATATCCACAATAAGAAGGAAACAGACAAAGTGACTGCAGCCCTAACCCCAGGCTTGTTCAAAACATGAGTCAATACATTGTGCTTTTCGTAACTCAAATTATTTCTCCCCACACAACGAGTTCACCACCCCGGCTGCTGCTTCTCTGCTTGTCTGGTATGTACATATTTACTTCTCTTTGCCTCAGTTTCTCCTTCTGTAAAGAGACTAAACAGTGCTTACACTTCAAAGATTTTTAAGCATTAAAAGGTATTTAATACAAAAACTTAAATTTGCTCTATAAAGCCGAGATAAAAGAAACACATAATTTGATTTTTTTAAATAAAATTATATTTTGATCCGAATGTGTAAAGCTTGTAGGACTCGGTGTCTTTGTGTGAGGAACAAAATAAAGTGTGAAAGTTAGACAAAGGGGTTCCCAACACCTTGTTAATCCAGACTATTGTCCATTTATTTATTTCTCTTCAGGCAAAATAGCAGCAACTATTTATCAGCTCTTATGGATGTGCCTGGCTCTCTCCTAGAAATTCCTACATACATTATGCTTAACATCTTGGAAATGAAGAGAACCATGACTTAAAGGAGCGGAAAAGTTCGTACAAAGCCACAATTAGTAAGAGGAGAATCCTGGGTTAGTGTGGTCCCAAAGCCTGTCTTTTTGTCCTCACACCCTTCAGTAAGTGCTTGCAGAATGAGATCTCCTGCTTTCCAGATGGCAGAGTGAGAGATGATGGCTGACCCTGCTGGAGTCCAGATGCGGCTGCACAGGAGGATGGGCCCAAGGAATGTGCACTGGAGCAGAACCACGTGTCCCTGCTGACTGCTTGCAGTGGAGGTGTCCGGGGCTTAGGGTGGGCAGTGAGCATGAGGCCACAACCCCAAACCAACCCATGGGAGATAACAGCGAGAAGAGGGCCCCGAAGCCCCCACTCAGAGCCCCGGGGACTCCGCCGCTTTGCTGGCCGGGCTCCCCTAGCCCGGCGGGGCTGCCCAAGGAGCTGAGGCCACAGCAGGTGGGCTTTGCTCTTGCTGGAGGCTGGAGTTTCAGAGAAACCCCCAATAGACCTTGCAAATTTGGTGAGTTCCTGCCTAGTCCGCAGCTCAGTTCCTAAGTCTAAAGGTCTAGGAACTTTAAGAGGGGACAGGGAGAAACGTGTGGGGGCACAAAGTGCCCAGGCCATAAGGAATCTGATGCCAATATTGGAAAAACTCGTGTGTGTGCAGATGGCGCCCTGAAGTTAGAATTCGTCCCTGCCCTAGCTTCAAGCTCCACTAAGAAGGTCACGTAACAGGTTTGAAGCTGAGACTCAGAGGTTTCCACCATTTGCCCAAAGCCCCGCAGTCGGCCCAGGCCTGGGCCAGAGGGCAGCAATTCCTCAAGGACAAAAGCAAACTGCAAGGCTGATCACAGCTGGGGGAGATTCTCCTGCACCTGTTGTCTCCCTTGAGAAAAACTGCCGGTTGGGTCTGGAAAGGATAAATTGGTTCGGCTTTTGACCTTCACATTGTTTTTCCCTCATTGGTTAATTCATAAAATATGTGTAGAGGATCCTCGGTGGGGGGCAGGCCCTACACCTGGTGCTGGGGGTTAACGTGAACAGTGACCACGGCCCTGTTCAGCTGCAGGGCACAGGCAGGTTCTGAGTCTGGATCATGGTGATGAGGGCGGGGCTTCGGGCCTAGCCAGAACCATGAGCACAGGCTCTGCAGTGCTCCGGCTGCTAAGGTGCGAAGGCCTACACTGCAGCTGGCTCCTTGACATTCCTATGCTTCTTTGCTTGTGCTTTCATCATATGTGTGTTGGGAGATTTAAATAAATTCATAGATACTGATAAAATAATATGCTAGCATTGTGCATGCACACATATGAAGTGTATTTATAGAGACTGATAATCCCACCTTCTAGACCCTGCGGTGGGTGAATAGTGGTGGGGATGGGATTTGAGCCCTAGGGGTCAGGCTCCAGAGTCGGGTCCTTTGGCCTCTCTTAGCTCTGCTTTAGCCCAGCCTCTGTGTGTTACTAGGAGCCAGAGATGGGGCAGCGGAAGGTGTCCCAGAGGGTTGTGCTGCACCTGGCCCTTGGCCACAGTTGCCATGTTCGAGGAGATGGGCAGCATGAGATGGGGAGTGGGGACTGCATCCCTTGGTGTATGTGTGCAGCTGGAATTCTCACTCTGCTGTTCCCCAGCATGGAACTTAAGTAAACTTCTGCATATCATATCTGACCTCCCAGTCTCCTCACATGTTAAATAGGCATGATGGTGCCCATCCTGGAAGGCCATTGCCAAGGTGATGAAGTGTGAAGCTCCAAGGCTGGAGGAGTGCCTGGCAGGTGGCAAGTGCTCCATGAGTTCCCATCCAGCTGTTCACTTCCTCATCCCGGCATCTTGCCTCCCCATCCACCACAGTGCGTTGGTTCTTCGTGGATCATTGTTGTTCACTTCTTAAGCCCAGAAAATAGCTTCAGAGTTCTGTCCCCTTTCTTTCTCTCTTCTTCCCTTACTCATTCCCCATTCCCTTATCTCTTTCTCGGTAACATTTCAGGTTTCTCTGATTCTGTCTGTTCCCTAAACACTGGGGTTTCTCTGCGTTGCCCCCTTGGTCATCTTCTCTGGTCCCACCCTTCATACTGTCCCTTTGTAAGCTGCACATCCATCTTCTGACAGCTCCAAATTCTATGTGCTCAGCCCTGATCATCCTCCTGAGCTCCTGACCCTTATTTTCAGTGATCACTGCTACTCCAGCATCTTATTGGTACGCATCTAAATTCAGACCCTCTTTTTCACCCATGTATTAGTCGAGGCTCTCCAGAGACAGAACCAATAGGAGATAGATAGATCTATGGATAGATGAGAGGGGATTTATTAGGGGAACTGACTCATGTGATTAGGAGCTTGAGACATCCCATGACAGGCTGTCCGCAAGCTGGAGACTCTGGAATGCCAGTAGCAGTAGCGTGGCTCAGTCCAAGTCCAAAGGCTTCAGAACCAGGGAAGCTGATGGTGTCACTCTCAGTCAGAGGCTGAAGGCCTGAGAACCCAGAGGGCACTGGTGCAAGTTCTGGAGACCAAGGCCAGAGAACCTGGAATTCTGAGGTTCAAGGGCTGGAAAAGAATGGCATCCTTGTCCTGGAAAAGAGAAAAGCATTCTTTCCTCTGCCTTTTTGTTGTATTTGGGCACTTAGCTGATTGGATGGTGTCCACCCACATTGGGTGAGGGTGGTTCTTCTTTACCCAGTCCACTAATCCAAATATCGGTACCTTCTGGAAACACCCTCACAGGCATTTCCAGAAATAATGTTTTACCAGCCATGTGTGTGTCTCCTAACCCATCAAGCTGACACCTAAAACTGACCATCACAACCCCACACTGCATTTCCCCGGGACCCCAATCTCCCTACTGCTAGCTTTTTCATCCTTTCCTTTGTTGGCAAAGTGGTCTTTCTAACAAGACTAAGTCCTTTGGCATTTCTCTGCCTAGAGGCCTTCCCAAGAGCTCCTTAGATCCAGTCCCAAACTCCTCATGAGACCACAGGCCCTGTGACCTGGCCACTGTATCCATTGTTGCCTCTTTCTTGTCCCTTTGCCACCTGCTCCACATTTCCTGACTACATCTGCTCCTTTGCCTCTATGCTTATTCAAGGGCTGCCTGAAAATGATCCTTCTCCTCGTTGTGCACTATGCAAACTGGTTTTCATTCATTTGGATTCAGATGTAAGACTATTTTCTCTGTGAAGCCGCCCATCTTATATCTGGAAAATAATGAACACTGGTAGGGGTACGGATTTCATTGAGAGATTGGGATGTCCTTGTGGGTAGAGGTCATGTCTTACTCATCTTTGTGTCTCATTCCTCCCCTGTCACTTTGTTAACAGATGAAGGAACATTTATTTTGCATATAAGGAAACTGAAGTGCAGGAAACAAATGTCACAAACTCAAGGTCATGTTGCTAAAGAGTCTCTGCTGCTGTGGGTCCTGGACCTCTTCTTCACTCTAGTTCTTCAAACTACAAAAAAAGAAAGGTGCCTTAGTCCACAGCCTGCCCGTGCTGGACATAACATGGCTAGATTCTCCCAACCCTCTAGGAGGCTGCAGCAGCGGCACATCTGGCTTCAGGGCAGGCAATAGGACAGTCACACTGGGCCCTTCTCAGAAAGGCCCCACACTTGGTTTCATGTTCTGCTGCGACCAACTTGAAAATCTTACTAATTTTTCTTTGAGCTTGTGATTTGTCAGTGAAGTCTGATGGGGCCTGTGCTGCAGCAGAGGAGGTAGGCTGGGACCGCACTGCGGGCAGCAGGCTGAGCTGCCTCACAACAGTGACGCTGCAGTGTCTGGGCCTCAGGAGACAGGAGGGGCTCTAGGTGCAGCAGCACCAGGAGGGTTCCCTGACCTTTTCAGTGTTCTGTTGTGCTGTGATTAGATAACATCACCTTTTCCTCATTGCATTTCATGAATAATAAAATGCCTTCAAAGGATAATCTTTACAGCTTTTATTTGTAACTGCATTTATTTTCCTGCTTTTTGAACAAGGAGCCCTATTTTCACATTGCTCTGGGCCCCAAAAATTATGTGGTCTTCCCTGTAGATGTGACATGAAAGATAGTGACATATTTTAAATTGAAACACATAGGACTGAGTAGTTGGGAATTCAGAAGATGATATGAAATGCAGAGCAATTTGGTAAAGGTTATATGGAATTAAGGAAGAGAAGTAAAATTCAGGTGAGTGTGACAAGGAAAGGCTGGTTCTATCAATAGTTGTTGATACAATTTTAGCAGCAGTGATAGAGAAAGAAATCAATTTTCGGACTGTGGGGTCAGCAAACAGCCTATGAGGTGAAAGGAAAAATGAGTTTTAAAGAGAGCCTACTGTGTGACCCAAGGTGTTGCAAAATAGGCTTTTCTAATTTGATTTGATTTAACTGAAAGATGTCTAGAAGATAGAAAAAATGGGTTGTCAATAGCAAGAGATACTTTCAATAACAAGAGAAATTTGAAAAATTAAAAAAGAATGATGTTTCTTTTTACAAAGATGTGTTGCTGACTAAAGAAATGGAGAGCTGAGGAAAGAAAAAAACAAATATTTTTTGCATGTTTGGCAAATATTTGAATATTTATTTCATCAAAGCATCTTAAAAGATCTCTAAGGATAGATATAGATAGATACATATAAAGATACAAATATACATATAGATATACATACATGTCTGTACACACATATAAATATATAATTAAAAATAAATAAATCAAAGACATAATGTCAGCTCTCTGTATCCATCAGTTCTGTATCTGTATATTCAACCAACCATGGATTAAAAATATTCAAGAAAAAACATTCTCCTGTGTTGAACATGTACAGACATTCGTTCTTGTTATTATTCTTTAAACCATATAGTGTAACAACTCTTTACATAGAATTTACATCATATGAGGTATTATAAGTAATCTAGAGATGATTTAAAGTGCACAGGAGGACATGCATAGGTTATATGCAAATACTATGTCATTTTCTATCAGGGACTTGAGTATCTGCAGCTTTTGGGCTTTTGATATCCATGAAGGTCCTGGAACCAATCCTCCATGGATCCTGAGGAATGACTATATTTAAAACTACAAATTTTATATAGAAACATATAATTCATTTATAACATATCTATATAGATAAATACATATAACTCTCTATATACATCGCTATATATAATATATAAAATTAAGTTTAATACATTGCCCCAGATGACACACAGAGCATGGACTTGAACTTAGGAGTCTCTGGGTCTCAGTCTTGTGGATTTTCTCCTCCACCATGCTGCTTCTCCTGCTGTCTTTTTTGAATCCGACATTGAAAGTCTGCAAGATTTTTTAGACTGGATATACTCTTTCAGGACAGATTATTATAATACTTTGAAAAGTTTAGATAAACAGAAGATTTTTAGATGTCACCTAATTTGTCTAAAGTAACCACAATTTGAAATATTATTTTAAGAAATAAAATAGAACTCAACTTCTCTTAAAAACTGAGAAGGCTCAGCCAAGATAATATGAGTTGTACCATCAGCCACAAGGAAAAGAAAAAGAGAAGCTGTATGAATGGGCAAGAAAAGGAAGGGCTCACCGGAAAACATAAGGGAAAGACAAAAACAAAATCCTGATTGAGATTGAGGGAACTCTGCAGCTTATGAGATGAAATGGGGCAGGCCTCCAAGATACTCTGCTGAGATTTTGCAAGCATAGCCATACTCCCTGCTCTCTCTTCAAGGATAAACGTCTTGAGAAAGATGTCTCAACAGGCAGTCTCCCTTTCTTTTTCTCTACTTAACTTGTCAATTCACTGCTATCTGGTTTTGTTCACAAAAAAAATCTACTGAAACTGTTCTTGTCAAGGTTCCCAACAATTCCCATGTTGTTAAGTCCTGTGGTCCATTTTTTGCCCCCATCTTATTTCATGTCATAGCAGGATTTGACAGGGCTGTCTACCTCTGAGTTCTGGCAATATTCTCCTTTCCCAGCTTCTGGGATGCTGTACTCACACAGTTTTTCACTTATTTCTTATTTAGAATCTCTTCTTCTTTCTTCTGTTTCCATAAAAGATGCTGTCAATTCCCATATCCATAATAATACCTAGGTGTCAATGATGCAGAATTGCAATTCCTTCATAGCAATAATCATGTTTTGTAATTATTTATTTATTTTTTTCTTCTTTTTTATCCTCAAAATGTCAGCTCCAACAATCATATGACTTTGTAAATTTGGTCACTAAAAGGTGAAATAAACAAGTTCACATTCTGAAAATTAGTAAATTACAGAGCCAGAAATGGGTCATCTAACTTTCTAATTCCAAAGAGTTGTTGCTGCTGTATGTTACTCTGCCTCTCATGCAACAACTAGAGGGGATTTCTGTGTGTGACCATAACAGAGTAACCTGAAGCAGACCAACACTTCTGCCAAGAAAAATTAAGAAATCCAAATATAATACAAAATAGACAGATATTGAAGACATTAAAGGGATGCCAACATAGCTAGGAGTTAAGTGGTAAAAATCCCTGAGAGAAGGAAACCACATACAATAAGCTCAATACTTGGTGATTTTCCCCTCAAGGTATTTGCCCAGTGGTTAAACTGTGTAAGTCAAGAGTGTAAGAAGAAAAGAAGAATCACTGAAAAATGGAGCAGAGTTTTAGCATTGCTATCAGACTGAGAAACAACAACAACAAAAAATTAGAGTTCGGGACCCACCATAGATAAGAACTTCTGAAAACACCCGGGTCCTTGATTGGAACACATGTAAGGCTACCAAGGAATCGTGACAAAACAGAAGTAGACCCTAGCAAAGACTGCAACCCAGTCTCATAACAGCTCTTCCCCAATCACACTGAAGCATTTCACCCTAGAAGTATTTCATCCTACTGTAGTTGTCCACCTGAGGAAAGGGTGATTCATCATCTTTGGTAGAAGATAACACCACTCAGAACATCCCTAATGTTTTATATTAAATGTTTTCTATTTAACAATAGATTCAATTTAACCAAAATTACCAGGGATACCAGAAGTTATGACCAATAGAAAAAATATAATTGGTATACACCCAAAGAAGTTGAAAATATTAGAGCTAAACAACAACACATAGATTTTAATATAATTGTGATTAATATATTCAAACAAAACAAATTAAAAGATGTAAAATGTAATCAGAGAACTGCAATTCTTATTTTTAAAAAGCTTAAGTGGAAAATCTAGATTATCAAAATAAAAAATAATTTTAAGAACTTAATGGGATAAAAGCAGATTTGATGCGGCTGAAGAGAATATTAGAGAACTAGAAATAAATTAATAGAAAAATTCTAATAACACAAACAAAACTAGATGACAAATACAAAAGGGGTACATAATTAACATGTGAGACTCAATACAAAAGTTAAACCAGTGATGCATTGGCTGGCTTATACCAGCTAATAAGAACTAACTGGTAATTTCATGTATTTTTTGAGCTCCTTGTTAAATAGTTGGTAGCGTGAAATCAACATGAAGAGAGTATATGTAGCAAATGCCAGTTAACAGAACCATTTTATTCCGTTCAGAAAATTAGTATATCACTAGGTCTAAAATGTGAGTAAGTGGAGTCACAGAAACAGAGGAATGAGGGAATGAAACAGAAGTAAAATTTGAAAAGATAACAGCCAAAATTTTTTAAATCAGATAAAAGACTTCTAGCCATAGATCTAACTGTGTGTAGTGCAGTAAACAACAACAAAACACATCTAGCCATATCATAGCAAATATGAAGGAAACCAAAGACAAAGATCTAAAAATCACCCAGCATGGAAAAAAAGGTCAATCTGAAAAGAAGCAAAACTATAACTGACAAATGACTTCTCCATAGAAACAAGAGAAGGCCAAAAACTTGAAATGATAGCTGATATGATTTGGCTGTGTCCCACCCAAATTTCATCTTGAATTTTAACTCCCACCATTCCCATGTGTCATGGGAGGAACCTGGTGGGAGGTAATTGAATCATGGGGGCAGGTCATTCCCATGCTGTTCTTGCAATAGTGAATAAGTCTCATGAGATCTGACAGTTTCAAAAATGGGAGTTTTTCTGCACAGGCTCTCTCTCTTTGCCTGCTGCCATCCATGTAAGATGTGACTTGCTCCTCCTTGCCTTCCACCATGACTGTGAGGTTTTCCCATCCACATGGAAATGTAAGTCCATTAAACCTCTTTCTTTTGTAAATTGCCCAGTCTTGGGTATATCTTTATCAGCAGCATAAAAACGGACAAATACAGAAGTTGGTACCAGTAGAGTAGGGTGCTGCTGAAAAGATACTGGAAAGTGTGGAAGTGACTTTGGAACTAGGTAACAGGCAGAGGTTTAAACAGTTTGGAGGGCTCAGAAGAAGACAGAAAAATGTAGGAAAGTTTGAAACTTCCTAGAGACTTGTTGAATAGCTTTGGCCAAAATGCTGATAGCGATATGGACAATAAAGTCCAGGCTGAGGTGGTCTCAGATGGAGATGAGAAACTTCTTGGGAACTGGGATAAGGGTGACTCTTGCTATGTTTTAGCAAAGAGACTGACAGCATTTTGCCCTAGAAATTTGTGAAACTTTGAACTTGAGAGAGATGATTTAGGGTATCTGGCAGAAGAAATTTCTAAGCAACAAAGCATTCAAGATACGACTTGGGTGCTGTTAAAGGCATTCAGTTTTAAAACAGAATGAGAGTATAAATGTTTGGGAAATTTGCAGCCTGACAATGTGATAGAAAAGAACATCCCATTTTCTGAGGAGAAATTCAATCTGGATGCAGAAATTTGCGTAAGTAATGAGGATCTGAATGTTGATCATCAACATAGACTATGGGGAAAATGTCTCCAGGGCATGTCACAGGTCTTCATGGCAGCCTCTCCCATCATTGCAGGCCTGGAGGCCTAGGAGGAAAAAGTGGTTTTGTGGGCCAGACCAAGGATCCCCATGCTGTGTGCAGCCTAGGGACTTGGTGCTCCACATCCTAGCTGCTCTAGTCATGGCTGAAAGGGGCCAAGGTATGGCTTGGGTTGTTGCTTCAGAGGGTGCAAGCCCCAAGTCTTGGCAGCTTCCACATGGTGTTGAGCCTCTGGGTGCACAGAAGTCAAGAATTGGAGTGGGAACCTCTTACTAGATTTCAGATGATGTATGCACATGTCTGGATGTCCAGACAGAAGTTTGCTGCAGAGGTGGGGCTCCCATGGGAGCCTCTGCTAGGGCAGTGCAGAAGGGAAATGTGGGATCGGAGCCCCCACACAGAATCCCTGCTGGGGCACCACCTAGTGGAGCTGTGCAAAAAGGACCACCATTCTCCAGACCCCAGAATGATAGATTCATCAACAGCTTGCATGGTGCACCTGGAAAAGCCACAGACACTCAGCACCAGTCCATGAAAGCAATTGAGAGGGAGGCTGTACACTGCAAAGCAATGGGGTGGAGCTGCCCAAGACCACAGGAACCCACCTCTTGCATCAGTGTGACCTGGATGTGAGACATGGAATCTAAGGAGATCTTTTTGGAGCTTTAAGATTTGACTGCCCTGCTGGATTTTGGACTTGTGTGGGGCCTGTAGCCCCTTTGCTTTGGCCAATGTCTCCCATTTGGAATGTCTATATTTACCCAATGCCTATACCCCACTGTATCTAGGAAGTAACTAATTTGCTATTGATTTTAGAGGCTCATGGGCAGAAGGGACTTGCCTTGTCTTAGATAAGACTTTGGGCTGTGGACTATTGAGTTAATGTTGAAATGAGTTGAGACTTTTGAGGACTGTTGGGAGGACATGATTGGTTTTGAAATGTGAAGACATGGGATTTGGGAGGGGCCAGGGACAGAATGACATGGTTTGGCTGTGTCTCCACCCACATCTCATCTTGAATTTTAACTCCCACAATTCCCATGTGTCATGGGAGGAGCCTGGTGGGACATAACTGAATAAGGGCGGCAGGTCTTTCCCATGCTGTTCTCATAATAGTGAATAAGTCTCATGAGATATGATGGTTTTGAAAACAGGAGTTTCCCTGCGCAAGCTCTCTCTCATTGTCTGCTGCCATCCATGTAAGATGTGACTTGCTCCTCCTTGCCTTCTGCTGTGATTGTGAGGCTTTCCCACTCATGTGTAAGTCCATTAAATCTGTTTGTGTGTGTGTGTGTATTGCCCAGTCTCAGGTATGACTTCATCAACAGTGTGAAAATGAACTAATACAATAGCTATGAAGTGCTGAAAAAAATAGAATTCTATAGCTATCAGAAGTATACTCCAAAAATCAAGAGCTAAATAAAAATGTTTCTACTCAAACAAAAACTTAAATAATTCATCAATAGCAGACACCTTATAAAGTAATAGCAAAGGCAGAAGTAAAATTATTCCACATGAGAACATATAGAGGAAAGTACAAAAGCAATATAAAGGATAGAAATATAGACAAATATAAATTGACTATAAAACAACAAAACGAATGATGAAAATTATGCAAAAAAGGCAAGAGGAGGATAAATGCAATAAAAGTGATCTGAATTCTAGCATTCCTGAAAATGAATAAAATTAATAATTTATCTGAGACTCTAATATATCAGAGATGTGTATGTTTTGATCTCTAGAATATTCATTAAAAGGATAGTGAATGTGTGTATATCTAAGAAGTTAATAGAAGGAAATTTTAAAAATAATAATTATGACATAATAAATTAGACTAATAATGATTTTAATGTATAAGGAGATATGAAAAGAAAAAAGCATGAGCATAAACTAGCAGAACAGATAGAAATCATGTGATCAATATAAACTCAAATATATCAATAATGGCAATAAATACTGATGCTTTAATTAGTCCTTTTAAAAGATAAAGACTACCATGTTGGTTTTTTAACAAAGTCTTTGTACTGAAAAGATGAAATGCACCTTATATATAAGGTCACCCAAATATTCAAAACAAAGGGTGGAAAAAGAAATTTCATGTGGGAGTGACATCATCAAGATGGCAGCATAAAAGATAATTTGTTCATACCCCTGACAACATAAACTCTCTACGTGTCAACAGTCAAAAGTGTCTTTTTGGGAGCCTCAGGATTCAGATAAGGGCTTGTGAAACACCTGGTAAAACCCAAGACATTGGAGAGTTATTTTGAGAGTGCACACCAATACCCAAATGGCTGAACTATTGAGCTTGCTCCTGTGTTCAAGGACAGGAATAACCCAGTCTTCCAAGAGCCTTGGTTACTGCTTTGTTTGGTCTTGAGCCTACAACCTAAACCATCTGCCAAGAGGTCTAGAAGGAATCACACACACTAGTGCCTTGGCAGAAAGGCTTCTCTGCCTGCCTACATCAGTCTCAGCAGTGACCCTAAAAGTTGCCCTGTGGCTTGGATCCACCCCTGATCAGTTGAGGTCCCATCTCAAAAGTGGTTACACAAGAACCCAGGGGAAGACTCACCCACATCTCACAGCTCAAGAGTCTGAGCCTCCCTGATAGGCATGCCCAACTCTGTTCCGCAGCAAATCCCAAGGGGACCCAGCCTTTGCTCTGGTCCCTCTTGATGCTGTCAGAGAACTATCTCCTCTGTACTGAGACCTGGTGGGAGACCCATACCTGTCTGGGCCAATGATGCTGACTTTCCAGCCTCCATCTCACAGCAAATCCCAAGGAGACCCAGTCCCAGCTCTGATTTTTCCTGTTGCAATGAGATAACTATCTCAACTATCCAGGGACTTGCTGGAAGATGCACATCCCTTTAAGTCAATGAAGTCAATGAGACCAGACTCTTTAGCCTCTGTCCCACAGCAGATCCCAAGAGGGTCTAACAGACATCAAGGGAATATTTTACCCAACTGCTGCAGAATATAAATTTTTCTCTTCAGCACATGGAACATTATACAAGATAGACCATATCATAGGCCACAAAACAAGTCTCACCAAATTCAAGAGTCAAAATTATATCATGTATCTTCTCTGACCATAATAGAATGAACTAGAAGTCAACAAAAAGTGGAAATTTGGAAACTATACAAATACATGGAAGTTAAACAAAATGCTTCTGAATGATCAATGAAGAAAGTAAAGAAGGAAATTTTAAAAATTCTTAAAACAAATGAAATGGAAGCACAACATATGAGAACCTATGGGATACAGTGAAAGCAGTACAAAGAGGCAAGTTTACATATAGCCTAAATAAAAATATAGGAAGACTTCAAATAGTCTAACAATGAACCTGAAGAAACCAGAGAAGCAAGAACAAACCAAACCTAAAAATAGTAGAAGGAAAGAAACAATAAAGGTCAGAACAGAAATGAATAAAATTGAGGTTAAATACAGAAGATCAATAAAATTAAAAGGTTGTGTTTTGAAAAGATAAAAATATGACAAATCTTTAGCTGGACTAAGAAAAAAATGGAAGATTCAAATAAAATTGGAGACAAAAGACAACACATTACAACTGATCTCACGTAAATTATTAGAGACTACTAAGGATTTTTGAGAGTGCTACAAACAGCTATTCACTAATAAATTGGAAAAGCTAGAAGAAATTGATAAGTTCATTGACACATACAACCTACCAAGACTGAACCATAAAGAAAGAGAAAATCTGAACAGAACAATAATGAGTAACAAGATCAAAGCAATCATAAAAAGTCTCTCATCAAAGAAAAGCCCAGGACCGGATGGATTCACTGTTGAATTGTACCAAATATCTAAGAAATAACACCAACTCTACTGAAACTATTTCAAATAATTGAAGAGGAGGTAATTGAAGAGGGGGGAATGCTTCCAGTCATTCTATGAGGCCAGCACTACCCTGATACCAATAACATATAAGGTCACAACTAAAAAGATAAAACTACACATGCCAACATCCATGGTGAACATTGCTGCAAAAATCCTGAACAAAATATCAGCAAACTGAATTCAACAACACATTACAAAGATCATCCACCACAATCAAGTGGGATTCATCCCAGGGATGCAAAGATGGTTCAACATATGCAAATCAATAAGCATAATACATCAAATCAACAGAATGAAGGACAAAAAAATATGATTCATCTCAATGAATGCTGAAAAAGCATTTGATAAATTCAGTATCACTTCATGATGAAAAAATTCTCAGCAAATTGAGTATAGAAGGATCATACCTTAGTATGACAAAAGCCTTATATAACAAACTGATAGCTAATATTGTGATGAACAAGGAAAAATTGAAAGCCATTTCTGTAAGACCTGGAACATGTCAAGAATGCCCACTTTCTCTACTGCTATTTTATGTTGTTCTGGAAGTCCTAGCCAGAGCAATCATCAAACAGAGGAAAAAAAATAAAAGGCATCCAAACAGGAATGGAAGAAGTCAAATTTGCCTTGTCTGCAGATAGTATAATCTTATATTTAGAAAAACCTAAAGACTCCACCAAAAAACTCTCTTATAACTGATTAAAAAAAGAAAGATTCAGTAGAGCTGCAGGATACAAAATCAACATACAAAACTCAGTAGCATTTTTCATTACTAACAGTGATCTGAACAGGAAATCATAAAACAATGCCATTTAATATAGTCGCACAAAATAAAATACATAGGAATAAATTTAACCGAAGAAGTGAAAGATCTCTATAAGGAAAACAGTAAGATATCAGTTAAAGAAATTAGAGCAGACACAAAAAATGGAAAGATATTCCATGCTCATAGACTGAAATAATTAATATTGTTAATATGTCTATAATCTATATAGGTTACTCAAGGCTATCTATAGATTTAATGCAATTCCTATCAAAACACCAGAAATACTCTACACAGAAATAGAAAAACACAATTCTAAAATTCATATGGAACCACAGAATACTCGAAATAGCTAAAGCAATTCTGAGAAAAAAAAAAATGCACACCCACACACACAAAAAAAACAACAAACATGAAGAGAAAACCGCAACAAAGAAAAACAAAGCTGGAGGCATCACCCTACCTGATGTCAATTTATACTGCAAAAATATAGTAATCAAAACAGCATAGTACTGACTAAAAACAGATACATAAACAGATGGGACAGCATAGATAACCCAGAGATAAAGCTACACACTTGCCATCAACTTATTTTTGACAAAGCCAGCAAGAACATACATTGGGTATAGGATAATCTCATTAATAAATGATGATGAGAAAACTGGATATCCATATGCAGAAGAATAAAACAAGATCCCTATCTTTCACCATATACAAAAAATCAAATCAACAGAAATTAAAGACTTACATCTAAGTCCTGAAACTATGAAGGTACTAGAAGAAAACATAGAAGAAAATCTTCAAGACATCAGTCTGGGCAAAGACTTTTTGTGTAAGACCTCAAATGCACAGGCAACAAAAGCACAAGTAGGCAAATGGGATTATATCAAGCTTAAAAGTTTCTATACAGCAAGGAAAACAATCAACAAAATGAAGAGTCAACCTACAGAATGGGAGAACATATTTGCAAACTATCCATCCAACAAGAGATTAATAACTTAAATATATAAGGAATTAAAACACTCAATAGCAAAAAGACAGTCTGATTTAAAAATGGGCAAAAGACCTGAATAGATTTCTCAAAAGAAGATGGACACACGGCTAACAAGTGTATGAAAAAGTGCTCAACGTCACTAACCATCAGGGAAATGCAAATCAAAGCCACAATGAGATATCACTCCACCCTAATTAGAATGGCTATTATCAAAAAGGCCAAAAACAATAATAATAATAACAAGTGCTGGCAAGGATGTAGAGAAAGGAGAACTTCTCTTTCTCCCAGCTAAAGTAATATCAGCAGAGCCCTAGTGGGGAAACTGAAATCCCACTCTACCTAGCAGTAATAAGCATCTCTTCCTTCTCACGTGTCAAAGAAGGTCAAAGAGGGAACTGGGACTTTCCTATCCCACCTAACAGTAATGAAGCAGCACCTTCCCAGCCCTGCTGGTGCAGTGTCAGAGGAGGCGTGGAAAAACAAAGTTTAAATAAGATCCAAAGTCTCACAACATAATACTTAAATATTTGAGTTAAATGAAAAATAATTCAGTATACCCCAAACCAGGAAAATAGCAACTAGAATGAGAAAAACCAACCAACGGAAGATGCCAGCACCAAAACAGAACAGATGTTGGAATTATCTGATGATGATTTTAAAGCAGCCATCATAAAAATGCTTCAATGAACAATAATAAACATACTTGAAACAAATAGAAAATATAAAGTCTTAGCAAAAAATGGAAGACATAAAGAGTAAAAAGAAATGTAAGAACTTAAAAACACAATAGCCATACTTTAAAAAAAAAATGGATTAACAACAAAATAGAACAGAGAAAAGAATCAGTGAACTTAAAGAGAGAACAAGAGATATTACCTAGTGTGGAAAACAGAGAGAAAACAGAGATGTTTTTTGTTTGTTTGTTTGTTGGTTTTAGAACAAACCCTTATGAACTGTGGAACTAAAATGAACCATATTTTGTTACAACATGTGTAATCTAACATGTCACAGAAGGATAAGAGTAAGAGAGTGGGGCTGAAAAAGTATTCAAAGAAATAATAGTTGAAAGTTTCCCTAATATTTCAAAAGACAAAAATCTATAGATTCAAGAAGATGAATGAATCCTAAATAGGACTGACCCAGAGAAATTCATGCCAGGACACATCACAAGCAAACTTCAGAAAACTAAATACAAAAAAAAAAAAAAAAAAAAAAAAAAAAAAAATCTTGAATGTAGTGAGAGAGAAAGGGTATATTACTCACAGAGTTAAAAAAATTCAAATGACAATAGATTCCTCATCAGAAACTCAGAACATCAGGAAAGAAGAAAGAACAACAGAAAGAGGAAAAATGTAGGTAAATACAAGGGATTCTCTTTCTCTTTTTGAATTTTCTTAACTACGTTTGATGGCTGAAGCAAAAAATTATAATAATATCTGACGTGGTACTCAATGTATGTAGAGAAAATATTTTAGATAATTATAAGCAGGAGAGAGTAAAGGGTTATTAAGAGATGTAAAGTCTCTAAACTTCAGTGGAGCTGAATTGCTTCTCGATAGCAGTGGTTGTCACATTTAGGATAACATGATGGGATAGCACGAAATTACACACATAAATTGCAGAATTATCAATTTTCTTATTTTGATATTGTACTATAATTATATAAGGTGTAACCACTAGGGGAAACTGGTGGGAAAAAGATATACAACATCTATATTATCTGTATTATCTTTGTAAATTCCTTTAAGCCTTTAATTATTTCAAAATAAAAAAACTAAATAGAGGGAGGAAATGGAGACACACACACTCAGAGAATACTTTTCCAATATCTTTAATGATAAGAATTATCACTAGAGACCCTGCAGTTATTTAAATGTTTATAAAGTATTTTAAAAACATTAAACTGATACATTTGAAAGCCAGATAAAATGAATGTATTCCAAGAAAAATATAGCTATTCAAGAACTAACACAAAAGGAATAGAAAATCTAAATAGTACTGTATCTATTTTTTAATCAAATCTGAAATTTTGTAAATGTTATATTTTATATTATATATAAAAGAAACTTCAAGACCACATGAATTCCCCAGTGAATTATCCCAAACACATGAGAAATAAACTAATTGTATCCAAAGTCTTTTATAAAATAATAAAAGAGACACTTTCCAACTCATTTTATGAAGCTAGTAAAACCTTCTAACAAAAATATGACAAGATTACAAAAAAGAAAAACTCTAGTGTAAGGCCAATTTCTTCTGTGAACAAAACATTAGCCAATTAAATCTAGTTGTAAGCTGACAAGCTGATTCTAAAATGTATATGAAAAGAGTCCCAGAGAAAGTCAAGAGCAGTAAAGGCAGTCATGAAGAAGAAAAACAAGAAGAGCATTGCTAGACATCAAGACTTGCAGACTATAGATATTAAGGTCATGTGATATTAGTGCAGGATAGATTAATAGACTAAATAGCAGAACAGAGAACCCCAAGACAGTCCAAATATATAAAAGAACTTGACTTATGACAAAATTGACATTACAGCGCTCTGGGAAAAAGATAATCTTTCCAAAAACCAAGTGGAATCCGTTGGATATCCACATGGAGTATAACTGAATCATGATCTTTACCTTAAATCATAGATATTCCATCAATTCTAGATGAACTAAAGACCTCATTGTGAAACACTATGATTTCTAAAAGTCAATTAAATTGACTTAATCATGAAATTATATTGGAAAACATCAAATCTCCTAAACAGAATGCAAAAATTATTATCGATAAAATAAAAAAGCTAAATTGGACTGTAAAATATGATTTTAAAATTCTGTTTATCAAAACGTACCATTAAGATAGCAAAGCCCCAGTATTAAGAAGATATTATATGTATTAAAAAACACAAAGTTCTTGACTCCAGAATATATAAAGAATCCTTACATTTAAGCAAGAAAAATAAAAAATTTTAAAAATGGACAAAAGTCTTAAAGCGACACTTCACAGAAAGGTAATTTGACGGCCAAGAGATACACAAAAAAGAGCTTGGTTTTATTAGTCATCAGGGAAATGTAAATTAAGGCCACAAAGGCCACAAATGCTTCTACCAGATGGCTTAAATTAAAAGAATAATGATATCACTTCTAGGTGTAACAAAAATGCACATACATGCAAAGTAAAAGATACCTCAAGAGAGATTTATTGCAACACAATTTGTAATAATAAAAAAGTGGAAACAAATAAAATGTACCTCAATAGCAGAATGGATAAATAAGTTATGATGAAATTATACAATGAAATACTAGATAGGAATAAGAAAGAATGGCATATTGCTACATTGCTACATGCAACAGTGCGCTTGCATCTCACAAACATAATGCTGAGTTAAGGAAACCAGACACCAAAATAACGCATACAGTAGGCTTCCCCTCTACTTGGAGGAGAAGTGAGTAGCTAGGTGGGAGTGTGAAGGCTTCTGGGGTGCTACTGATGCTTTACTTCTTTATCTTGGTGGTTATATAGGTGTGCTGCTCCCATTGTGAAAATTCAGTGAGCTGGACACTTGTGATTTGTGCACTTGTAAATATGATATCTTTTAATTTTTTTTTACTTTTAAAAGTATAGCAAGAATTAGAGAAAATATAGAGTTAACAGCATTTCATCCAAAAGCTGAAATCTTTGTGGGCAAAGGGCAAATTAATTTCACACAGGCACTTGCACGCCAACAGCATATGAATCTCTCAGGTTACAGATGGCAAGGGGTAAGTGAATGCCTTTGAAAACAGGAGTTGAATCTTGAGAATGGGGTCTTATAAGTTCCAGCTCAGATACAGATGGTCCCCAAATTATGATTGTTTTCAACTATACAATGGTTTTATAAGCAGCTGTATGTATCTGAGCCTTGCAACTGTCTGTTCCAGTATCCTTAGAGAAGAAAATAACTTGGACTTCATCAAGTAAATAGAAACCTATTCTTGCCTTATCAACATCACAGAGAGCAGTTGCCACCTAGTTAGTTGTTTTTATTCTTCTTCCTCTTTTTCCCCTCTCTTTTGTAAAACATAATTTTCTTACTTTTTATTTACTTTGTTTTTCTTTATTAATACTAAAAATATGTTGGGGGGGCGGGATACATGTGCAGAACATGCAGATTTGTTACATAGGTATACATTTGCCATAGTGGTTTGCTGCACCTATTGACTTGTCCTCTAAGTTCCCTCCCTTCACCCGCCCCCGCAATGCCCTAATAGACCCTGGTGTGTGTCATTCCCCTCTCTGTGTCCATGTGTTCTCAATGTTCAACTTCCCCTTAAGAGTGAGAACACACGGTGTTTGGTTTTCTGTTCCTGTGTTAGTTCGCTGAGGATGATGGCTCCCAGCTTCATCCATGTCCCTGCAAAGGATATAATCTTATTCCTTTTTATGGCTGCCTAGTATACCATTGTGTATATGTACAATATTTTCTTTGTCAAGTCTATCATTGATGGGCATCTGGGTTGGTTCTATGTCTTTGCTATTGTGAATAGTGCTGCAGTAAACATACGTGTGCATGTGTCTTTAGAGTAGAATTATTTATATTTCTTTGAGTATACACCCAGTAATGGGATTGCTGGGTCAAATGGTATTTCTGGTTCTAGATCCTTGAGGAATCACCATACTGTCTTCCACAATGGTTGAACTAATTTACATTTCCACCAACAGTGTAAAAGCGTTCCCATTTCTCCACAGCCTTACCAGTATCTATTGGTTCTTGACTTTTTAATAATTGCCATTCTGACTGGCATGAGGTGGTAGCTCATTGTGGTTTTGATTTGCATTTCTCTGATGATCAGTGATGTTGAGCTTTTTTTCATGTTTGTTGGCTGCATAAATGTCTTCTTTTGAGAAGTGTCTGTCTGTTCATATCCTTTGCCCACTTTTTGATGGGGTTGTTTTTTTTAAAAAAAATTTGTTTAAGTTCATTGTAAATTCTGGATATTAGATCTTCATCAGATGAGTAGATTGCAAAAATTTTTTCCCATTCTGTAGGTTGCCTGTTCACTCTGATGACAGTTTCTTTTGCTGTGAAGAAGCTCTTTAGTTTATTTAGATCCCATTTGTCTATTTTTCCTTTCATTGCAATTGCTTTTGATGTTTTTGCCATGAAGTATTTGCCCATGTCTATGTCCTGAATGGTATTGCCTAGGCTTTCTTCTAGGATTTTTATGGTTTTGAGTTTTACATTTAAGACTTTAATCCATCTTGAGTTAATTTTTGTATAAGGTGTAAGGAAAGGGTCCAATTTCAGTTTCCTGCAAATGGCTAGCCAGTTTTTGCAGCACTATTTACTAATTAGGAGATCCATTCCTCATTGCTTGTTTTGTCAGGTTTGTCAAAGATCAGATGGTTGTAGATGTGTGGTGTTATTTCTGAGGTCTCTGTTGAGCTCCATGGGTCTATATGTTTGTTTTGGTACCAGCACCAAGCTGTTTTGATTACTGTAGACTTGTAGTATGGTTTGAAATCAGTAGTGTGATACCTCCAGCATTGTTCTTTTTGCTTAGAATGGTCTTGGCTATCTGGGGTCTTCTTTGACTCCATATGAAATTCAAAATATTTTTTTCTAATTCTGTGAAGAATGTCAATGGTAGTTTGATGGGAATAGCATTGAACCTATAAATTACTTTGCCCAAAAGCTACCACTGACTTTCTTCACAGAATTGGAAAAAAAAAGCTACTTTAAACTTCATATGCAACCAAAAAAGAATCCACATAGCCAAGACAATCCTGGACAAGAAGAACAAAGCTGGAGGCATCACCTCCAGCATCACACTACCTGAATTCAAACTTTACTACAAGCCTACAGTAACCAAAACAGCATGGTACTGGTACCAAAACAGATATATAGACTAATGGAACAGAATGGAGGCCTCAAAATAACACCACACACCTACTACCATCTGATCTTTGACAAACCTGACACACACAAGCAATGAGGAAAAGATTCCCTATTTAATAAATGGTGTTGGGAAAACTGGCTAGCCATATACAGAAAACTGAAACTGGACCCCTTCCTTACATCTTATACAAAAATCAACTCAAAATGGATCAAAGACTTAAACTTAAGACCTAGGACCATAAAAATCCTAGAAGAAAACCTGGGCAATACCATTCAGGACATAGGCATAGGCAAAAATTTCATGAATAAAACACCAAAAGCAATGGCAACAAAAGCCAAAATTGACAATCGGGATCTAATTAAACTAAAGAGCTTCTGCACAGCAAAAGAAGCTATCATCAGAGTGAATAGGCAACCTACAGAATGGGAGAAAATTTTTGCAATTTATCCATCTGACAAAGGGCTAATATCCAGAATCTACAAAGAACTTTAAACAAATTTACAAGAAAAAAGCAAACAACCCCATCAAAAAATGAGAAATGCAAATCAAAACCACAATGAGATACCATCTCACGCCAGTTAGAATGGCAATCATTAACAAGTCAGGAAACAACAGATGCTGGAGAGGTTGTGGAAAAGCAGAAATGTTTTTACACTGTTGGTGGGAGTGTAAATTAGCTCAACCATTGTGGAAGACAGTGTGGTGATTCCTTAAGGATCTAGAACTAGAAATATTATTTGACCCAGCCATCCCATTACTGGGTATATACCCAAAGGATTGTAAATCATTCTACAATAAAGACACATGCACACGTATGTTTGTTGCAGCACTATTCACAACAGCAAAGACTTGAAACCAACCCAAATGTCCATCAATGATAGACTGGATTAAGAAAATGTGGCACATATACACCATGGAATACTATGCAGCCATTAAGAAGGATGAGTTCACGTCCTTTGCAGGGACATGGATGAAGCTGGAATCCATCATTCTCAGCAAACTATCACAAGATCAGAAAACCAAACACCACATATTCTCACTCATAAGTGGGAGATGAACAATGAGAACACATGGACACAAGGAGGGAAAATCACACACCGGGGCCTGTGGTGGATGAGGGGCTAGGGAAGGAATAACATTAGGAGAAATACCTCATGTAGGTGACAGGTTGATGGGTGCAGCAAACCACCATGGCATGTGCATACCTGTGTAACAAAACTGCATGTTCTGCACATGTAACCCAGAACTTAAAGTATAATAAAATAAATACATTACTTTGGGCAGTATGGCCATTTTCATGACATTGATTCTTCTTATCGATGAGCATGAAATGTTTTTCCATTTGTTTGTTTCCTTTCTTATTTCCTTGAGCAGTGGTTTGTAGTTCTCCTTGAAGAGGTCCTTCACATTCTTTGTTAGCTGCATTCCAAAATATTTTATTCTCTTTGTAGTGGTTGTGAATGAGAGTTCATTTATGATTTGGCTCTCTGCTTTCCTATTGTTGGTGTAAAGGAATGCTTGTGCTTTTTGCACATTAATTTTGTATCCTAAGATTTGCTGAAGTTGCTTATCAGTTCAAGAAGTTTTTGGGCTGCAATGGTGGAGTTTTCTAAATATAATATCATGTCCTCCGCAAACAGAGGCAACTTGACTTCCTCTCTTCCTATTTGAATACCCCTTATTTCTTTCTCTTGCCTGATGGCCCTGGCCAGACCTTCTAATACTAGGTTGAATAGGAGTGGTGAGAGAGGGCATCCTTGTCTTGTGTTGGTTTTCAAAGGAAATGCATCCAGCTTTTGCTCATTCAATATTATATTGGCTGTGGGGTTGTCATAAATAGTTCTTACTATTTTGAGATATGTTCCATCAATACCTAGTTTATTGAGAGTTTTAACATGAAGGGCTGTAGAACTTTGTTGAAGGCCTTTTCTGCATCTATTGAGATAATCATGTGGTTCTTGTCTTTGGTTCTGTTTATGTGACAGATTACATTTATTGACTTGTGTATGTTGAACCAGCCTTGCATCCCAGGAATGAAGCTGATTTGATCGTGATGGGTAAGATTTTTGATGTGCTGCTGGATTCGGTTTGCCAGTATTTTATTGAGAAATTTTTTGCATTGATGTTCTTCAGGGATATTGGCCTGAAATCTTTTTTTGTGTCTCTCTTCCCGGTTGTGGTATCAGGATAACGCTGGCTTCATAAAATGAGTTAGGGAGGAGTCCCTCCTTTTCAACTGTTTGGAATAGTTTCAGGAGGAATGGTACCAGCTCCTGTTTGTATTTTTGGTAGAATTCAGCTGTGAACTCATCTGGTCCTGGGCTTTTTTTGGTTGCTAGGCTATTAATTACTGCCTCAATTTCAGAGTTTGTTATTGGTCAATTCAGGCATTCAACTTCTTCCTGGTTTAGTCTTGGTAGGGTGTGTGCATCCAGGAATTTATCCATTTCCTCTAGATTTTCTAGTTTATTTGCACAGAGGTATTTATAGTATTCTTTGATGATAGTTTTTATTTCTGTGGGGTCAATGGTGATATCCCCTTTATCATTTTTTATTGTGTTTATTTGATTCTTCTTTCTCTTCTTCAACTAGCAGTCTATTTTGTTAATTTTTTCTGAAAAACGGCTACTGGATTTGTTGACTTTTTAAAGAGTTTTTCATGTCTCTCTCTCCTTCACTTCTCTTCTGATCTTAGTTATTTCTTGTCTTCTGCTAGATTTTGGAATTTTTTGCTCTGACCTCTCTAGCTCTTTTAATTGTGATGTTAGAGTGTTGATTTGAGATCTTTCTAGCTTTCTGATGTGGCCATTTAGTGCTATAAATCTCCCTCTTAACACTGCTTCAGCTGTGTCCCAGAGATTCTGGTATGTTGTCTCTTTGTTCTTATTGGTTTTAAAGAACTTCTTGATTTCTGCCTTAGTTTCATTATTTACCCAGGAGTTATTCATGAACAGGTTGTTCGATTTCCATGAAATTGTGTGGTTTTGAGTGGGTTTCTTAATCCTGAATTCTAATTTGATTGCACAGTGGTCTCAGAGACTGTTATGATTTCAGTTCTTTTGCATTTGCTGAGGAGTGTTTTACTTTCAATTATGTGGTTGATTTTAGAATAAATGCTATGTGGTGCTGGGAAGAATGTATATTCTATCGATTTACAGTAAAGAGTTATTTAGATTTCTACTAGGTCCACTTGATCCAGAGCCGAGTTCAAGTCCTGAATATCCTTGTCAATTTTCTGTCTCATTGATCAGCCTAATACTGACAGTGGGGTGTTAAAGTCTCCCTCTATTATTGTGTGGGAGTTTAAGTCTCTTTGTAGGTCTCTAAGAACTTGTTTTACAAATCTGGTTGCTCCTGTATTGGGTGCATATATATTTAGCATAGTTAGTTCTTCTTGTTGACTTGTTCCCTTTACCATTATGTAATGCCATTCTTTGTCTTTTTTGATCATTGTTGGTTTAAAGTCTGTTTTGTCAGAGACTAAGATTACAACCCCTGCTTTTTCTTTTCTCTCCATTTGCTTGGTAAATTTTCCTCCATCCTTTTATTTTGAGTCTGTGTGTGTCTTTGCACGTAAGTGGGTCTCCTCAACACAGCACACTGATGGGTCTTGATTCCTTATCCAATTTGCCAGTCTTTGTCTTTTAATTTGGGCATTTAGCCCATTTACATTTAAGGTTAGTATTGTTATGTGTGAATTTGATCCTGTCATCATGATGCTATTTTGCATACCAGTTGATTCAGTTCCTTCATAGTGTCATTGGTCTTTATATTTTGATGTGTTTTTGCAGTGGCTGGTACCAGTTTTTCCTTTCCATATTTAGTGCTTCTTTTAGGAGCTCTTGCAGGGCAGGCCTGGTGGTAAAGAAATCCTGCAGCATTTGCTTGTCTGGAAATGATTTTATTTCTCCTTCACTTATGAAGCTTAGTTTGGCTGGATATGAAATTCTGGGTTGAAAATTCTTTCCTTTAAGAATGTTGGATATTGGCCTCCAATCTATTCTGGCTCCTAGAGTTTCTGCTGAGAAGTCCACTGTTTGTCTGATGGGCTTCCCTTTGTAAGTGACCCGGCCTTTCTCTCTGGCTGCCCTTAACAGTTTTCCTTCATTTCAACCTTGGAGAATCTGATGATTATGTGTCTTGGGGTTGATCTTGTTGTGGAGTATCTTAATGCTGTTCTCTGTATTTCCTGAATTTGCATGTTGGCCTGTCTTAGAAGGTTGGGGAAGTTCTCATGGATAATATCCCGAAGTGTGTTTTCCAGCTTGTTTCCATTCTCCCTGTCTCCTCATACTCCAGTCAATCATAGGTTCAGTCTTTTCACATAGACCCGTATTTCCTGGATGTTTTATTTGTTCCTTTTCATTCTTTTTTCTCTCTTCTTGTATGTATGTATTATTTCAGTAAGCTGGTCCTCAAACTCTGATATCCTTTCTTCTGCTTGATTGATTCAGCTGTTGGTACTTGTGTATGCTTCACAAAGGTCTTGTGTTCTGTTTTTCAGCTCCATTAGGTCGTTTATGTTCCTCGTTAAACTGGTTACTCTAGTTAGCAATCCCTTTAACCTTTTATCAAGGTTCTTAGCTTCTTTTTCTTCTCCTTCTCTTTTTTTTTTTTTTTTTTTTTTTTTTTTTTTTTTTTTTTTTGATGGAATTTTGCTCTTGTTGCCTAGGCTGGAGTGCAATCTCAGCTCGCTATAACCTCCACCTCCCAGGTTCAGGCAATTCTCCTGTCTCAGCCTCCCAAGTAGCTGAGATTATAGGTGCATGCCACCACACCCAGCTAATTTTTGTATTTTCAGTAGAGACGGGATTTCATCATATTGGTCAGGCTGGTCTCAAACTCCTGACCTCAGGTGATCCACCTGCCTCGGCCTCCCACAGTGCTGGGATTACAGACTTGAGCCACTGCGCCTGGCTGGTTCTTAGCTTCTTTGCTTTGGGTTAGAATATGTTCCTTTAGCTCATTGTAGTTTTTCATGACCCATCTTCTGAAGCCTACTTTTGTCAATTCATCCGTCTGATCCTTCGCCCCACTTCTGCGCTCTTGATGGAGAGATGCTGCAATCATTTGGAGGAGAACAGGCACTCTGGCTTTTTGGGTTTTCAGAATTTTTTTCATTGATTCTTTCTTATCTTCATGAGTTTGTCTAGTTTTGATCTTTGAGGCTGATTACCCTTGGATGAGGTTTTTGTGGGGACCTTTGTTGTTATTGTTGATGCTATTGTTGTCACTCTCTGCTTGTTTGTTTTTCTTTCAATAGTCAGGTCCCTCTTCTGTAGGGCTATTGCGGTTTGCTGGGGGTTCACTTCAGACCCTATTCATCTGATTCGCTCCTGTGCCTGGAGATGTCACTCAAGGAGGCTAGAGAACAGCAAAGATGGGGGTCTGCTCGTTTTGGGACCTCTGACTTTGAGGGGCACCAAACTGATGCCAGTAGGATCGCTCCTTTATAGGGTGTCTGACAACCCCTGTTGGAGGGTTACATCCAGTTGGGTGGCACAGGGAGCAGGCTCCATTAACTGAAGCACTTTGTCCCTTGGTGGAGATGGTGGTGTGCTTCACTAGGGGGAAACCCACTCGTCTTGGCTGCCCGAATTCCTTAGAACTACCAGGACCAGAGGCTAAGTCTGCCGGTCTGCAGAGACTGTGGCCACCCTGCCCCCTTGAGGCTCAGGCTTAGTGAGATCCGAATTGTCCCTGCACCTCTGGCTGAAGTTATTGGAGGTCCTACAGGGAAGCCCGGCCCACTGAGGAAGAATGGGTCAGGGTTAGGCCTGAAGAGGCACGCTGGCCACAGACTGCCACAGCTGGTGTGTTGGACTGTGCGGACAAGTCTTGGGACCAAGCCATTCAGCCTTCCCAGCTCCAGCAGGAGAAAAGAGCAGCCTGGAGCTATAAAAATGAGTGCTGCCCTTCCCCCATCCAGGGAGCTTAGCATGCTAGGCAGTTGCAAGTCCCATTGCTGGCTGTTGCCCCTCCCCCAAGGAGCTCAACTTCGCTTAAGACAGCAGGCAGCCGCAGCGGGTGCTGGCTCCTCTCCCCTTGGGAGTGCAGTAGGCTTAAGCATCACCTCACCCAGATGGCACCTGGAAAATCGGGTTACTCCCACCCTAATACTGCACTTTTCCAAGGATCTTAGCAAATGGCACACCAGGAGATTATATCCTGCATCTGGCTTAGAAGGTCCCATGCCCATGGAGCCTCGCTCATTGCTAGCTCAGAAGTCTGAGATCAAACTGCAAGGCAGCAGCGAGGCTGGGGGAAGCATGCCCTCCATTGCCAAGGCTTGAGTAAGTAAACAAAGCGGCCAGGAAGCTCGAATTGGGTGGAGCCCACCACAGCTCAAGGAGGCCTGCCTGCCTCTGTAGACTCCACCTCTGGAGGCGGGGCATAGCCCAACAAAAGGCTGCAGAAACTTCTGCAGACTTAAATGTCCCTGTCTGACAGCTTTAAAGAGACTAGTGGTTCTGCCAGCATGGAGTTTGAGATCTGAGAATGGACAGACTGCCTCCTCAAGTGGGTCCCTGACTCCCGAGTAGCCTAACTGGGAGGCACCCCCCAGTAGGGGCAGACTGACACCTCACATGGGTGGGAACCCCTCTGAGATGAAGCATCCAGAGGAACAACCAGGCAGTAACATTTGCTGTTCAGCAATATTCGCTGTTCTGCAGCCTTCGCTGGTGACATCCAGGCAAACAGGTCTGCAGTGGACCTCCAGCAAATTCCAACAGAACTGTGGCTGAGGGTCCTGTTAGAAGGAAAACTAACAAACAAAAAGGACATCCACACCAAAACCCCATTTGTATCTCATCACCATCAAAGACCAAAGGTAGATAAAACCACAAAGATGGGGGAAAAACAGAGCAGAAAATCCCAAAATTCTAAAAATCAGAGTGCCTCTCCTCTTTGAAGGGAATGCAGCTCCTCGCTAGCAATGGAACAAAACTGGACGGAGAATGACTTTGACGAGTTCAGAGAAGAAAGCTTCAGACGATCAAACTTCTCCAAGCTAAAGGAGGAAGTTCAAACCCATTGCAAAGAAGCTAAAAACCTTGAAAAATGATTAGACGAATGACTAACTAGAATAACCACTGTAGAGAAGTCCTTAAATGACCTGATGGAGCTGAAAACCATGGCACAAGAACTACGTAACAAATACACAAGCTTCAGTAGCCGATTCAATCAACTGGAACAAAGGGTATCAGTGACCGAAGATCAAATGAATGAAATGAAGTGAGAAGAGAAGTTTAGAGAAAAAAGAGTAAAAATAAATGAACAACGACTCCAAGAAATGTGGGACTATGAGAAAAGACCAAATCTATGTCTGATTGATGTACTTGAAAAGTGATGGGGAGAATGAAACCAAGTTGGAAAACACTCTGCAGGATATTATCCAGGAGAATTTCCCAAACCTAGAAAGGCAGGCCAACATTCAAATTCAGGAAATACAAAGAACGCCACAAAGATACCTTGAGAAGATCAACTCCAAGACACAAAATTGTCAGATTCACCAAAGTTTAAATGAAGGAAAAAATCTTAAGGGCAGCCAGAGAGAAAGGTCGGGTTACCCACAAAGGGAAGCCCATCAGACTAACAGCAGATCTCTTGGCAGAAACTTTACAAACCAGAAGAGAGTGGGAGCCAATATTCAACATTCTTACAGAAAAGAATTTTCAACCCAGAATTTCATATCCAGCCAAACTAAGTTTCATAAGTGAAAGAGAAATAAAATCCTTTACAGACAAGCAAATGCTTAGAGATTTTGTCACCACCAGGCCTGCCCTACAAGAGCTCCTGAGGAAGTCCTAAACATGGAAAGGAACAACCGGTACCAGCCACTGCAAGAACATGCCAAATTGTAAAGACCACCAATGCTAGGAAGAAACTGTATCAACTAACGAGCAAAATAACCAGCTAACATCATAATGACAGGATCAAATTCACACATAACAGTATTAACCTTAAATGTAAATGGGCTAAATGTTCCAATTAAAAGACACAGATGGCAAATTGGATACTCAAGACTCATCAGTCTGCTGTATTCAGGAGACCCATCTCATGTGCAGAGATACACATAGGCTCAAAATAAAGGGATGGAGGAAGATCTACCAAGCAAGTGGAAAACGAAAAAAGGCAGGGTTTGCAATCCTAGTCTCTGATAAAACAGACTTTAAACCAAAAAAGATCAAAAGAGACAAAGAAAAAGAAGGCCATTACATGATGGTAAAGGGATCAATTCACCAAGAAGAGCTAACTTTCCTAAATATATATGCACCCAATACAGGAGCACCCAGATTCAAAAAGCAAGTTCTTAGAGACCTACAAAGAGACTTAGACAATCATACAATAATAATGGGAGACTTTAGTACCCCACTGTCAGCATTAGATAGATCAATGAGACAGAAAGTTAACAAGGATATCTGGGAATTGAACTCAGCTCTGCACCGTGAAGACCTAATATACATCTACAGAACTCTCCACCCCAAATCAACAGAATATACATTCTTCTCAGCACCACATCACACTTATTCCAAAACTGACCACACAGTTGGAAGTAAAGCACTCCTCAGCAAATGTAAAAGAACAGAAATCACAACAAACTGTCTCTCAGACAACTGTGCAATCAAACTAGAACTCAGGATTAAGAAACTCAATCAAAACCGCTCAACTATATGGAAACTGAACAACCTGCTCCTGAATGACTACTGGGTACATAACAAAATGAAGGAAGAAATAAAGATTTTCTTTGAAACCAATGAGTACAAAGACACAACATACCAGAATCTCTGGGACATGTTTAAAGCACTGTGTAGAGGAAAATTTATAGCACTAAAGGCCCACAAGAGAAAGCAGGAAAGATCTAAAATTGACACCCTAACATCACAATTAAAACAACTAGAGAAGCAAGAACAAACACATTCAAAAGCTAGCAGAAGGCAAGAAATAACTAAGATCAGAGCAGAACTGAAGGAGATAGAGATGCAAAAAATTCCTTCAAAAAATCAATGAATCTAGCAGCTGGTTTTTTGAAAAGATCAACAAAATTGATAGACCACTAGAAAGACTAATAAAGAAGAAAAGAGAGAAGAATCCTGAAGAGTGTTTTCCAACTTGGTTCCATTTTCCCCCTCACTTTCAGGCACCCCAATCAGACGTAGATTTGGTCTTTTTACGTAATCCCATACTTCTTGCAGGCTTTGCTCATTTCTTTTTCTTCTTTTTTCTTTTCAAACAGATACAATAAAAAATGATAAAGGGGATATCACCACCGACCCTACAGAAATATAGACTACCATCAGAGAATACTATAAGCACCTCTATGCAAATAAACTAGAAAATCTAGAAGAAATGGATAAATTCCTGGACACATATACCCTTCCAAGACTAAACCAGGAAGAAGTTGAATCCCTGAATAGACCAGTAACAGGCTCTGAAATTGAGGCAATAATTAATAGCCTACCAACGAAAAAAAGTCCAGGACCAGATCGATTCACAGCCGAATTCTACCACAGGTATAAGGAGAAGCTGGTACCATTCCTTCTGAAACAATTCCAATCAATAGAAAAAGAAGGAATCCTCTCTAACTCATTTTATAAGGCCAGCATCATCCTGATACCAAAGCCTGGCAGAGACACAACAAAAAAAGAGAGAATTTTAGATCAATATCCCTGATGAACATCGATGCAAAAATCCTCAATAAAATACTGGCAAACCAAACCCAGCAGCACATCAAAAAGCTTATCCACCATAATCAAGTTGGCTTCATCCCTGGGATGCAAGGCTGGTTCAACACATGCAAATCAATAACCATAATCCAGCATATAAACAGAACCGAAGACAAAAACAAGATGATTATCTCAATAGATGCAGAAAAGGCCTTCGACAAAGTTCTACAGCCCTTCATGCTAAAAACTCTCAACAAACTAGGTATTGATGGGACGTATTTCAAAATAATAAGAGCTATTTATGACAAACCCACAGCTAATATCATACTGAATGGGCAAAAACTGGAAGCATTCCCTTTGAAAACTGACACAAGACAGGGATGCCCTCTCTCACCACTCCTATTCAACATAGTGTTGGAAGTTCTGGCTAGGGCAATCAGGTAAGAGAAAGAAATAAAGGGTATTCAGTTAGGAAAAGAAGAGGTCAAATTGTCCCTGTTTGCAGATGACATGATTGTATATTTAGAAAACCCCATCATCTCAGCCCAAAATCTCCTTAAGCTGATAAACAACTTCACCAAAATCTCAGGATACAAAATCAATGTGCAAAAATCATAAGCATTCTTATACACCAATAACAGAGAGCCAAATCATGAGTGAACTCCCATTCACAATTCCTTCAAAGATAATAAAATACCTAGGAATCCAACTTACAAGGGATGTGAAGGACCTCTTCAAGGAGAACTACAAACCACTGCTCAAAGGAATAAAAGAAGACACAAACAAATGGAAGAACATTCCATGCTCATGGATAGGAAGAATCAATATTGTGAAAATGGCCATACTGCCTAAGGTAATTCATAGATTCAATGCCATCCCCATCAGGCTACCAATGACTTTCTTCACAGAATTGGAAAAAACCACTTTAAAGTTCATGTGGAACCAAAAAAGAGCCCGCATTGCCAAGACAATCCTAAACCAAAAGAACAAAGCTGGAAGCATCACGCTACCTGACTTTAAACTATACTACAAGGTTACAATAACCAAAACAGCATGGGACTGGTACCAAAACAGATATATAGACCAAGGGAACAGCACAGAGCCCTCAGAAATAATACCACACATCTACAACCATCTGATCTTTGACAAACCTGACAAAAACAAGAAATGGGGAAAGGATTCCCTATTTAATAAATGGTGCTGGGAAAACTGACTAGCCATATGTAGAAAGCTGAAACTGGATCCCTTCCTTACACCTTATACAAAAATTAACTTGAGATGAATTAAAGACTTAAATGTTAGACCTAAAGCCATAAAAACCCTAGAAGAAAACCTGGGCAATACCATTCAGGACATAGGCATGGGCAAGGACTTCATGTCTAAAACACCAAAAGCAATGGCAACAAAAGCCAAAATTGACAAATGGGATCTAATTAAACTAAAGAGCTTCTACACAACAAAAGAAAGTACCATCAGAGTGAATAGGCAACCTACAGAATGGGAGAAAATTTTTGCAATCTACTCATCTGACAAAGGTCTAATATCCAGAATATATAAAGAATACAAACAAACTTATGAGAAAAAAAAAAAAAAGAAAACTCCATCAAAAAGTGGGTGATTCCTCAAGGATCTAGAGTTAGAAATACCATTTGACCCAGCCATCCCATTACTGGGTATATACCCAAAGGATTATAAATCATGCTGCTATAAAGACACATGCACACGTACGTTTATTGTGGCACTATTCACAATAGTAAAGACCTGGAACCAATCCAAATGTCCATCAATGATAGACTGGATTAAGAAAATGTGGCACATATACACCATGGAATACTATGTAGTCATAAAAAAGGATGAGTTCATGCTGTTTGTAGGGACATGGATGAAGCAGCTGGCAACCATCATTCTAAGCAAACTATTGCAAGGACAAAAAACCAAACACCACATGTTCTCACTCATAGGTGGGAACTGAACAATGAGAACACAGGAAGGGGAACATCATACACTGGGGCCTGTCATGGGGTGGTGGAGGGGGGAGGGATAGCATTAGAAGATATACCTAATGTAAATGACGAGTTAATGGGTGCAGCACACCAACATGGCACATGTATACATATGTAACAAACCTACACGTTGTGTACATGTACCCTAGAACTTAAAGTATAATTTAAAAAAAGAAAAAAAGAAAAACAAAATAAGCTGAGCGTGGTGACGGGCACCTGTAATCCCTGCTACTCAGGAGGCTGAGGCAGGAGAATCTCTGGAACCTGGGAGGTGGAGGTTCATTGAGCAGATATCATGCTACTGCACTCCAGCCTGGGCAACAGAGAGAGACTCCGTCTCTAAAAAAAAGATTACTCTGTAAAGAGTTAACTATTGTGACGACCTCACCTTCACTTGACAAGACCTGTGGTGCTGCTCAGAGGATTTGTTATAGTGCTGGAGGTTGTGGGTGGCCTCTCCTCAGACCTGACTGTTAATAGGTACCCGGATTTAAAGCACACAGTGAATGGGGGTTAGGGCTACGTCTTCCTCTTAGCCAGCAATATTACTAAATCTTGTTTTGATGTTTATGCTGGCTCAGAAAACTCCACCCACTTCTCAGTAAACTCACTCTAGGGGCCTGCTGCCCAATGGCCATCAATATCATAATCTTTATGGAGAGAAGGTAAATGCAGCCTGGTTGCAGGGCTACTCACCAAGGACTGGGGAGAGAAGGATGGAGTCCCAAAAGAAGTTTGCCTCCTTCTCTCCCAGACCATGGCCCTAGGGAATCTGTTTCAAAAGTGTAGTTCATGCATCTCGGCCCAGATTCTTAACATCTGTCCAGCTGTGTGGTCGCCAGGGCCTCCGGCTGCCAGTCAGATGGGAACTTGAAAGGCGACGTGACCTTCAGATAAATAAAGCAAGAGCTGAGGTAACAGCAAACATCAGGCAAATATTTGCCATAGGAACTCTGTTTGAACTTTTCCCTGTGGTGTAGGTCCAGGTTTGCTAGCACAACCTGACCTCAACAACCTTGCCCTCTACTTGTTGTTTTGAGATAATTCATTTTAGTGCATAGGTTTTCCACAGGCTCCCCTTGAGTCAGTAAGTGATCTTCTGACCCCAGAGCATTATATTTGGGGCTCCTCTACAGGAAGCCCAGCATGGCTCCAGGGCAGGTGGGTAATCTTTTCTTTTCTGGATGGAGCACATCTAGATACTTTAGTTATGGTACTCATGTCTTAGGAAGGGTGTAAAAAACTGAAGAAGTGGTTAAGAACACTTGAACCATAAGGTGGCTCAGATGGAATGAAACAGATGAGTTAATCTGGAAAGCAACCCATCTCCTAGTCCACTACTTCTTGGTTCATGCACTGTGGCTTTTCTGTGGCTGATAGAAAGTAATCTCAATTATCAGAAGATGTGGGTCTATTATTAAGGCTATCATTAAGAAGACAGAGGAGGAAGTGGGAAGGAAAAGAAGGAGGATGAAGAGAGAAGGAGATGGAAAACAGGAAGGAGATAAAGAAGAAGGAGAAGGAGGCATGCGGAGGGGAAAGCAGGGAGAAAGGGGAGGAAGAGAAGAAGAAGAAGGTGGCAGAGAAGGGAAGGAGGAGAAGAAAACTGGTATCTACTGAGTGCCCACTACATGCCAACAATTTTTGCATGAATTATCTTATTCAATCATGAAAACAATCCTTCAAGTTAGGCACTAGTAGTTCCCCATTTTTCAGATGAGAACCTCATGCCTAGAGAGAGTTGATAACTTCCCCCAAGTCACGCATCCAGGAGCGACAGGGCTGGAACTGCGCTAGGCAGGATGGTGTGACCCCACAGCCCCACCCCATCCATGCTTGCTCTAGCGGCCTGTATCTACACAGAACACCACTGCTGGGGAAGGGGAGGTTTCATCAGCCAGTGGTGATGCCTCCATATTGGACAAATGCCCAGTTATTAACAGAGAGAATACCTTTAACTTCCAGCCTATACTGAAAAAAGGAAGGCTTAATACTCAGAACTCTCAACTAATAAGATTTTTATTCATTCAGGAATTTTTTTGAGAAAGTAAACTTCCAGGTGAGTCCATAAGGCCTATGACATTAAATTAAACCTTTTGTACTTTCTGAATTATCAGACCTAGACCCAAGGAATTGGAAATTATATTTGGAATCCTTTTCCCAAAGCTCCATCAAATAGCATAGTTATCAGAATAACCTGGAGAGTCTGAACCCTGAATTAGGGTTCTCGTGGATTCTGGTCTTGGTTCTAGCAGTTACTGGGCAGGCAGCCTTGGAGGGACTCCTTAAATATCATTCAGTCTTCTCCTCTACATGATGGGAGGTTTAGGCTCCTTGTGTCCTGAAAGAGAAGATAAGCAAATTTCAATATATACTGAAACTGAAGGGATGGTCACATCACCACCCTGAGTCTCCAGCTGGCTTGGGAAGGTGAAGGAAAGAGACAGGGTGCTCCTAGGGTAGTTGACAGAGGGACCCTCCTAGTGTGGGGGTAAGTAAAGGGCAGACGTGCAGAGTCAATGATGTTTCACCTGGAACCCAAGGAATGGGTGAAAGGTGAACAGAAAGCATTCTAGCCAGAGGGAACAGCAGGGGTGAGGCCTGGAGGCAGGAGAGAAGCTGCCATGTAATTGATCGTTGGACAGAGCTTGTTGAGAATTACACCAGGGCCTCAGTCATAAGCCGGGACACTGTCAGGCAAGTCAGGTGAATGCCATCCTAAACACAGTCTGTGCTACTATTCTTGGTTTTCATCCTCAAAGAGATTAGGGGTCCCTGACAGGCTTTTTTTATTTATTTCTTTTTTCACAGGTTGTATAGATTTATAAATACCTTATTTGTATCTTTGACATATCATTCACATACAGTAAAGTGCACAGATGTGAAGTTCACACCTTGATGTGTGTCTACCTGTTTATACACCCAGGTAACTGTCACCAGATCAAGAGTTGGAGCATTTCCAGATCTGCAGAAGGCTCCCTTCTTCCCCTCAGTCCTGCCGTCTCCACCCCAAGGGAGCCACATTCTTGATTCTACCAAACTTCTAAATGGAGTCATATGCTGTGTGCACTGCAGGACTCTAGTGCCAGGGAGGGTTTGATGTGATCCATTTGATTTGCATTTGGAAAGATGGTGCCCTGCCATCTGCAGCATGGAGAATGAATGGGAGGGGCCCCACTTGCAGCTGGAAGATGAGATGGAGGCTGTTCAGTCCTCAGGACCTAGGAGACAGGGTCCTGAATGGGGAAACGATGGAGGGTAGTGGCAGACGGTGGTTAAATCAACCAGAACTGGTGGCCATGTGTGAGTGTGGGACTGCTGTCTTGGTGCCTGGGAGTTGGGGCAGAGAAGCTGTGCATTGAGCCAAGGAACCTGGAGAGAGAAGCCCAGAGGAGGAGGATGGGAGTGACTTGGGGACTGGGACTTGTTGAGTTTGAGATGCTTTGTACCACCAGGTGCAGGGGCTGCACAGGTGGATGGACTGAGGGGCTGGTCAAGCAATGGGCACGTCTATAATCCTGGGCAAACAGACAGAGCTGTGCTCATGAGACAATTGCTCTGGGAGAGAGAAATTAATATGAAAGCAGTCGGAACTCAACAGTCATGAGTCTTATAAAGACGTTTCAGTCAGTGATGGACCAAATATACAATCGGGGTCACGTAAGATTATAATACTGTGTTTTTACTGTATCATTTCTACATTTAGTTGTTTAGATACACAAATACCATTGTGTTACAATTGCCTACAGTGTCTAGTGTTGTCACGTGCTGTATGGGTTTGCAGCCTGGGAGCTATAGGCTATGCCATATAGCCTGGGTGTATAGTCGCTGTACCATCTAGGATTGTGTAAGTCACTCTATGATATTTGCACAACCACAAAATCACCTATGATGCATTTCTCAGAATGTATCCCCACCATTAAGTGATGCATGACTGTAAGGATCAGCTGGGTAAAGAAAAGTGCACCCACGAAGAGACTGAGAGGGACCCCAGAGAAGCGGGGACACATCTAGGAGAACGTGGAACTGCAGGGTCAAGAGGAGGGAGTGCTTCCCAAAGGCTGAGGGCAGGAGCAGCCTTTACCGTGGCTGTGAATCTTGTTAAGCAGTTATCAGGACCCAGTTCCCTGTTCTGCATCCTTTCTCCTGAGTCATGACTAGCAGTCTCTCTGTGAGAAACTTCGAATCATGTAATTGGAGTAGGTCTGAAAGCATTGTAAGAAGCTCTGTGAGATTCAAACTTACTGCTTTATATATGATCTTAAGACTCAGCCCGTGGGAGCTGGATGCAACCATGGCTTTCCAACAGCCTCAGACAGGGTCTCTGAAGGCAGGCAGTCATTCCTCTTAGAGTCTTTGGGGACTCAGGCCCTTGCTCTCCCTTCCCCTTTGGTATCCCCGAGATCATCAGCCCTGACTTCTTGAGTGGCCAAGGTCACTTTCCTTTTAGAAAAATTAGATAAATAGAACAAGACAATACAGACAGAAAGACTCTGTGAGATCATCAGGTACAATAATAGTAATGATTATTCATTTGCCATCTGTTTTGGGTGGGGCACTTCATATATGCTTTATCCTATTCTCACAATGGCCTTGTGAGTGAGGGATTCCCACTTTTCAGATGTCGGAGTTGAGGTCACAGTGCTAGTGAGTGGTGTCTGAGCCACGTGAAGCTGACTGTAGACTGGGCCCACCGTTCCACTGCACCATGCTGAGTCTCAAGAATGTATATGCTCTATTGAAAATCAAATCCTGGCTCCTGAGTGACAGATGGAGACATTGGATTGAACCATGTTGATTCATTTCCATAAGCATTTACCAAGTCCCTTCTATGCCAGGCACTGGGGAGACAGAGTGAAAATCTTGAGCAGGTGAACTTCCAGCTGAGAGAGAGAGAGAGAGAGAAAATAAGCTAGTGGGCAAATAAAGTCATTTTAGAACATTCTTAGGGCTCTGAAGGGAATAAGAGGAGGTGACTGAAAGTGACCATATGAAGAGGCAATTAAAGTTGGGCTGTCAAGGTCTCCAGGATCCCAAGTTCCAGGGAACTCCTGCAGGTTGAAGCTTCTTTCAGGCTGTGCAGTTTGCCTCAAAGACCACGTTCTGACCCTGTGGGCCAGCAGGTGTGTTACTTGCTGGCCAAGGACCTGGGGTTCTGTCATCAGTAATGTTTGCCAAAGGAACTAAGCAGTTTTCATTTCCAAGGCAAGGTAAATCCTGCAAAACTGGCCTGTAATAAAGATTTGGTGAACATAGAATGTGCACAATGGAATGTGTTGACTTAAAGTTGCCTCAGCTTCCCATGTCCAGAAAACCTTCAATAACATCTTAAAGCAAAGGCACTGCCTAGGAGAAGGCGTGACAGTTTCACCTAAAAGATAGTCTTGGAGGCTAAAGGGGCCCAGTGACAAGGTAGTGCCTCCTAAGCAGAGCTGGTGCCCTAGGAGAGAATCCTTGTGACAAAGGTCCACATGCCTGGGCCAGAGCTGGGGTGGAGCCAGGTGGGTGCCTCCCCTGTAGATGCATCTCCTAGGCATTCAAGTCCCTGGAAAGACATGTCATTTCCTTATGAGTGGAGTCTTCCCAGAAGGGTTCAGGCTGGGAAGTGGGAAACTCTAGTCCAGTCGGCCCAAGGGCTTGGGGTCAGCTATGTGGACATGAGGGACACTGACCAGGTGGAATTGAAGACTCACCCAAAGCAAGTCTTCCTCATCCTCCTCAGGGATTGGAGCTTGGAGAAGCCACCACTTCAGTGCAGGAGAGTTCTGTTCTCTCCTCGGATAGCATGCACCTGCCCTGGTACAGATGGGGCGGTGCTGACTAGGAACTTCCTGCCCAGGACTTGAAGGGTTAAGTCCATTTCTGTTAGAGGAGGCCTGTGGGAGTTACCAGGTGCTCAGCACTGTGGGAGAACATGGCAAGGTCACTGCCCATGCTTCACTCCCAGACTGGCATTTTTCCTGGGAGGAGGACAGCTGGAAGCAGTGGTGGTGGCCCTTGGACCTTGCTCCTCCATCTGCTTTCCCACCTGCTTGAGGGTCTTGCCATGACAGAGAGTGCCTGGGAGGAGGGCATCCAGCCACCTCATCTGGATGTTTGGGACCACACATAGCAGTCCCAACTACTCTCCCTTGCCCTTGCCATTCTGCCAGGTGACAGCCTTGAAAGGAAGTGGGATATGGTACAACAATCACACACTTTGTTTCCTGGGAAGCTCAGGAAGTGGACTTGGCTTGACCCCATTTGCTGTGGCTCCAGCAAGACCTTGTGTCTACCTCCCCATCTGAAGTCAGGGAGATATTCTTTGCTAAAGGGACCTGTCTGGGTACTCCACAATGGATTGTGCCCATATCCTGAGCCTCCCACACCCAGAAGCTCAGGTGGGAAGTCACGTGAATGGACGTGTTCTCCCTGTGTCACTTGACTCAAGGTTTTGCCCACATGGCCCTGCATCACACTCTCTCTTGCTTTCTAAACCACTGTTCTCTAAACCACCTTTCTCTAAACGACCATTCCCTAAACCACCCTTCTCTAAACCAGTGTGCTCTAAACCATAATTCTCTAAACCATCCTTATCTGGCCTCATTATTGTGCTCACATTTCTGCTCAGATGCTTCCAGGATGCTTCACTCCACGCAGACAAGCTCTTGGGTCTTGGCTCCCCCCAGATCCTTACACTGGAGGCCAGACTCTGGACCTTTGCTTCACAGTCCCCTTGCCTTGGGAGGATGTCTCCCCAGGTCATGGTGGGCTCCCAAACATGCCCCTTGGTGACTTTCCCTTCTGCTCCTCCGAGTCCATCGAGATCCAGCTGTCCTGTGAGAGCTGACTTTGCTCCTACCTTCTTCTCAGAGCTTTCCCCAATCACCTCTGAAATCTTAGAGTCTGTCTATGAGTAATTAATTTAACTTTTCATACATACTGTCTTGTCTCCTTCCTAAAACAGAGCCCCTTGAGACCAGAGCTAATAGTCTTCCCTTTAAGTCTTCATCTGATTGTCCTCAACACATACCCAGGACCCTGTGTCAAGAGCCAGACCCTAATGAACCTGACAATCACTGGGAAAGAGAAAAATTATGCCCCAGAAAGTTTTAAATTAATCAACTAAGATCCCCATTAAAAAGTAGGAACATTTGTAGAAAGAATAAAATAATGAAGATGAGAACAGAAATTAGAGAAATAGAAAAAAGTACCCTAGGGAAGGTAAACAGAGCCAAAATTGTTGTGAAAAGACTAATAAAAGTGATGTGCACTGGCAAGACAGATCACAGGGTAAGTGGGCAGCTCTCGATGGTTCTTAACCCAAATGCCATCCAGATGTTGGGCTTAATTTATCAAAACAAGTCTGAAATCCCTAAAAGGCATTCCAGTCTGAACCTATGGGTTCATTAACATTTACTTAGCACGCCTCTTCAGGCCTCTCCCCCCACTGCTCTGGGATCTCAGGCTCCCAAATCCAGTGCCCTAAGGAGAAGGAGAAAGGAATAGGCAGAGGTCAGGAGCATGGTAAGCTCTATCCTTTCCTGGATTCAGAGATCTTAAGCAACTTGGAAGACAGAGATGCCATCCCTGAGTCCCTAAATGGACATAGGTCATTAGAGATCAGAGAACAGACAAACAGCACTCAAGTAGAGTGTAACTCAACCCCACACTTGGAGACAAATGCACGGCATTTGAGGAAGTGCCTGAAACTCACCTAGAGGATGGCATTGCCTTTGAAAAAGGAAACCAAGACCAGATTTATGAGCCTGCCACCAAACTGAAATAATTAGCTCAATTTTCTGGGCCATTGCAGCAGACTTTCAAGCTCTGCTTTAAGAATGGATAATTTACACGAGAGGAAAGCGTGCAAGCTTTACTATGCATTTATTAGCATACCGCAAGCATCTATTTCAAGACTAATGGAGATGTGTCTCAGTTGGTTAAATAAATAAATAAATAAATAAATAAAAGCATCAAGACTTTAGCAAGCCTTGCAGACGTGGGTAACATGTGAGGGAGAAACTCCAGCTGGGGCCCATGTCCTCCCATTGGGAATTGTCTATCCAAACAGGGAGACTCTGCTGGGCTACTCTCAGAGGGCACAAAAGGAAGACCTTTCTATGGGTTCAACACTAACGCCTGTCTTACATCTGGAACCAGGACCTTTTGCAATTCAGCAGAAATCTGCTGGGAACCCGATGAGTGCCAGACTTGGTCTGGGATCTGTGGATATTAGATGAGTTAGGTGTAAGCCCTGCCCTTGAGGAACCACAGTCTAGCTGGGAGGACAGTTATCTTAACACCCATGTAGGGCACAGTATGATTACAGGCAGGAAGTGCATAGAGGTTCTTTGTGAATTAATTAATGAACAGTTAATGAATGACTAATGATGCTAGCAGTATGCACACGGTGCCTAAGTTCTCTGACTGTCCTCACCTGCCAAAGGTGTACTGGACAAGGTGAGCATAGTGATTATCACCCACAACAATTTTAAGAGTGAAGGCGACCTATGGAAAAATGCACAAGGACAACAGGAGTAACTAGAACTATGGTAATCAAACTGAGATTGTACAGTCATCCTAACTATGGGAAAGTGGGAAAGTGGAAATACAGGGAAGCGTAACATGGGAAGAATGTTTCCTTTTTCTCCACTCATTTCTTAAATGTTTAATTTTTTTAAAGTTTTAACTGTGGTAAAACGTACATACAATAAAATTTGCCATGTTACTTTTAAGGGTACAGTTCAGAAGCATTAAGTACATTCACACTATTGTGCAGTCTTCAAAACTCTCTTTACCTTGCAAAACTAAAACTCCATGCCCACTCAGGGATAGCACCCCATTCCCCCTCCCTCTGGCCCCTGGCAACCCTGCTTTCTGTTTCTATAGATTAGACTACTTAGATGCCTCATATAAATGGACTCATACAGTATTTGTCTTTTTTGTGTGGCTGGTTAATTTCACTCAGCACAATGTCCTCAAGGTTCTTCTACTCATTCTTGAAAAGTGTTATCACAGCATCAAATTCACACTTGAAATGACATCACTGAGAACTAAAAGCTATGCAGTCATTGCATCATTGCTATTCTCAGCTGACCAGATTTAGTTTGAGCTTTTCTTTCTTTTGTTTGCTTTGCATCAGCTACATTGCAGGAATTCTTAGACTATTAAAGTGCAGGTTCCATTGTGGAAAAACACAAGTTGTTCACAAGGCCTTCAATAGCTCATAGTCTTGTTGCTAATTGAAGAATAACCAGACCAGGGCTTCCTGGGACTGGCAGGCTGGGCCCACTGACACATTATTGTTTCAATGATACTTACTCTGTGGGAGATTTTGTTTGTTCATAGGTTTCTAAATTTGGGGTTCATGGTTATTTTATAAGTGTATGTAATCCTCAATTTTCTTATGAATTGCATATCTATGTTTTATTTAAAAGTGTATCATTTCTGTAATTATTACATATGGCATGACTGTAACAAAATATCTCATGTACCCTATCAATATACACACCTACTATGTGCCAATAAAATTTTTAAAAAGAACTTATTATAGTTTAAGTTCTGGGATACATGTGCAGAACGTTCAGGTCTGTTACATAGGTATACACATGTCATGGTGGTTTGCTGCCCCCATCAACTCGTCATCTACATTAGGTATTTCTCCTAATGCTATCACTCCCCTAGTATCCCACCCCTCAGTATGCCCCAGTGTGTGATGCTCCCTGCCTGTGTCCATGTGTTCTCCATTCAACTCCCGCTTAGGAGTGAGAACTTGCTGTGTTTGGTTTTCTGTTCCTGTGTTAGTTTGCTGAGAATGATGGTTTCCAGATTCATCCATGTTCCTGCAAAGGACAGGAAGTCATCCTTTTTTATGGCTGCATAGTATTTCATGGTGTATATGTGCCACATTTTCTTTGTCCAGTTTATCATTGATGAGCATTTGGGTTGGTTCCAAGTCTTTGCTATTGTGAATAGTACTGCAATAAACATATGTGTGCATGTGCCTTTATAATAGAATGATTTATAATCTTATGGGTATATACCCAGTAATGGGCCAAATGGTATTTTGGTTCTAGATCCTTGAGGAATCGTCGTACTGTCTTCACACAATGGTTGAAATAATTTACACTTCCACCAACAGTCTAAAAGTATTCCTATTTCTCCACAATTTCTCCAGCATCTGTTGTTTCCTGACTTTTTAATGACCACCATTCTAACTGCTCTGAGATGGTATCTCACTGTGGTTTTGATTTGCATTTCTCTAATGACCAGTGATGATGAGCTTTATTCATGTTTGTTGGCCACATAAATGTCTTCTTTTGAGAACTGCCTGTTCATATCCTTCGCCCACTTTTTGATGGGGTTGTCTTTTTCTTGTAAATTTGTTTAAATTCCTTGTAGATTTTAGATATTAGCCCTTTGTCAGACAGATAGATTGCAAAAATTTTCTCCCATTCTGTAGGTTGCCTGTTCACTCTGATGATAGCTTCTTTTGCTGTGTAGAAGCTCTTTAGTTTAATTAGATCCTATTTGTCAATTTTGTCTTTTGTTGCCATTGCTTTTAGTGTTTTAGTCATGAAGTCTTTGCCCATGCCAATGTCCTGAGTGGCACTGCCTAGGTTTTCTTATAGAGTTTTTATGGGTTTAGGTCTTACATTTAAGTTTTTAATCCATCTCAACTTAATTTTTGTATCAGATGTAAGGAAGGGGTCCAGTTTCAGTTTTCTGCAAATGGCTAGCCAGTTTTCCCAGCACTATTTACTGAATAGGAGATCCTTTTCCCATTGCTTGTTTTTGTCAGGTTTGTTGGAGGTCAGATGATTGTAGATGTGTGGCATTACTTCCGAGGCCTCCGTTCTGTTCCCTTAGTCTATATGTCTGTTTTGGTACCAGTATGATGCAGTTTTGGTTACTGTAGCCGTGTAATATAGTTTGAAGTCAGGTAGCATGATGGTTCCAGCTTTGTTCTTTTTGCTTAGAATTGTCTTGGCTATACGAGCTCTTTTTTGGTTCCATATAAATTTAAAGTTTTTTCTAATTCTGTGAAGAAAGTCAATGGTAGCTTGATAGAGACAGTAGTGAATCTATAAATTACTTTGGCAATATGGCAATTTTCATGATATTGATTCTTTGTATCCATGAGCACAGAATATTCTTCCATTTGTTTGTGTTCTCTCTGATTTCCTTGAGCAGTGGTTTGTAGTTCCCCTTGAAGAGTTCCTTCATATCCCTTGTAAGTTGGATTCCTAGGTATTTTATTCTCTTTGTAGCTATTGTGAATGGAAGTTCACTCATGATTTTGCTTTCTGTTTGTCTATTATTGATGTATAGAATTCTTGTGATTTTTGTACATTGATTTTGTATCCTTAGACTTTGCTAATGTTGCTTATCAGTTTAAGGAGATTTTGGACTGAGATGATGGGGATTTCTAAATATAGAATCATGTCATCTGCAAACAGAGACAATTTGACTTCCTCTCTCCCTATTTGAATGCCCTTTATTTCTTTCTCTTGCCTGATTGCCCTGGCCAGGACTTCCAATACTAGGTTGAATAGGAGTGGTGAGAGAGGGCATGTTTGTCTTGCGCCGGTTTTCAAAGGGAATGCTTCCAGCTTTTGGCCATTCAGTATGATATTGGCTGTGGGTTTGTCATCAATAGCTCTTATTATTTTGAGATACATTCCATCAATACCTAGTTTATTGAAAGTTTTTAGCATGAAGGGCTGTTGAACTTTGTCAAAGGCCTTCTCTGCATCTATTGAGATAATCATGTGGTTTTTGTCATTGGTTCTGTTTATGTGATGGATTACTTTTATTGATTTGCATATGTTGAACCAGCCTTGCATCCCAGCGATGAAGCCAACTTGATCGTGGAGGATAAGCTTTTTAATGTGCTGCTGGATTCGCTTTGCCAGTATTTTACTGAGGATTTTCACATTGATGTTTATCAGGGATATTAGCCTGAAATTTTCTTTTTTTGTTGTGTCTATGCCAGGTTTTGGTATCAGGATGATGCTGGCCTCACAAAATGAGTTAGGGAGGAGTCCCTCTTTTTCTATCGTTTGGAATAGTTCAGAAGGAATAGTACCAGTTCCTCTCTTTGTACCTCTGGTAGAATTCGGCTGTGAATCTATCTGGTCCTGAGGTTTTTTGTTGTTGTTAGACTATTAATTACTGCCTCAATTTCAGAACTTGTTATTGGTTTATTCAGGGATTTGACTTCTTCCTGGTTTAGTTGTGGGAGGGTGTATGTGTGCAGGAATTTATCCATTTCTTCTAGATTTTCTAGTTTATTTGTGTAGAGGTGTTTATAGTATTCTCTGATGGTAGTTTGTATATCTGGGGGATCACTGGTGATCTCCTTTTTATCACTTTTTATTGTGTCTATTTGATTCTTCTCTCTGTTCTTCTGTATTAGCCTGTCTAGCAGTCTATCTATTTTGTTAATTTTTTCAGAAAACCAGCTCCTGGATTCATTGATTTTTTGAAGGGTTTTTCTTGTCTCTACCTCCTTCAGCTCTGCTCTGATCTTAGTTATTTCTTGTCTTCTGCTAGCTTTTGAATTTGTTTGCTCTGACTTCTCTAGTTCTTTTAATTGTGGTGTTAGGGTGTCCATTTTAGATCTTTCCTGCTTTCTCCTGTGGGCATTTAGTGCTATAAATTTCCCTCTAAACACTGCTTTGTGTCCCAGGGATTCTGGTATGCTGTGTTTTTGTTCTCATTGGTTTCAAAGAACTTATTTATTTCTGCCTTAATTTCGTTATTTACCCAGAAGTCATTCAGGAGCAGGTTGTTCAGTTTTCATGTAGCACTGTGCTGGAAGATCCAGAGCTCTCTTTAGAACCAGCAGGCAGGAATGTTTAAGTCTGCTGAAGCTGCGCCCACAGCCACCCCTTCCCCCAGGTGCTTGGTCCCAGGGAGATGGGAGTTTTATCTATTAACTCCAGACTGAAGCTGCTGCCTTTCTTTCAGAGATGCCCTGCCCAGAGACGAGGAATCTAGAGAGGCAGTCTGGCTACAGTGGCTTTTCAGAGTTATGGTGGGCTCAGCCCATTTCAAACTTCCTGGCAGCTCTGTTTACACTGTGAAGCGAAAACCGCCTACCAAACGCTCAGTAATGGTGGACGTCCCTCTCCCCACCAAGCTCTCGATAGTACCAGGTCAATTCAGACTGCTGTGGTGGCAGTGAGAATTTCAAGCCAGTGGATCTTGACTTGCTGGGCCCCATGTTGGTGGGATCCACTGAGCTAGACCATTTGGCTCCCTGGCTCCAGCCCCCTTTCTGGGGAAGTGAACGGTTCTGTTTCCCTGGCGATCCAGGTGCCACTGGGGTATGGAAAAAACTCCTATAGCTAGCTTAGTGTCTGCCCAAACGACCGCCCAGTTTTGTGCTTAAAACCTAAGGCCCTGGTGGTGTAGGAATCTCCTGGTCTGCAGGTTGCAAAGACTGTGGGAAAAGCATAGTATCTGGGCCAGAATGCACCTTTTCTCTTGGCACGGAAGTCCCTCAGGGCTTCCCTTGGCTAGGGGAGGGAGTTCCCTGACACTCTTCTGCTTCCTGGGTGAGGCAACGCCCCACCCTGCTTCAGCTTGCCCTCCATGGGCTGCACCCATTGTCTAACCAGTCCCAATGAGATGAACTGGGTACCTCAGTTGGAAATGCAGAAATCACCTGCCTTTTGCATTGATCTCACTGGGAGCTGCAGACTGGGAGCTGTTCCTATTTGGTCATCTTGCCAGCCGCCCCTAGAAAAAAATTTTAAAAAGTGTATCATTCTAAATAACAAACTGTAGAGCAGTACATACAATAGATAGATGGATAGATAGAAAGATAGATAGATAGACAGATGGATAGTTAGATATTATGACTGAATATGTATTTATGTCTGTAAAGGTATAATCCACTTATAACTGTACCTAACTCTAGGAAATAATTTTTTAAAACTCCATATGACTTTATACTACATTTATTAATAACTCATATTTAATTTAAAATTATTTACAAAGCTATCATTTACAGCCCAGAACGCACTTATCCTTGAGGCCATCCATTTATCTATCCATTCATTCATCTAATCAGTCAACAAATATTGCACACCAGGAACCATTCTAGATACCAGGATGTGGAAGAAACAAGACCGATAAAAATCTTGCCCTAGAATTTACTTTTAAAAACAAGGACAAAGAGACAGATAATAAACAACCAAACAAATAAAAATAACTTCTGAGAGCAGTAAATGCTCTTAAGACAATGAAATATTTTAATGTAATAGAGTATCTGGAGGTGGGGTGTGGAGGATGGATTTTTTGGAGAATGTTAGGAAATAACTTTTGAAGACAGGAATGTGGAAGATGGACACCTGGAAGGACAGCCTCCCAGAAAGGCGAAATGGCACTGCTAATGTCAGAGTTGGGAAGGCTGGCATGGACCAGAGCAAGCAGAGGAGAAGATGGTGAGTAATGAGTGTATCCCTGATGGGCATGAGGCTCATCTGAGGGATTTATGAGGGAGGCAAGAATTGGCAATCACAGAGCGCTGGGCAGTTCTGCGCTAGTAAGTGGAACACGCTGGCGGTCCTGGAAGCCACAATGATTCCACTGAGTGAAGTGAAGTGGTCTCCTAAGAGCACGTGGAGGTGGGGAAGGGGAGAGTTGATGGATGTAGTGATTCATGCTTCGGGCCTGAGTTTGAATCCTGGCTCTGGCTGGGGAATCGCCTATTCACCCTGGGGTTCTGTTTTCTCATTTAGAAAACTTTGGGGGTGGTTACAAGGTCTATTTCACAGGGTGATGGTAGATTTTTTTTTTTGAGACGGAGTCTCGCTATGTCGCCCAGGCTGGAGTGCAGTGGCCGGATCTCAGCTCACTGCAAGCTCCGCCTCCCGGGTTTACGCCATTCTCCTGACTCAGCCTCCCGAGTAGCTGGGACTACAGGCGCCCGCCACCTCGTCCAGCTAGTTTTTTTTGTATTTTTTTAGTAGAGACGGGGTTTCACCATGTTAGCCAGGATGGTCTCGATCTCCTGACCTCGTGATCCGCCCGTCTCGGCCTCCCAAAGTGCTGGGATTACAGGCTTGAGCCACCGCGCCCGGCCAATGGTAGATTTTAAATGAGCCAGGGCACCCACAATGGCTCACATTCAGAACCGAACAGCCGTTTGATTACTCTAAGACTTACTGCTCTGAAAATCACCTAGCCAGGGATTCAGACTGGTGGGGCGTATAGACAGCACTTGCTGGATGAATGTAGGGGGAATCAGCTGCTTTGTGTGGTTATGCTCACACTTGTTAGGGTTCAATAGCTCCTAAGAAACTAAAGCCACATGACAGATAGGAGCCACTAGGAACCTGGCACCTGTAGGTTCCTAGTGGCTCCTAGGAAGTTCAGCCTGTAACCATGGACATCACAGAGTTACTAAGTCAATGGGCTTGATTGCTTATGTGTGTGTTAGTTATGTTCTTTAACCATACATTCTGTGTGGATTCTACATTCCCTTAGTACACCTGTACCATGCCTACATTCTGGGGTAATCACAGAAACTACTCTGCTCAGAGGAAAAGGGACTGGGGTCCTGATTGTCTCTTGTGAGATGAGAACGATGGAGGCAAGCAGAGGTCCGCAGACAGGGAAACATCTGCAGGAAGGTGCAACCAGGGTCAAATGAGTGTGTGGGAGCTAGTCTTCCGTGTAAGGCAGAGGTCCCATTCATAAGAGCCCTTACTCTGAATCTTGGCTGTTTTGACTTATTGACTTGTGCCTTCTATTGAGTTATTTACTAGCATGAGCCTTGGCTTCCATATCTGTAGAGTGAGGATGGTACCTTATTATTTTGGTATTACGATTCCTGGATAATAAATTCACAGTTCTTAGAAGAGTTCAGGTAAAGAGTGCTCAATTGCTCAATAACTGGTGGGAAGCCCCAGCACAGAGCTAACCCAGCCCAGTCCGTAGCACTGCTAAGTGGACGTTATTGTCCCTGCTGTAGATGTGAGAAAATAGAGGCAACTGAACTTAAGTAATTTGAAGAAGACAAAGTTGCCAAGTGGTAGGAGCAAGTCTCAAATCCACACCTAACCCTAAACCCATGCTCGTGATTATAGGTCTTGCCTCTCAAACTTGAATATGAGTAAAAAGGAGAAGAAATATGTTTTTCTTTGTTTATTATTTTTTATTACTTTAAATTCTGTGATACATGTGCTGAATGTGCAGGTTTGTTACATAAGTATACATGTGCCATGGTGGTTTGCTGCACTTATCAACTCGTCATGTAGGTTTTAAGAACCACATGCATTAGGTATTTGTCCTAATGCTCTCCCTCCACTTCCCCCCAACTCCCGATAAGCCCCAGTGTGTGATGTTCCCCTCTCTGTGTCCATGTGTTCTCCATTGTTCAACTTCCACTTATGAGTAAGAGCATGCGATGTTTGGTTTTCTGTTCCTGTGTTAGTTTGCTGATGATGGCTTCCAGCTTCATCCATGTCCCTGCAAAAGACATGAGCTCATCCTTTTTAATGGCTGCATAGTATTCCATGGTGTATGTGTGCCACATTTTCTTTATCCAGTCTATCATTGATGGGTGTTTGTGTTGGTTCCAAGTCTTTGCTATTGAAAGTAGTGCTGCAATAAACATACATGTGCATGTGTCTTTATAGTAGAATGACTTATAATCCTTTGAGTATATACCCAGTAATGGGATTGCTGGGTCAAATGGTATTTCTGGTTCTAGATCCTTGAGGAATCACCACACTGTCTTCCACAATGGTTGAGCTAATTTACGTTTCCACCAACAGTTTAAAAGTGTTCCTTTTTCTCCACATCCTCGCCAGCATCTGTTGTTTCCAGACTTTTTAATGATTGCCATTCTAGCCAGAGTGAGGTGATATCTCATTGTGGTTTTGATTTGCATTTCTCTAGTGACCAGCAATGATGAGCTTTTTTCCATACGTTTGTTGGCTGCATAAATGTCTTCTTTTGAGAAGTGTCTGTTCATATCCTTTGCCCACTGTTTGATGGGATTGTTTGTTTTTTCTTGTAAATTTGTTAAATTCCATGTAGATTTTGGATATTAGTCCTTTGTCAGATGGGTAGATTGCAAAACTTTTCTCCCATTCTGTAGGTTGCATGTTCACTCTGATGATAGTTTCTTTTGCTGTGTAGAAACTCTTTAGTTTAATTAGATTTCATTTGTCAATTTTGGCTTTTGTTACAATTGCTTTTGGTGTTTTCATCATGGAGTCTTTGCCCATGCCTATGTCCTGAATGTTAAGAAATATGTTTTAAGGTGATATAATGACAATGCTTGGGACAATGTGAAACATTATGCATACGTAGGAGAGAAGACATTGCTCATAATCCCCTGTCAGCTCAAGACTCTGCCCAGAAACAGAAACACAGCCTACGGTGCTGCATGGTTGGGTATGCAGTTCACATGCAGTCTCCAAAATGCTGCTGCACGTGGAAAACATTGAATGAGGAGGCTTTCTCAGATGATGTTGCCCTGGCCCCCTCAGTCCCCAGGACAATGTGGACAGGGTTCCATGCATGAGTGCTAGAGTGTCTAGGGACCTCGTTTTACAGTTTCATCTCTTGACCTGCTCTGGAATCTTGATGCTGCTAACACAACTCAGAGCATCACTCTACACCAACTTCCCATGGAACTCTGTCTTCCAAGCATCAGCACACGCACTGGCATCCTTCCAACTATCCAGCACATGAACTCAATCCTGCGTTTACTCACACTTAATAACAGTTTTCTCTCTTACACTCTTAAAACCAGACTTTGGTGTGCAAGGAGTTCTCCAGTCCAGTAGATTTGGGATCTGTGGTTGGTTTTATTTGTTAATCAAAAAATCAGTTAAGCAAAGAATATAACAAAAATAATATTTGGATGTCATAAATATTTTATTTTACTTTAAACCATATACATGAATATTTGGTTAGTAATCTTGTGACATAAAGCCAAAGCCTCTTCTGAGGTGTGGGCCCAGTAGGAGTCCCATTATGTCCCTCTTGCATAACACATGTCTAAGCTGTATCCTCTATACATTCCATTGTTAGCTTTTTTAAAACAGACTCAGAACTTTAAAACGATTGTCAAGCATTCTGATTGTAGAATTTTAGTGGCTATTTCCCGTTTTAGTTCCCCAATAGGTTACAGCTACTTGGAAATACTGAATTTGGTAGCATTATTTTTTAGTGGCTATGCTCAATAAGTCTTTCCACATCTTGCAACTTAATTTTTCACAGGGATTTCTTCTGGGTATTTACCCACAGGAAAAGAAGTCATTGTACACAAAGGATACTTACACATGCATGTTTATAGCAGCACAATTCACAATTGCAAAATCATGGAACCAACCCAAATGCCATCAATCAACAAGTGGATAAAGGAACCATTGTGTATATATATGATTGAATACTACTCAGTCATAAAAAGAAATGAATTCATAGCATTTTCAGTGACCTGGATGAGATTGGAGACAATTATTCTAAGTGAAGTAACCCAGGAATGGAACACCAAACATTTTACGTTCTCACTGATATGCGGGAACTAAGCTATGAGGACGCAAAGGCATAAGAATGATACAATGGACTTTGGGGAATTGGGCGTAAGAGTGGTGGGGGCGAGGGACAAAAGACTGCAAATAGGGGGCAGTGTATACTGCTCGGGTGGTGGATGCACCAAAATCTCACAAATCACCACTAAAGAACTTACTCATGTAACCAAATACCACCTGTACCCCAATAACTTATGGAAAAATAATAAAATAAATAAATACAAATAAAACTAGCTACAAAATTAAAAAAAAAACTTTCATGGGAATGACAACTCATTCATACCCATATCTCATTGATTTGAATACATTTGCTTATAATAAATAACTTTGATAACAAGTACAAGAGTTATAAATAGATATGAGGAAAATGAAGACAGACCCCTGACAAGCATCCAGCTCACATTAGGTGGGGAGGTAGAGCCAGAGAGGCCCAGGGAGCAGGAGCTGTGCCTGCCTTCTTCATGTGCACAGCAGAGTGGACTATGTCTGGGAGTCCAGAGAATCAGCTGAGGGGCTGATGAGAAAGCTTCAGAGTATGTGGTGACCATTTTCTTAGAACCCACTCCCCAGCAGTTCACCTGACCGTCTTCTTCTAATTCTTTATTTGTACTTTAGCTGTCTCCTCTGCTAAACCTTTCCTGTCTTTATTCCAAGACTACCTTTCCTAGATACTTCAATTGCACCTAGAACTTGCCATTAATATCAAACTTAAAACATCACATTGCAATTGTGATTCCATTTTTAATCTTCGCTACTAAATTATAATTTCCTTCAATCAGGTCCTGTACTTTATTTACCATTATTTTCCCAGAGTCCATCATAATGTCTTTCTCATTGCAAATATAAGTGTTTATGAAAGAACAGACAAACCTAAAGTGGCCCAGTCCTACTGGACCAACAAACAAACAAACAAACGCACAAAACCTAGACTAAGCTTTCAAAGCTTGTTCTTCTTAACTGGTACCTTTCAGTCAACTTTACCTGCCCAAATACTGTTTATTCTATGATCAACACGTGCAACGCTGCTTTAAATTTTCACTGGGCACCTTGGGTGACCAAAGTGGGCAGATAACGAGGTCAGGAGATCAAGACCATCCTGGCTAACACGGTGAAACCCCATCTCTACTAAAAATGCAAAAGTTAGCCGGACATGGTGGCGCACACCTGTAATCCCAGCTACTTGGGAGGCTGAGGCAGGAGAATCGCTTGAACCTGGGAGGCGGAGTTTGCAGTGAGCCAAGATTGTGCCACTGCACTCCAGCCTGGGAGACAGAGCAAGACTCCATTTCAAAAAAAATTGTTTTTTTTTTTTCACTGGGAACCTCCTCACTGCTGTTCTAGATCCACTGAATTTTCTCTTGGCTTTAGTGTCCTGGTTATGCCTCCCAGTTCCTCCCCTTGACCTGGTGTTGGGATCTGACTTCCCCAGGCATCTGGATTGAATCCACCCTTCTAGCTCTTCCCACGTTGGTAGATTTGAGAGATAATATGCTGTCTGGCACTGGTCCTGGTGATTCAACCCTCCCTGTCTATGCCTGCCCTCACCAGTGCTGGCCTCAAGGGAGAACAGTTGTAGGTGGGCTAGAGAGTTCTTTGGTGATACTGTACCTGATAATCTCATACAAGTGTCCCCAAAGCAAGTGCATCCCCTGTGACAACTTCCTAAATTGGGGTTCCTTAATTTTCTAGGGTAGCCCCTCTTAAGTCTTAAATTCAAAGCCAAAGTCTGGACCAAAGTTTGGTCTTAGAGGACCAAACAGAAGTTTTAAAATTCCCTGTACTATGTCTACCAGAAGGTTGAGAAACTTATTTGCTAGAAAGATTACTTGTCTCCTGACCTGTGACACTAGAGTCCTCACAGTGGGATTTCAGGTCTTCTTCATGATAGGTGGACACAGTAGGCAATGTTCACAGTGAACGGACTGGTCAGGTAACCATGAGGAAAACGTGCCCCAAGTTATGCAGAAATACTCGCTTGTAGCAAATATCAAGGCCTAGAAAATCAGAATTCTATATCAACCCAGGTGTTTAAATTTGATCAACCAAGACTACAACCTAATGCCTCTCAACAGGCCATTTCCCCACCAAGAACCCTTGGTTTGTGTATATTGCAAACTTCTCCATGTCATCACGTAGCCTGGGATTCCAGTATGTGTTATTTTTTCCTTCTTAGATTGGTTGCTTTCGCTTAGATTGATGGCCTTAGGGCAGTTTTAAATGGCTGTCTTGTAATACGATCAGGTAAGAATATCTGGGAAACCTTTTATGTTTTAATTGGTGATGGTTATGCCAATAATTCTTGATGAATACACTGAAGCCAGGAGTCCCCTTCTTGCATTGTGTTTATACTTCACCTCAACCAGGAACACAATCTGAGAAGTTTTCCCTGGACCAAGGGAGAAAGAATATAGCTCCAGGAAGGAATCAAGCCTGGTTAACTCTCAGTGAAGGGAAATGGTGTCTGATCTTGCTAATTCCTGCTTCAAGTATTAAAGTCTCTAAACAGAATGTATGTGTGCATGTGGGTGCACACACACACACACACACACAGCCCACCACCGACAATAGTAACAACCTCCATGAGAGGAAACCATACTTCCATAAGCACAATTGAAAGATTTCTGAACCTCAGACCAGAGAGCCACAGGATTTTTCAGTCAATCATTGTCTCTCTTGCACTCCCAAGACTGTGCTGTGAGAAAAACTAAGGCATCACATGGCATCCATGGGCTCAGCCCAGTCCCATTGCAACAGTCACGGCTCTGCACATGAGAGAAACTATAGAGAGAACTGGGACCTGGGAAGGAATGGGCAGTCTTGAGTGGCAAAGAACTTGGAGCAAGAGAGGGACTGGAGTAGAGCTGAAAGCACCATGAAGGCCTCTCCTGCAGGAGTTGCTAAGTTAGCTCTGGTCTGCACCTCCCAAACACATCTGACCATGGGATTAAAATTGCAATGTTCTGATAAAACACTAATTAAGGGTTAAGAAGATAGAGTACATACTTGCCTCAAAATAGAAAAAATCAAAATTTTAATATTTTGGAATCTGTAATAGAAAAAAAACACACCAATTAAAAAATACTTTTCCACAACATACATTTTGGTTGTTTATAGTAAGTATAACATTCCCTCATTCCCACTTTGAATCTTCCTTTCTCCATCCTGAGAGGCAGTGCATGCTGAGATCCGAGCCTCTCTTTATCAGAGGGTTCAGAGAACTGGCCACCAGCTGGATTGAAGACTGAAGGAGATGGCGCTGTCTACCTCTTCTCCCTCCATGGGACTGGAGCCAGTTCTCTGCCCAGCTGAGAGACAGCTCCCACGTGGGTACCGCTGGGCTTCCAGAGGACTCCCCCTGCAGACTCACTCCCAGCCCTGACTCACTCCTGGGCTCTCCTTGAAGATCAGCATCAGCAAGTCCCAGCCCAGCCCTCTCTCCGGGGCTTGCCCTGTTGAAATGCTCCTCCTGGCACTCACCTTCAGCCATAGGTGCCAGGAGGGGACAGCAGCAAAGACGGAGGAGCCCCTCCTGGGCTTCAGCTGCCTGTTTATTAAAGTAGCTTAAATTAAATGCACTTCAGAATGTGAGAATTAATTGTTTTCAATTAAAAAAATATTTTTAGAGAGTCATAGGTTCAAATGCAGTGGTAAGAAATACTACAGAGATTCTCTAGTTTCCTCTAGTGATAACATCTTACATATGAATAGCTGTCATAACCAGAAATTGACATTGATCGAACCATCGGCTTTATTGAAATTTCACCAGTCTCACATGCACTCATTTGTGTGTGTGTGTGTGTGTGTGTGTGTGTGGTTTCATGCAGTTTTCTCACGTGTCCAATCATGTGACTGCCACAGTCGAGATAAAGAGCAGTTCCATCACCAGGAGGGTCCCTGGTGTTGTCTTTCTAATTGTTTTCTCTTCAGCCAGGTGTGTGCAAGTGACACCTGAGAGTCACTGAGTGTGACTGCATCATGGCAAATGGTGTCAGCATGTGGTATGTACCCAATGTTTGTATCCCTCAAATTCATATGTTAAAATCCTAGTGCCCAAGGTATTAATGCCAGGATATTTGAAGGTGGGGCCATTGGGAAATGATTAGGTCATTAGGGAAGAATTCTTATGAAAGGGATTAGTGCCCTTAATAAAGGGACCCCAGGGGACTTGGTCACCTCTTCCACCATGTGGGGACATAGCCAGAAGGCGCCATCTATGAACCAGGGAGCAGTTCTTCACCAGACATCAAACTGCTAGTGCCTTTGTCTTGTACTTTCCAACCTCCAGAACAGTAAAAAAGAAATGTTTGTTGTTTAAGCCTCCCAGTCTATGATAGTTTTGTAATAGCAGCCTGCACCACTGTTTCCTCTCCTCTCCCTGCAGGGGATCTTTGGAATGGGGAAAGGGGAGAAAAGAGTCACCTTGCCCCTCAACATCAACCAACAAAGAGTGCACAGATGAGAGGAAAAACAGGTTTGTTAACAGATTCCCACCCCCTACCCCCATCCCTCCACGCCCCCACCCCCGTCATGGGGATGGAAAGTCACATAACTTCCCAGACTGTTTCCACACCTTTGAAATGAGGACTAGGTTGCACCTGCCAGAGAGCACAGGGCTCCTGGGACCCAGGGGGAGGTCCTCTCTGTAGCTGGCCTTTGAACTTTGGCCCATTCCTTTCACAGGATGACTCTGGGATTCAGGGAGCACATGATGCCAGATTCACAGATCACCTGGTATCAGCCATGTGTGGGAGAGAAGGACCAGTCCAGCAGCTACTCACTCCTCGGGGCAGATGGCTTCTTGGTTGTGCATTTTGACCCAAGGCTTCCTCAGCTGGCTGAGACCAGAGTCCTCACAGACCTGGGAGATTGACACATGGTGCCAGGTGGCCATGGAACCTCCTTCCTGGACTCAAGACTTCCTCAGTGTGAATCTGGGAAAGCTGTTCCTGGAGTCCCCGGCCCATGAGGCTCAGATTTCTGATGCAAGCCTTCTCCCTAAGCCTCATGGACTTGGACTTGCTGTGATTCCCACAGTGACCTCATCAGCCCCTGTCACAGGAACAAAAAATATGCCAGCACCGCCCTTGACTTTATAGGTCTTGGCAAGGTGTGAAACACTTGGTTTTCACAAATGTCTTGGTCTTCTGAAATTCTAGGGGAGGTGTGCCAAAAAGTGGCATCACTGTCCACAGTCCAGAACTCGGAGGAGGTTACTTCACACACTTGCCAACTCAGGTGTGTGAAGAACAATTGAGGTAGTGTTCTAAGCTGTTTCTGTGTATTCTCTCAATCCTCACAGCATCTCAATCAGGTAGGCGCTGTCATCTTGACATTTTGCTGATGAGGAAACTGAGGAACAGAGAGGTTGAGTAAATTATCCCAAATTACACAGCTAATTGAGAGAGCTTGAGGCTGTCCCAAATGACAGCGATGGCTCCCAATTACTTCAACTTCTTATTCAAAATAATGTCTACCATACAGACTTTTTCTCTTTCTCTCACTGACAACTTACTAGCCATCAAATTAGAAATTTGAGAGAAAAATAAATAAGATAGAGGATTGTATCGCCTTTCACTGCACATCCTTTTAAATCTCCAACTCAGAGTGGAGGCGTTGGGGGCAGCCTGGGGTCAGGGGGAGCAGAGGTGTGACATCCAGAGGGAATTCAGGGAAGATTCCCAGCGAGCAAGCCCATTCCTCCTCAGATGTGCCTATTTGGCCCAGAAGCAGCAGAGCGTGTCCCTGTGGGAGTTTCTCACCTCCTGCTTGAAAACCCTGGCCTGTACTCTTCTGCCTCCGCCCCGCAGACCCAGGCTGAGCCCTGAGATGAGGATGGGCTGAGCTTCTCTGTAGGCAGCCGCAGCCCATCCCCATAGATATGGAGGAGACCCAGTGGAGAGGCCTCTCACCCTGCTGCTACCACCAAGCCTGCATAGCTGGGTGCTGAGGACAGGCTGACTCAGGCACCCACACATCCAAACAACACTGGGGCGTGCTTGGATGGGTTCCACACCAAGAGTTGCTGAGTGCAGGGCGGACTGGATGGAGCAGAGATACCTCAACAGCTTGGGCTAGAAGTGGGCCTGACAAGGCAGAAAGAGGCTCATGGGGTGGGATTTGGGACTCCTTAGCCAGGCCCAGGGTGTCAGTGCACAGTGAGAGGAATGGTTCCCACTGCGAGATACAGGCTGGACTCAGAAAACCACACACAGATGGGAAGGAAAGCAGGGAGCAGTGGGTAGCTCAGAGCCAGGATTTGGGTCTCTCCCAGGGCTTCTATGGGTCTGTATACCTCTCTCCCAGTGCATGGGCTAAGCCCTATTCCACAGCAGTGATGAGGGAGGGACCAACCAAGTTGTGTGTTCCTTGAGGCCCTCATCTTGGCACCAACCTTTGGGGCCATGGTCTCCCCTGCATCCCTCCCACACCCATGTGTGCCCTGGGTTCAGGCAAACAATGAGTGGAGAAGCCTAGTGAGCTAGAAAACCCTGCTCTTGGAGTTGTCCCTGAGTCCCATCAGGCGCCGTGTATCAGAGCTGCACACTTGCATTGGCAGAAGGAACAGGACCCCGGGCTAGAGGGAGCAGGCGACCTCAGAGCCCTCTTCACTGAAGCACTGGAGCCTGGGCGGGTTTCCATCAGCTGAGTCAAGTAATTGAGCTCAGATTAGATTAAATCCAGACACATCCCGTGTTTAGTGCCAATTACTCATGGCCAGCAAGGGCGGACAAGGGGTCTGGACTGTGTCACGTCGTGCCTTCTTGGAGGCTGACTGCTCCCTACAGCTCAAGGTGAGTTGACCCGAAATAACAACAGTCATGTCCCTGGCTGTGTTTCACCTCCACCTGGCACTTTGCATGGATCTGCTGATGCTCAGGTGGGCGGCTCCTCTGCACCCTGTTTACAATGGGGGTAGGAGCCTTGAACCCTCTGTCCTTGTCGTCAATGGCTGGGTTGGCAACAGAATGGACGCCCACTCTGCCCACCTCATTCACCCAGGCACAGGGCACAGGTGGGCGTCTGGCCCCCACACACCCTGGGGAATCCCCATCACTATTTGGAGATTGCCACGTGGGTGAGGCGTGGGAGGCCAGGCAGGCAGGATGCAGGGGTGCTGTGATTTGTCATCTAGTGCTGAATTCACAGCTTGAGAAGAAAACAACCCAGATTTAAGCGCTTTGCCTCCCACTGGGAAATGGCTTTACTGTAGCCATGGCCTTAAGCCCAGGGCCGAGAAGCCCCAGCTGCACCCCCTTAGAGGCTGAGAGTGGCCTTCAAGCCAGCCCCAGCTCACAGCCCAGCTTGAAGGCACAAGTAGGGACAAGGTCAATGCAAGAAAAGCAATGAATCCAGAGAAGGGCACTCAGGCTGGGGAGCTTGGCACTTGGAGTGGAATGAGTTATGAGTCTGAACCAGGGAAAACACTGGAGAGAAACTTGGGATGAAGCAGCAGGGCACTGGGTTGGGACTGGAGGTTTGGGAGGATGGCTCATCGCCCCTACAGAGGTAGAAGGGATCCAGTGGTGACCATAACGTAATTGGGAGTGTGACAAGGCCCAGAGTTGAGCTCTGCCTGTGAGGATAGAGAGGGGAAGAAGGCACCTTTGCTGGGATTTCTCTTCTCATGTTTCAATGCACTATTTTCCCATGGTTATTAATTACTGTTTTAGTGAATAAAGGCTGTATATTAGTTATTTGTTGCTGTGCAACCAGTTGCCTTAGAAAATAGCATCTCCAAACAGAAAAAATTAATTATCTCACACAGGCTTTGAGTGTCAGGAATCTGGG